>NC_143019.1:6357362-6711528 GCF_055824585.1 Amblyomma mixtum
TTGTGTATGAGGAATTTTTTGTATAATTTGTTCTTTCTACGAATTTCTTTTAAGCATCACTTTGTTATCCATGGCTTTTTCCCTTTGCGTGTAGGTGTACGTGTCGTGAGAGGAAAACATTTATCATAAACGTGTTTGAACTTTGCATGGAAGCAGTCGTAAGCTGTTTCTGGATCTGTAATCGATAGGACTTCAGTCCAGTCGACAAGGTTCATTTCATCGTTCACAGCATCGTCTCCCTCTAAACATTTTCCCGCAGTATCTATAATCTGTTCCTGCGTTCTTTGATTTGTTTTTCCCAACCAGCTTATATGGTTGCAGAATTTTCTTGGCCGCCTTTATTTGCCTCGCGAACTTCATCAGCCAGCAATTTATCAGAGGACTGCTTCATTTTCGCCTGGACTAGGACCTGAACTTGCTTTTTCTTTTGTCGATAAGATTCCCATTTTTCGCCTATTTCCTCTTCAGATAAATGCGCCTTCTTTGCTTCTCTGTGTTCCCTTGAAGCCACCCGTCGTTGTTCGATGGCCTCCTTAATTTCCATATTCCACCAGCTTCATGGCTTCCTCTTTCCTCTCCAGCTGTTTACTCCTTTCACTTGTTTCATTTTTATAGCGATGAGCAGTTCTAACTGATTATAATTCCACTTTTCCATGGGGCGTTTCTTGATTACTTCTTCTATTTGGGCTGATATTAGCGCTATTTGTTCATCGTTTAGTTTTGCGTTGTCTTTTTGACTTCGCTGCGTTTCTCTTTTTACTAGGGCTCCCAACTGTAGACAAATACGTTTATGATCACTTCCTGGGCTGTACTTCCCCTCTTCGTCTATTTCCATTATTGCGAGCTTGCTATAGATGCCCTCCGACATTAGACAGTAGTCAATGGTTGTTTGCCTGTTGCGGGATTCCCACGTGATTTGTCCTTCACATTTAGTTTCTCTGTTGACAATAACTAGGTTGTGCCGCTCACACAAGTCTAGTATTATCTTCCCGTTACAATCTGTGTATCCATCCAGATCCTCGATGTGGCCGTTCATGTCTCCAAGCAAAATAATATCGACACCGTCTCCAATCTGCTTTATATCGTCATTTAGGCACTTAACTAGATCCTTGTTTTTTTGCCTGCATTTGTCCCCGGTCCCTAAATAAACTACATTTCCTTTTGCCAGCAATTGTACCTGATACCTAGACATGTTCATTGCAAGTTGACTTTATTCTTTGCCAATTTGTTCCTTGATGTATCAGCATACCTACTCCTCCTCCCTTCTTCTCCGTTGTTGTTCTGTTGCACCCCTCCCAGACATAGCCATCGATTAAAGGTGGATCTTCTAGATCCCTCAGATGTGTCTCGCATAGAGCGTACACACCTACTGCTTCGTCCTTTAACTGCTGTTCTATTTCTAGCCATTTCGCTCTCTTTCTACCCCCTTGCATGTTTATGTAACTGACCCTGGCGGTAAATTTCTTTTTCGTAGTTTTCTTTCTGGGCCTTCTAGTGGCCATTTTGTTGGGCTCAGCCGCCATTGTTACATTTACTACATCGCTTCTACCTACCCTTACGCCCTGAGCCACCGTGGACCCTCTAAAAAAGCTACCGCTCGGCCTCCCAGGCGCCAGCCTATCTCTTCTCCTATCCTTCCACTGAAATGGATGCCATCTCGTCCAAAGTCCCTGCCCAAACATGCTCTGTGCACTTCCTTGTATATGTATAGCACCTCAAAGCCTTTCTCGAGGCTTAACTGCGTTATCTCTCGATTAAGATTCACAACGTCGTTAGCAACCTCTACATTCCTTCCTAGTACCTCCGGCACTGTACACACCATGATCTGCGCTTGCTGTGCTATCGCCCTTATACCGTCAACTTCCTCAGCTAATCTTTTCCCTACTTGTGCGGCGTTACCATTCAGGACATCATTTAGCCCCGCCGCTACCACTACCAAGTTACGCCTTGCAGCCTTCTCGGAAAGTTCACTTTTAGTCGCTCTCAGAACATCGTTCATTGTCCTTCCTAGAAACACCCCGACTGCTACTCTCCTATCACCCTTTCACCCTTCACTCGATCCAGAATAGCTCTTTTGCAGCGCCTCATGTTTGAGTCACCAGCGATAAGCACTAGCGGACTCTGCCCCTCCCCCCTAACTTCCGGATCTTGCTGCCTCTTATCAGCGACTGTGACCTCATTTCCTGGAATTAGCTCGTTCCCCTTCTCAGCACCGCCTCTCGACTTCCCAGCTGCCACCTGTGCGTAGCTGTAGCGTGCGTAGCTGTGCGTAGCATAGCCTAGCGAGCGCCCTCACGCGGCGGGCCGAGGAGGCCGTCACGTGGTAGCCGCCGCGCCGAGCGAAGGAACGACTACGGCCGAAGGGACGAGTTGGGGCCCCTGCTCACCTCTGGTCGTGACGTCACGCTGTCACGTGGTCGTGCGCCGCAGCTGCGCTGGAGCGAAGGAACAACCTCAACCGGCGGCAGAAAAGTGCTAGCAATATTGCTTTCGCAATGAAAAAGGAAAAAAACGAAAAAATAATATCACCCAATATAACAGCATGAGAAATGAAAAAGCAAAGCCAGCGGCTGAGCTAGCGCCCTATTGAAACATGTTGCAACAAGCCGTGCGAACGAAGTGAGCACGGACGTCTTTCTTTCATTGCACCTTCTTTCCTGATGTGTGATACCTACGGAATCAACTGCTTACTTGTATTGAACATAGTACAAGTATGACATTTCAAACTCTTGACCAATTTTTCGTTTAGGGTTAACGCTTTGTTCGTTGTGTTAAGTTTTGTAATAATTTGCACGTTTCCGCTTTCTGTGCCATTCTTCCCGCATAGCTGTATTTGAAGATTGAATTTGCATTATGTTATTTTCCGGACTGTAGTCCGTAACTGGTGCACAGTCCGCAGGACCATAATTCGCCTTAAAATAGCAAGTGTTTCCTTAGATAGTCCGTACCCAGTGTGTAGTCCGCAGTAAAGAATTTCAGTCGGAACTAGGTGTTTTTGCGTTTTGCGCGGGTGTTTGAGGGAAGCAGCCCACATAAGAAGGACTTGACGTGAAGCGTGAGATTCCTTCGCCGCTGCTCGGTTCAATTTTACTGCTTGGGCACACTCGATGAGGCTGAGCTTGAATGCTGCCTTGAAGGCTCTTTATCTTTTCGGAGCCATCGCGACCGCCCTTCATCCAAGATGAACTATGACGCCACTGCAATTACTGCGCCGCTACCAGTGTTATTCGTGGAGTGATTGCGCATGTGCTAAAAAATTCGAGGAATGAAAAGCAGCCACTCTATGCATCACCGGCAGCATTTGCTAGCATATTGAAGGTGATTTTGTTTTGCGGCTGATTTAACAGTGTGATTATTCCCGAAAAAATTTTGCAGGCGCCGTCAGGCCGCGCTTTCTTTGCTTTCACAGCTATGGCAGGCTTCATCGAATTTGAAAAAAAGGTTCTACAAAAGAAATTACATATAGTTTCCACCAATAGCTAGCTCGCAAGAAGTGAAATTTCACCTTTTATACATGTATTCTATGCGGACGATTGTCCGATGAATACGGTTTATCAAATCGAAATGTTCATCTTTGTAATATATGACTTTCCTATGCCCTCTCTTGTGTGTTTGTTTTTCGCGCAACTTTAACATGTCAGAAGTAGTCACCATTTTGCTCACAGCGCAACAAGAACGGGACAAGAGACGAAATACTCACACAAACATCTCGTGTTCCGTTCTTGTTCCGCTGTGAGCCAAATGAGGAATACTTGCCAAGTACCCCAAATTTCGCCCTTGCAGAAGTAGTCCACCAACGAGCCGGCAACATGTCATTCTTTAGAAAACTATGATATTTGATGTTTTCATGTGCATTGTGTTTTGCTCAAATTTTTGAGGTCCGCTGCAGTCCTCAATCCGAATAAGGGTCAACATGCAGTTTCGGCCGAGTTAGCTGATGGAATATATTCATTGGTTCTTTCATGGAATATATCCCGCATTTTTTTGTTTTTCTTCAAATAAACTACAGAAAGGTTCTGAGATCAACAATTACAGATTATTGGGCCCATGCCATGTTTAGCTCCTGTAGGCCTTCTGAAGATCGGTTTGCATGTTTTCGTTTGTAACGGAAAAAAAAGAATCTAATCAAGCAATTGTTTTGTTCTATTCAGCATGACATGCTGCGACACCAAATCCAGACCACACAAGAAGGGATCTAAATGCATCGGACGAGTAAGTACTGTCGCTGCCATACATTTACGCACGCTTGAGCTGTATGGGTCATCCACTTTGAAAAATAAAACAAAATCTATACTTTTCAAGCCCGTTCACAATGCTACTAAAGAAAGTATTATACTTAATTGCAGAGTGGAACGCATTGATGAGGTACAAATACAGAAATTTTTAGGTGTCTGGTTTAGTTAGAGTTTATCTTAGACCCCGCATGTAAATCACCTCTTGACTGATCGCTCCCACGCTGTGGGCTGTATGAACCATATAGCTCCATTATTCCTATCTGGCGGAAAAACTCTATAATACACGTTGTTTTACTCACTGTTTACTCACTTGCTCACTCACTCACTCGTTTATTCACTCATTTATCGTTCTATGCAATATTAGTGTGGGGCACTCTCATGACAGGAAATTATGACGGGTTGCTCGTGCTTCAGAAACGACGTCTTTCTGAAAACTATACAGGCAGAATAAGTGACCTACAATCCAGCCACCATTCTGAAGACAATATTTATAACTGGCCAATACAGTTTACTACTCTAAACTGATGCAAGGAAAAGCTTTACACTGGACTTCCAGAGAGGTTGCCACACTATATCTTCCGAACCCATACCCATACAACAAAAAAAAAATAGTAGGAATTATGGCAAACAGGATATTGATTATCAATAAAGACACTTAACCGCCATGGATCCTACATTGATTTTACACTAGCATTTAAGCCCTTCAAATCAAAGTATAAAGCATTTTCTACTGACCATCGAATATAATTTATGCATATAAATACTCATGAGCGAATGCAAACCATCAGTTTTGTAAATTTTTTCCCAGGCTTCTGTCATCACGTCATCCATCTCAAATTAATTCATTTTCTCTCAAATGCATTGTCCCGGAGCCTATGTTGTGTATTGTTGTGTACGCTGCAAGATGGCGCAGTCTGCAACGCCATTCGTTTCAAGAAGGTGCAGACATTGTGCAGGGGAGCTATGCCGGAAGGCCCGAGCTTGGCTCTCGCCCGAGTTTCATCCGAGTTTGCGATGACGGCAGTCAGTGAACGAAGATAGCGCGGAACGTGCGCAGGCAGCGGACGGTAAAATGTAGAGATAAAGCAACGTGAAGGCTATACAAGCTCACCCTGCGCATCTGTTTCACACTTCAAACACAATACACTGCGCAATACCAGGCCGCAGCGCTACCTGAAGTTATAAGCGCCATATCAGCAATCGCGAAATCGTGACTTCTCTGCTATCTATCTGCACACTCGCAGCTAGCTGTTTGACACGCCTTTTCGGGCGCGTCAAAGGCGTGTCTTCTATTTCAGGCTCTGTCTCTCCATTTCCGAAGACTAACAGTGCGCACTAGGTGCACTCTTGTATTAACCCTTTCTCTTCTCTCGAATACATTAAAAGGCAACAGATAATATTATGAACATTGTGTTCATTTCCAAATGTATTTTAAACTCTGAATCCAATGAAGCGTTGTTGATAAGCATAGCTTTAAGAAATTAACAAAGATTTGACACTTTCTTCCGCTAATGGCGATAGTGAGGCCATTGCTTGCAGCGTGGCTTGCATTCGAACTAGAGCGGCAGCCCACCGTGCCGAAAACGAGAGAGCTCCTGCGCTGACACACCGCCGGTAGCGCTGCCTTCGACTGGAAAGACTGGGCAACTACTACACGCTGAATCTGTCGTATTTTTCGGCCATTGCGATAATATATTTTATTGTGTCGTATATCAAAATGCATCTTCATGCTTCATGCTTCATGCATGTAACAGTCATGCATCTTCTGGCTTGCATAATACACAAATGCAAAAAACTGAACTGCAGTGCACCCCCGCGTCACTGTTCCTCTCAGCAGTGACCTAGGTGGAGTTCGCTGCTACGGCCGCTGCAGCACCCCGCTATGGCCAACCATTGCTTTTAGTACGCTCTTGGGGAATCTCAGCGGTAGAAATTGGCCGTGCGAGTGGCTGTGATGGGGTGTGAGAAAAAAAAATTGCTGTTTGGCTGTATTCAATTATTCATTACGTATGCCTGTTGTGTGTGACGCCTCTTTAGTGCACTGCGGATGCGAAGAGCGTGCTACCCAGCGACACAACTCATCCTATGTCATCAGACGCTGACTAAAAGCTGTGAAGGTGGTGGCGCGCGTATCTGCGTAGTATTTGTTTACGTCGCGCACATCAAGGTTTTGTGGACTGGTTTTGTCACTAACGTCGATCGCCGCTGTATACCGCAGTGACATAGCAATAATATCGTTCGGGCAGATGAGGGATCCTGTTCGTAATAATGGAATCGGACTTATAACAGAGAAAGGTGTTATGGTTGTGAAGTACGCAGTGCTTGCGTGCTGGAAATTACGAACTCTTTATTGCACTGGGTCTGGAGCAGCGACCTTTTGTCGATCCCGGATGTGTTTGACACATTGATGCTGAGCTTTATCACAGATGAAAGGACGGCCAAGCCAAACACCTGTGATGCGATGTTGTTGGAGTAGGACGTGCTCCAAGCACCGTTTCGTCGTCGTGCTCCGTGTTTGACACCTTGCAAGCAGTTGTGACGCGCCGTCAGCGTTGTGCTCTGTCTTATGTGGTTGCAACAGGCTATAGTGTTTTGCAATCTTGGTATGCGAGCGAAGAAATCGGCGGCTGTCGCCACGTTGCGTGACCGTCGCAGCGGTGCTTAGATTAATCAGCGATGACGTCCATTTTGCCTGTTATATTTCGATGGTCAACATCGTCGATGTCTGTCAGCAATCAGCACAGCCGCGCAGCATACCTGTAGCCGGCAGGGATGTTGGGAGTGGCCCACCCATAGCGCGTACGCCTATAATTTCTGTGCGGCACGCCGGGGCCGTGACCAATGGTTTTGATTGATAGGTGAACTCGGAGCTAAACTCGTGAACGGTGAAGTGCCCGGAATTCATCTCGGGACTGTCATGGCGGCAACAGCAGCAGCCTGGGTCATCGCTTCCTCTGACGGCAAATGTCAGTACGGCCGGCTGGACCCGTTTACTGCCATGGCCGACAACGAATTCCAGCGGCATTTTCGCCTCTCCAAAACATCGGTACGATGGTTGTGTAAAGAGTAAGGCGACGACCCACGCCTGCGGAGTGTGCGTACCGGGCCTCATTCGCTTTCGGTCGAAGAGCAAGTCCTCTGCGCCCTCCGGCTCTTCGCGACCGGGAGCTTCCAGGGGAGCGTCGGCGCAGACCGCTTTATTGGGCAACACCAAAGCACTGTGAGCCGCTGTGTGAGGGATGTCTCCGACGCGCTTATCGACGCGGCTGTGCAGAAGCGGTGGCTCGCTTTGTCCACGACTGCGGCCGAGCGTGCGTATGTGACGGAGCGTTTCCTTCTGCGCTGCGGCATCACAGACGTCGTGGGATGCGTCCACGGGTCCTACATTGGCGTAAAGGCCCCTTCGGAGTCCAGCCCTGACATGGTGAAGGCCAACTATTTCACGAGGAAGGCATATTATGCATTGAACACAATGGTTGTAAGAATGCTCTGTTTTTGCTTTCATGCATGTTATGGTTAATGGAATGTTCTCCCATTTATTAGTGATAGTGGTCCGTGTACTGTGCAATGTCAGTGGATGTTAAGGAACCCCATATGACCAAATTTATTGGCAGCCCTTCACCGTGGCATGCCTCATCGCTTGAGTTACTTTGGGGCATTAAACCTCAAAAACCGCTTCCGTTTATCACTAACTGAGCAGTTTTACACACAGTGTAGATAATTTTTTGTTTTACCTCATGTTTGCGCATGTAATAAGTGCGTGGATTTTTCCAGCTATTTCATGCATGCATTTTAATTGGTTCTTAAACGGTAGCATTTGTGTCACTGGGCAGATTGCATTCTTATGCAATATTCATAGTCGCAATAAACATTTCACTTTGGCTGAAGTGGACAAGCTCCTGCCGGAAGCACTGGCGTCTGTAAGCCAGGAAAACTGGCAAAACTGTTGTGTTCATGTGGAGAAAGTTGAGGCTGAAGCATGGCAACGCGATATGATGGTTGACGCTGAAATTGAACCGGTTGTCTTCAGCATTTCTGACTCGTGCAACTCTTCCTCTGATGAGTCGAGCACTGATTCCAGTGATGAAGACTTGAGTGGCATCGAGGAACTTGTCTGACTTCGAATTGATGTGTAATACACATGCTACCGAGGAAGGAGAGAGGACTCATCGGCTTGCTGTGATCACCTTTGTGCGTGTGTGGGTGGAAATGTGGAATATGTGTGCATGTCGGTGTGTGTGTGTTGACCAGCCTACCGAGGAAATTGTAACATTTCCATCAAAAATTGTAACATTTCCATCAAATCATTGCATCATTGCAAATCATTGCATTAAATTGTATCGGGCAGTATCGGGCAGTGTAGGTGATGAGGTGGTCGTGTTAATAGTGTCTGTATAGAAGTAGAATTTGTAAGGGAGTGCAAATAGTACTTTTTCCAATTAGAATACGTATACTGGTACACGTCGTCAATGTGTGCAGTTTTTGGAAGAATAATTGCCGGAAAATACAGTGGACCTTAATCAAGCATTGTGTCATTTATTCGAAAAGTATCTGAAAATTTGAGAGCAAATTGGATTCATTTAAAATAATTTTGAACATATACTGTTTGATTCGTTCGACTAACTGAACAGAAATTTCTTCAATTATGCTGTCCGCCGCCGTGGTGGCTCAGCGGTTATGGTGCTAGGCTGCTGGCCCAAAAAGATGCGGGTTCGATCCCGGCAGCGGCAGCTAGAATTTCTTTGGAGGAGAAATTCTAGAGGCACGTGTACTGTGCGATGTCAGTGCACGTTAAAGAACCCCAGGTGGTCGAAATTTCCGGAGCCCTCCACTACGGCGTCTCTCATAGCCTTAGTCGCTTTGGGACGTTAAACCCATAAACCAAACCAAACCAATTATGCTGTCCAAAAAGTTGGAACATTCACAAACCCCTAGGCACTGTCCTCATTTTGTGTGTGAGGGTTAAAAATGGTATGTATGGGTGTCTGATCTTCATGTCCTGAAAAGGGATTCCTGGTTTGGTGTTGTCTTGCATTACTGTCAACCTCTGGTTGTTCTGACATGTTATGCAGTGCCAGTGTTGAGGTAGCCAGTACTGTATGTTTTGTCCTTAATTTTTCGGAGGTGAGAATGATTTCAAGCTGGCTCTTGCTCAGTTGAGTGTGAATTTGTTTCGAGTCATGTCTTTGTTAGTACATTGGTCAGGTTTTCGTTTTATTAAATAGTGTTGTTCGATGGCTCCACATTTTTTTTTTCAATTCTGGAGCACTTGACTGATTGTGTGTTGGTGTACATCCACTGCACGTGTCCTTTAATTTGTATGCACTGTGATTCAAGCCACTGGCTTTTCCCAGAATAAACCATTTCTTGCAAACACTGCGGGGTCAGCATTCTTTATTGTCCTATCTCATTTATTGTTTGCTCTTTCGAAATATTTTTTCCGAGGGTTGTACAACTTTTTCTGCATTCTTACTTGACGCTCCCACAGCTTGGAACTCTTTTTCTCTGGCTGCATGAAAATCCTGCCCGAGCAGCTTCTGCTCTTCTAGGAGAGCAGGGAAATCGAGCCAAGCTGACTCTTGAGGCAGTACTATTTTCTGCCACTGTGTGAATCAACACTATGTTCAAAATTTAACACTTAACACGGGAAAACAGGCCATATTGAGGTGGTGTGTGTAAAAATAATTTGACCAATCAGTTTAAATATACTGCTCTTCTGCCGCATATAATAGCCAAGTTGTAGAGCTCTCTTCAATGACAAAGGAAAACGCGCTTTGCTTAAGAACGAAAGATATCTTAACAAAAACGAAAGAATTGCAGATATGCACAAGAATGTGACGCATATACAGTCAGAAAATAGGCGATTAAGAAGTCTAGAACATGTTTTCGGCGCTCCTGCATGATAAACCAGCATTCTAAATTAACAGGCATCTTGCTTCTGAACTTTGCAATCAGTAAAAAATGATTGTTCTCGCCAAGTCCATTGTGCTACTCTACAGCACAGTGCCAAAGCTGGTCCCAGACTATTTTGGCGAAGACTCGATCAGCCGCTAACTGGTTGCACAGAACAATTAATAACATGCAAGGTACCTTAAGAGAGGCCCACATAAAAGTGGGCTGCTCGGCAACGGCGAAATCGAAGGTTGCAGACGGCCACTTGTTAATCGGGCCACTGCAGAGCACTCACCACTGTGCTAAGTAATTAAACCCGACGAATGAATGTCATCTTTCGCACAAACCTCTCGCTTACATCTAAAAAGTATAGTCACAATGCTGCAGAATCGGGAAGAAAACCGCCACTGCTGATCAAAAGCCGGTGCGAGCTCATTGACAAAGAATTTCGGACAGCTCACATTAACGCGGTATGCATCAAATGAACGGATGCATGCAGTTCATTTCAGAACACGGCATAATATTATAGCGATTCTGAACAAAACGAGTTTTCTCATTCAAGTCACGCGAAATTCAACTTGCGTTGAAAAAAAAATGTGCGAAAAAAAAAAGTTTCAATTTGCGGCATTTGAACCCACGCGCTCCCATTGCCTGTCGACTCTTCGGAGCGACGCGTTAGACCACACGGCCACAGAACAGCGCGGAGTGATACACCTCTCTTTATTATTTTTTTTTTTGCGGACTACATCCGTACCCTTCACAGCGTTGCACATGTACTTCGTCGCCATTGGCAGTCAGCTGATGACGGGACCGTAGCGTTGGTAGCGTTCCCTCGCGGTACAAAGCAAAATTTAATAATGCGTGAATCACTCTAAAGCGCTTTAAATCCAAATCTTGCACACTATAAAATGCTTATAAAGGTCCACTAAGTGCATTATGAAATTCAACAAACCTCGTTTGTCTAACTGCACACACAATGCACTTGGTGGAGCGACACACAACTGAAAAGTGCACCGGCGGTTGGCTCACGTGACCCGTTTTTTGTAGACCGCCCAAGAAGCCCATGAGGTGGCGCCGATGTGTTGATAAAGCACGGAATCAGGAAAACTGCAGGTCCGTTCGAATCGCTTGCACTCCCTGCACCAGTTTTGTAAAGTTCCGCGGCGGTACCGTGAGCATGCAGCGCCAGTTCCTGCAAATCAAGTGCAGCTTGGCACTGGCTGCTTCCAAAACGAATGATCGAGTGCAGGCTTGGTCGTCTGCTAGCCTTGACGTCACCACCAGATTACAATCAGCAGCCTGGCCCCCATATCAATGGCCGCCAACATCGCGAACCGCGTGAAGAATTTTCAAACACCATATCGCAGCGAATAAATGTTGCCATGAATAATGCAACCTCGCGGCAGCTAAGCGAAATGCACGTGTGTTCTTTTATTGAACTCGACTGTGGTGTGCGCGCGCCGACTTGCATGCGGCCACTTGGCCGTACCACTGTTTTTGCCAACTCATTTTTTTCTCGTGCAGCAGCTGACTGGAACGGCCTTCCCCATAATATTGCTGCCATAACATGTTCATCATCATTTTCAAGCACTGTTGATTCCTGCATTTTGTAAACCCCACCCCTTATGTAACACCCTGGAAAAGGGTCTTTAAGGAAAATAAAGTGAAGTGAAGTGAAGTGAAGCGGTTAATGTCACAACAACTTGTATCATGCTGAACGCACGTGGCCAAGATGCAGGGCGCCACCAGGGCCACCGTTCCCACCGCCGTCGCCACCTTCTCGGGTGGTCAGTAAGGTCCATAAGATTCGGGCATGAGCGGAATAATTAGTACCTCCGGCGTTTATTGCGAAGCGCAAGCCATCGTCGCGCAAGCCATCGTCTGCTTACTTGGGGCCTGCAGCTGGTCTCCTCCATTTGGCTGCACTTTCTGCACGAGTTCGCAAAAGTGCCGTGCCAGCCCAATGCCAATTCTTGTGGCGCGAGTGTAGCCTGACGCTAGTGCTCTCCGTGCAGCGGCCAAATCGAGTGCAAAAGTGCAGAAACGTTCGTCTTCTGCGGCCGCGTGTTGGCGTTTGTCGCGTGGTTTGACATATGCGGGGGATAGTGCTAGCTGTACTGAACGCTGTGCATTTGTTCAAAGTGGCGCATATCTTAGGAGCGGCTATGAAATTTGTTAATTCCAAAAGTTGTGAAGAATTTTACACCATCCTTTCCGTTGAGTTGGGGAAAGTGGCGCACACCGGTAGACCGTCACCGATTCAACCGGTACTTTGAAGAGGTAACAAACTTTCGATTCTAGAGGTTACTCAGACTTCCGCTCGAGACGACCTTTGACCGTTCATACACGTGATTCGGGCTGTTGCCGTTTTATCGAAATGTGACTGCCACAATTACGGAAGGAAAGCGTTGTCTGATAACTCGAACTATATTTTAACACAAATCGCGTCCGCTGTCGGCGGACGGTGACGGCGGGGTGACTGTCAGAGACTAACTGGCAGGCGTAGGTGTGGGCTGACGGCGACCTCAAGGCCAGTCGATCGCTGCAAGCGGAGGTATACTGATGACGTAGCGAGTCATCACAAACGTTGCGATCACTCACGTATTAAAAAAAAGATCTCACCATCTGCCTTTTATGCAAATACTTCGTCCTACTGCGAGTAATAATAATATTTGCACACAAAAGAGAGATCGTGTAAAGCGGCATAAAGATGAGAACGCAGTGCACCATATGCCCGCCAGTAGCTTACGCCGTGCACAGGCAAGCACCCTCGCGCGAATACACACACACGTGCTCGCACTGTCATTTCAGCTGTTTAGTGCCACCACGGTGCAGATGCCGCGTCTAGCATGGGTATGCAGCCGTTTCAATCATGGTCTTAACGCTGCTCACTAAAACAAGCGTGGCCGCGGAGCCGTCTGCTACGGAGCGCGCCAAGCACCTTGCACGAGAAGAGAAGTCGCCGGGAGGCTAGTGCAAAAGTGCAGGAGAACTGGTGCAGCACTACGTCAAATCGAGTGTCCAAGTGCAGGTGGCGCTAGCTGCACTGGTAAAATTGAGGACGCGAGTGCAGCGTCGCCTGAACTGGTGCAGAAAGTGCAGCCAAATCGACGAGACCACACAAGGAAGTGCACACTTTTCCGGGGCTTTCCTGAACTAGAACTGCACAACGTCTGCACTTTCTTGAAACGAATGGCGTCGTGCAGACTGCGCCATCTTGAAGCGCTGAAACGAATGGAGAAGTGCAGCACCACGAGAACCAGTTCACGTAGTGCAGGCAAATTGAACGGACGTAGTGTGCTGTAGTTTAACACGAGGCGTGATCGACTGCGGCGATAGCATAGTGCTCTCATGCACTGGCCAGCGAATCTGATCTGTTCGCGCCACCGCGGGTCGGAATCTTAGACGCGGCAATATTTATTTGTTTAATTTATTTACGGTTTGTCCAAGCCCACCCCCGAGCTCAAGCATCATGCAAACTGGTGAGGCGGTTTGGGCGCGTTAAATAGTGCTTTCGCACTTATAGTAGCACCCACCTCGGTGGCTCAGTGGTTACGGCGCTCGGCTGCTGACCAGAAAGACGCGGGTTCGATCCCGGCCGCGGCAGCTGAATTTCTATGGTGGCGAAATTCCAGAGGCCCGTGTACTCCAAAGAACCCCAGGTGGTCGAAATTTCCGGAGCCCTTCACCACGGCGTCCCTCGTAGCCAAGTCGCATTGGGACGTTAAACCTCAAGAAACCCATAAACCTAAAGTATACTAGCGGTTGAAGGTCAAGGAAGCGGTGGCCTGCGCAGAAGAAGGGGTGCGTCCAGAGAAAGGGGCGGCTATAGCGTAGCATTTTCATGACGTGGGTCGGAAGTGTCGAGGGCCGAATGAAAGGCTCACGTGGCTGCGCTAAAGCTGTCGTAGAGAGGAAAATGATGGGTTCCGAAGCAACCGTGACCATTACAATGATAAAAGGTTCCGGAGGAAGAGCACGCAGGTGCTGCTCCGATTGTAGTTCTCTGGACCACCACGTCTAGGAGTGTGCAGAGTGCAGGCCGACAACAGCTGGTCCCCTCCGTAATGTTGCACACAAACGAGTTTTGGTCGCAATTCCAGCGAGGGCTGTTTAGCAGCGAGAGAGCACGGCTACTGCGTAACGTCAACTGCGCGCTCCTGATGCGTCCTCACTCACCCTTGTCAAGGGGCATCCAAGTCTAAGCTCAGAGGACATCCTGCGTCCGCTGGCGCATTCGCCCTATATGCCTGAAGAGTTTGGAGAGTGAGAATGTGTTGGAGCGACCGTGGCTGCCACCGCAGTTAGTGCTGTGACGGGCTGGTTAGTGCAAAATGTAAGTGCACTCGTAAGGCCGGATGTGCATAATTAGCAGTCGGAGGAAACACCTTTCGTGTTGAGAGAACTGGACGTTTTGATCGACGGTGGTAGCAGCAACGAGGAGTGTTTAGGCATGGCTATGGCCACGTCTGTCAAAGGTACAGCTCAGGCCGGTAACGCCGGCGAGAAGGAGGCCATCGTTTGGCCCAAAATATTCACTAACATGAAGGGTTCTATGTGGTGCAATTTTCGAAGATATGCTGAAGGACTGTACAGCGTACAGATTGCCTCACTGCAGTCGCGCCGAGCGAGAGGGATGCGGCACGATCATTACTCTATGCGGAAAGATCACCTGAATAAGAGGGGTTGCCGAAGCATTAAGCTTTTCCTGGACTGCGAGAAAGCGCTCAACGAGAAAAGCGTTTCGATTAGAGTTGCCATCAATTTGAGATGAAGGCATTCATGCGGGCGTAAGACTGGAGGATGACGATTACATCTATTAGCAGGCCTGACCCACTTCAAAAGGTAGTCACCAAGGTAAACATCATGTCGATATACTGCCCTCCATTGCAGGACTTTAGCAACACACCATAGCATTCAGAATGGCGAAACGGTAGGTTAGGCAAGCCCGGCACCACATTACTGCGCTGCCGATGCTTGTAGCAACAGTACCATTGGTGCGGAGAGTGGGCCACTGGAAACGAGGGTCGCTTTTACCTTGTGTGAATTTTCCCTCAATTGTGCCGGCATAGTGCCCGGAGGTAGATCCCTAGACAAGAACCACACTCGGTAGTTTTCTGAAGTCCCATACCTTTTGAGCCGTTACGCATTGGAGTGGTGGTGAACGTATCGTCAGGGTCCGTCGGAGCACTATCGCATTCGCAATGTACGTGAGCTGAATGTCCTTTTTTGTTGTTTTGTGCTCGCATGTGGGAGCTACCCAAGAAATGCAAGATGTCATATTCTACGGAAGTATGTAGGCGTTGGTCAGGGGCCATGCAGCCGGCGTCAGGAAGAAGAGCAGCGGCAGGGACGAAAGGCCACTGGAAACAAAGCAAACCGCTTCGAATAGGAAACCTGATATCCTGCTGTAATCCTGAACATGGAATGCCTAATTTTGTAGGAAGGGAAGCCCACGTAACAGCCTCCAGTTTCTTGGAATTGGTAGGGACCGCTGAATGCTTATCCCGAAAAGATATTCGGAAAGGACCACGGAATCAGAGCTATGAGGAGCCCGCCCTTGAGAAAGGGAAAAAGGTTTCTGGAAACGCGGCGCGGTCGAGACCAAGCAGTACAGATAACGGTGTCCGGTGAGAAGCGGACAGGCCGCACTCTGAGCAAGACGTTATACCGCAGTTGGTCTGTGTGGTCTGCAATTAGTGAAGGGCCCTGATATATCCGGTAGAGAGATGACAACGAGAAAATGAAGGAGTTTAACGCGTTTGAGTGTCCTCGTCAGAAACTGTCATATTATTAAATTATTACTTTCATACATGTGTCACTCGTAAGTTGAGTGCTTACAGTTTTGTTCTGTCATTACAAGCCTATGGGGCAAAAATTTGGAGGTGAAGAATTAAGCTTGACACTTATTTGAGGGCAACGCAGTGGACTGCGGAAAGTGAAATATTAGGTGCAATTGCGACAAAGGAAAGCGGAAGAAAGCGAATTATAGAATAAAATTTAAAAATAATGCATTCCACCAACGTACGTATACTAGGCAATCAAGATTCATCGCTTTCTTTTTACAGCTAAGGGGATTACAAAAGAATGAAAAAGCTCGGATACTGATTGTCGTGTGGAGACAAAGTAGACATGACATGACTCGGCTGTTACAGGGCAACTGTGATTGTACATCTTGTAGACGACTGAAGTGGGCATGATGTGGCTGATGTTAGGAGCTCTCGTCTCGTAAAACTCGGAGCTTACACTAGTAAAATTACTGAGAGGGCTATCGCTGCCCTTTTCTCCTGCTCTTACTCCTGGACTACAACTTACCAGGCATGCACAACACATCGTTGCGGCTCTGGAACGGAAAGCGCCGATTCCCACAGGCTGGCAATAGAGCACGTGAAACCGGCGGTAGACTAAAGACTTCTAGCCTGCACTGCAGGGTTTCGACCCAAGCAAATAATTTTTTTTAATGCAATCACGGGAGAATATTGATCTGAATATTACGAGTTTTTCTCTATTTGCCCTGCCTTCACATATCGCAACCACCACTGATCCTGATAAATATTTTAAACTTATATCTTCAATAACTACTGCTTAACTCTTCGCATACATTGTTATTTTATTTGTTCATGGCTTCCTTTTTTGCAGGGTTTGTTACTAAAAAGATTCATTGTATTAGTGTTCTGTTTGTATAATTTTAATAATGCAGTAATCTTCGTTCTTTGCCGCGCTGCCATTCTTTTTATTCTTTTGCTTACTTATATGTCATGCAAAGTGTCTTATTTGTGCTTTTGATTGATTCTTTTGCTTACTTATTTCATCCAGTGTGTCTTATTTGTGCTTTTGTTGTTTGTTTTATATTTGTGGTTTTTTTTTATTCTGTTCAATTGCCTGTGCCCCCCCCCCCCCCTATGTAATACCCTCTCGAGGGCCTTTAGGGGTATTCTGTATAAATAAAATAAATAAATAAATAAATCATTCCCGCAGAATTGTACGCCCAAATATGCTAGCTGGCTGTTAACGTGTAGCGTTTTTTTTTTTTCAGGACTGCGACAGGGGCAAGTGCAAGGAGTCCGGATGCAATCGCTGTGTAAGCAGTAATTATTGGTGTCATGGTTACTGCGATTTGTAATGAAGGACTCAAATACAAACTAATCATTCTATTCGGCAAGACGTCTGTACCAATGTGCTTAAGTGAACTCCTTACTTTTCGTCTTACTTCAATAGTCTTCACGCCACTCGTCGCCATATCTCCCAACCTTGGAGTTAACCACCGTATTACACTTGAAAACACACCACCACACAACTAGAACACACGTCTTAACACAACTTAACTAAAACGGTGGCAAGGAAAGACAAGACATCAATAATGGGAACCACTGTGGTTGATAGTCAGTGTCTTCGTGTCTTCCGGCTGGCGCACCATCTGGCCGAAATGCGTGCTGGAGGAGACAACAGGCTCAGCATGCCGGGCTAACATGCGCGTTTTTCACAGGCTGCGCAGTCCGAGCTGCAAAATGATGACAAAGGTTTCGTGGTCATGTTGAGTAGCTGTTAGGTAATGCGCACTGTAACAATTTAAAACAGACTTTCTTCAGTGTCCTTTGTAGAATGTCCCAAATTATAATCACGTCTTTGCAGCCAATAAAGCAGTGTTCGATGGTTTCAGGTGCATCACATAGGCGACAATTAATAGAAGAAACCGAATTTTTCTTGTGAAGCCACATTTTAGCAGGTAGAACTTCGGCGTAAAGTTAAAAGAAAACATTTTAGTGTTGGTCAAATGTTTAGGGGAATCCCCCAAGGTGGAGTAGATTTGTAATAAGGTAGTAATTACTCATTGGCATCCACCCAAGCGCAGCCATACGGCTACAAAGGAAAGCTATACAGCTTTCTCAGAAACTTCGTAGTTAAAGAAAAATTCGTCCTGGTCCGGGGTTCGAACCCGGAACGACCGCCACACCGGAGCACTCGCTCTACCAATTGAGCCAACCGGGACGGCAATCTTATGGTAGGGCGAGAGCGAATTGATCAGTAACTCGAAGTGGGAAGAGTGTTGGTCAAATGTTTAGGGGAATCCCCCAAGGTGGAGTAGATTTGTAATAAGGTAGTAATTACTCGTTGGCATCCACCCAAGCGCAGCCATACGGTTCCGGGTTCGAACCCCGGACCAGGACGAATTTTTCTTTAACTACGAAGTTTCTGAGAAAGCTGTATAACTTTCCTTTGTAGCCGTATGGCTGCGCTTGGGTGGATGCCAATGAGTAATTACTACCTTATTACAAATCTACTCCACCTTGGGGGATTCCCCTAAACATTTGGCCAACACTCTTCCCACTTCGAGTTACTGATCAATTCGCTCTCGCCCTACCATAAGCTTGCCGTCCCGGTTGGCTCAATTGGTAGAGCGACTGCTCCGGTGTGGCGGTGGTTCCGGGTTCGAACCCCGGACCAGGGCGAATTTTTCTTTAACTACGAAGTTTCTGAGAAAGCTGTATAGCTTTCCTTTGTAGCCGTATGGCTGCGCTTGGGTGGATGCCAATGAGTAATTAATACCTTATTAAAAACATTTTAGTGCGAGAAGAAATCGGCATATTGCGTACTCGTCTACGCACATCCTGACCAATACAATTAGATTAGAGAGAGCGGTCCAATGGAGGCGAAAAGGCCATAGATATCAATGCTTTGTATAACTTTTTATGTGAAACAGAGAATGAGTGCGCATAAGAAAAGCGAACTGCCAGAAAACGCACCGGGTCTTAAACTTCCTTCATTAAAATTAAATAACATGGGCCGCTCGATAGATGAGAACAGACCGCTATGTTGGGAAAAGGGTTCACAAAGTTAGTTTGTTGGGATGCTCTGACAGCTGGATGGCAACAGTCACGGAAAAGGAAGAAACGTGCAACTAGCTGTCTCGCATATAGATGTGTCAAGCCTAGTCTGCCAACAGAAAGAGGCCTGATTAAGTTATCGCGCCGCGTTGCCTAAAACCTGGAGGATCATATGAGTCGCAAATATCGATTAAAGCTTTGCATGTTGTGTCTCGCGCAATGGAGTACCTGCATCATCACCATCATCATCAGCCTGACTACATCCACTGCAGGCCAAAGGCTTCTCCCATGTCTCCCCAATTAACCCTGTCCTTTTCTAGTTGAGGCCACCCTATCGCCGCGAACTTAGTCTCATCCGTTCTCTTAATTTTCTGCCGCGCCCTGCTACGTTTGCCTTCTCTTCGAATCCACTCCGTTACTCTTAAAGGGGTTGTGAAAATTGAATTGAATTGAAATTTATTACACAACAAAAAGATGCTGCGAGGAGGACAGGAGAAAAGCTGTGTGAACAGCTTGAAGGAAATCAAGCTGCCCGGTTTTAATTTTTACTGCTTCCATAAACATTAGACATGCTGATTCCGAAACATTTCGACTCAGTATTGAGTCTGCATTTAATAAAGCCCGTTCGAAATCGTTGCCTTCTTGTGCTCATGAAACGACTATGCGCCACCGTCGGCTGGCACACGCACTACTTGACTACGTCATTTTAAGGTCTTCAGAAACGTACAGATATCTTCAACTTTCGTTTGCCCTAAAATAATAGCTTTATGAGAAATTCAGAAAGTGAAACAAGGTTTTCCAATTATTTGCACGCGTAATTTCACTCTGCTAAACTGCAGCGCGTGGTCATACATCAATCACTGACCTGGGGCCAGTTTCGAATGCGGTTCTGCTTCTCCATCCTCCTTGGATTCAGTATCAGCGGCTTGACATAGCCTTGCTTACGTGAACCTATCTAGGTGGTGTTCCTTGACAGCGCTGGTTTCAGTCAGAGAATCGAGCTGAGCAAGGCCAGCCCATCTCGACAACTCTCTGTTTACACGAACTCGATACGAACGAGTCGGCTATCGCGGCGCGCATCGGCTCCGCGCTTCTGTTCTTTGCTGCAGAAAAATATATTCCAGAAGCGTGAAGAGGGTTACGCATAATTTGCAGATGGGGCTGCGAGTCAACCCACCCCTTGCGATAGAGATGAAGACTCGAGTCCACGACCGGGTTCGGAGGTTCACGGTCGGGGCTCCCGCAGGCAGAGGTGTTGCGGGCTCTCGGCATGACTGCTACTTGCCGGGCGCGCGACGTGCCGTTGCGAGCGGCGTAACAACGACTGACAGCAGCTCGCCGCCTGCGCCCAACCGATGTCAATGACAGGCCGCACGCGGCGCGTCGCACTGACAAGGGGCAGAATGCGAGCGCGCAGAGCGCCAGCGTCATAATGACGTGGGGGCGCGTTTCTCGGGGCCGGCTTGTCAGCCTGGATGCTGGCCGCCGGCGTGAGAAAAACACGCTAGTATTATTTGTTCACGCTCATAACAAGCACTGGAATAGATTAATGCCAAAAATGAATCATTTTTGAGGATCGTTGGCTGATGCCGAGTTGCTGGCAGTATTTAATTCGGCGATACAAGCAAATTTCATCCCATGACCGCTTTATTAACTGGTCACCGCCTGCATAGCTGGCATTTGCTAGCTCCGCTGGCGTCGCGGAAATCGAGTATATCTTTATTTTATTATGGGACAGGTTCACAGTTAAAGGGGTGACGAGAGTAGTACCTTTTACAGCGCTGACCAGTTCCGAAGCTCCCTCAGCTGCGGTATCGATAGTATCGATGCAAAACCAGGTAGGCTTAGCGATGACCAGGGCCGCCGGCAAGCCTCGCAGTTCATCGCCCGGCGCGTCCGCAGGCGGCGTCGTTGCCGAAAGCTCGGCATGCTGCCACTGCTCGAATATAACAGGCAGCCTTTCTGATAGCATGGCTGTTTTGTCTTTTCTGGTGCGAATGTGAAATACAGCGAGTCTGCAGGCGGCCGGCAAACCTGGATCCCGTCCGCTGGCGTCATAAAAATGAGCTAAAGATTTTTCTTCACGTAAATAATAAACTGTGGGAGCAAGAAGTGTGGAAAATAGATCATTTCTGAGAATCGTTGAACAATGCCGAGTTGCTGGTAGAAGCGGCAACTGTAATACGAGCAAATTTCTTGCCGCAACCGCCGCTCAGCAGCCGCTGCCCGGCCGTTGCGGTCCGGCTTGCGCGCCTGGCGTCCGCTATATAGCTCCGCTGCTGAGTGCACCGCAACAATGACCATATTTTTTGTTGTCAGACGATGCTGTTGACAGTAAAGCGATGCCAAAAGCAGGCATTTGTTATAACCCAGGCTACTTCCGGAGCGCTGTCCACCACGGCTTCGATGCGAAACAGGCCTAGCGACGAGCAGGGCAGCCAGAGAGCAGTGCAGTTCGTCGCCCGGCGCGCCCGCGTCCAGCGCCGTTGCCGAAAGCGCGCTAGGTGGGAAGGCATGCTTTGTCGCCGCCCGAGTACAGCCGGCAGCCTTTATGATAACATCGCTATTTAGTCTTTTCTGGTGCGAACTTCAGTAGCCAAGGAGCGCGCAGGCGCTGGTGTGCGGTGGCAAAGTGTTACACCGTATGAGGGCCGGGCATGAGCCTAGCGGCGCAAAGATGCTTGCCGCTCCGTGTCCCTGCTTGCAGTAGGCGGCAGTTCGCAAGCGGCGACTGGTGCGGCGCGCCGGCCAAGTTTTCGCACATGTGTCAGCTTGACAGCTTGCAGACTCCATTCTGAGCAGACGACGGTGCCACATTCGAGTCAATATGCGTGCTGTAACCTCGGTCAACTATGGCTAAACAGGCCTCGCTAAGCCGCCATGTTGTGTTGACGACAGAAGCCTCTGATTGGCTTCTTAAAATGACGTTTCCTGTGAGTTGAGGGGGACGCGCGCTGGGAAACCGAAATTTAGTTTTTTTCGCTATTCAATCAACCCAGACGATGAAACGAACCAAGGTATACTATAGAATGAAGGGTCAGAATTCCAAATACACACGTCGTTCAAAATTTTCGGAAAACATTTCATGACCCCTTTAACGACCAGTGGTTACCATGCCTTCGCATTACATGCCCTGGCCAAGCCCATGTCTTCCTCGTGATCTCGACCAGGATCTCCTTAATCCCCGCTTGCTCCCCAACCACTCCACTCGCTTCTGATCTCTTAACGTTATACCTATTACTTTTCTTTCCATAGCTCGCTGCATGGTCCTTAACTTAAGCTGACCCTCTTTGTTAGCCTCCGCGATTCTGCCCTATAGGTGAGAACCGGTAAAATACAGCTGTTGTAGGCTTTTCTCTTGAGGACTATTGGCAAACTGCCATTCATTATCTGAGAGAACCTGCCATATGCGCTTCACCACATTCTTATTCTTCTAGTTATTTCCATCTTATGATCCCGATCAGCTATCACTACCTGCCCTAAATATACTATTACTTCCAGCACCTCTCCACCAATTGCGAACTGCATTTGTCTTGCGAGACTGTTGAACATTACTTTGGTCTTCTGCATGTTAATTTTAAGACCTACCTTCCTGCTTTCCCTAATGTAAAAATGACTATACTGGGCATACTGGAACCCGGCATCCTTCATAGTGAATTATAGTGATGGGAAAGCTGGGTACTGGCATGCTGGGCAATGGGTATGTCGGATAGTGAGCATTCTGTCATGGCGTACTGTCATGGTGTACTGTCATGGTGAACTGGAGCTCTAAGGCTTACATCAGGTGAATCGCAGAGTAAATTTTCTAACCACACATCCTCAAGATGTGAGTGCATCAACACGCAAACTTAAATCAAGCCTGTTATGATAGCCTATAATCTATTATAAGAAAGTCTTTTGCAGAGAACCGCCTTTTGTTCAGTTTCCTTGATAGCATAGTCAAAATTTCTGTGTGCACTACTGTAGTCGTCAAGCCTCATAGCTCAAATGTTCTTTTTGCTTAATAGGTATGCCCAAATCCTAGTTGCAGCAATTTCATGCGAGCGCGACGTGCTTTGTAAACGCCCCTGCTGCAGTTCCAAACGAAATCAGAATTAAGTAACCATGTACTTATTATACATTCATCATGACGGTCTTGACCACCACCACCTGCCCATCACCGTTTACTTCCACCCACTGCTGCCATTATCCCCGCTATGGGTTGCTGCATGCCCAGTATCGTTTCTTCTGTGCCCACTAAACTTCCCAGTATTTTTTGTTCCCATTATCATTTGTCCGTCATGACCGCTAAGCCTCCCAGAAAATGTCCGGCAGCGCCAGCACGTCCCAGTATGACTGCCATTATACCCGCCATACCCGGTATTACTGACAGCATGCCCGCTAAGCCTCCCAGCATAAATCATGCTGAGTTTTCCGATAGGGCAACTTTCTGACTCATTGATCATGTTTTGCCGTTCATGTTCTGAGTTACTTAGCAAGGCAATCTCATCAGCGAATCAAAAATTACTCAAGTATTCTCCTTTAACTCTCATCCCCAACTGTTCCCAATCCAGGCGCCGAACGCCTCCTGTAAACAGGCGGTGAACAGCATTGTACCAGAAAAACCTAATACGTGCCAAACGTAATAAATTGTTGCTGCCAGGAACATGTTGCGCGCCTGAGCTCGACGATAAATTGATAGGCTGTGTGAAACAAAAGTCTGAGAATACCTGAGAAGATCCGGGACCTGCTCCCTCCAGTACTGTCCACTAGACTTTGATGCATGAAGGGGAACGAAAGGCATTTGGCAGGGACACGAGACCATTCAATTCCAGCATAATGAGTCGACACTGTTCCCCATGAAGCGAACCACACACCCGAACATTTACAGCTATTCATTGGAGCGCTAGAGGCAATGTCAAACTGCTCAACACTGGTTATAGTTTTGTCAATACTGGTTTTATCAAATAAAAAAAATGTCAAATTCTCCCCGCCAAGACACTTTGACATTTAAAGCTTTACAAAGGCATGTCTAGTGCATGCACAGCTCTTAAAAACGTATCTTCGAGATATGTACTGAAGCCTACATGAGTGATTATGTACATGTTAATTACAGATGCCACAATCAAACGAGCATTAAATTCTTTCCGTTTCCGGTAAATTTACTCCGTGCTTGACGTGCATTCGTAGCGCCATCATGCGGCACCCACTGAAAACACCCCTTGTATTGCACGGCGCTCGCCCAGCGATGGCGCAGTTGGCGGGCAGCACACAGCTTTTGAAATTCTGCACGTAAGGAGACTTAAGTGCACCGCGTAATTTTTCCTGGTGTTCATGTGTAAAGAATAGTTTCAGCATAAGTTTCTGTTTCTCTGAACCGTGATATAATTGCATGAATTTTGCAGTGCCGTAAGACATACATCGTCTAGCTAAAACCGTTTTCAAAACCAACATGTGCTACCGAAATGCTGCTGTGTTTTCCTCCTATTTTGCCGATAATTATTATTTGACGGCGAAAGAGCATTCCTCGAAGGAGTGCAGAAATGCGTCACCAGCCGCAGTTGTAGAAATCCGCGAGTGTTGGCGCCATGTGCACTTGGTTTTAACAATTTTCTGTGTTAGAAAAACTGTTTGATAAAATTGGTTTGTGTTTATGGGGTTTAACGTCCCAAAGCGACTCAGGCTATGGGGACGCCGTAGTGGAGGACTCCGGAAATTTCGACCATTTCGACTTTTCTAACGTGCACTGACATTGAAGGTGAGATAACCGCTGGTCCCTAAGGGTAACGGAGTGGATTCCAAGAGAAGGCAAACGTAGCAGGGAGCGGTAGTAAGTTAGGTGGGCGGCTGAGATTAAAGGGACACTGAGGAGAACACTATTAATATTTTTTTATAGCAAAATCCGACAGTTCGGCATTTCATGGCTTTGGTGCCACTTGGCCGGCAGCGAAAGATGCATTTATTGCTAAGAAATTTGGATTCGAAGTTGAAAGAGTTTTTCCCGCCGTTCTGAATCAAACTTCGGATTCTCTTATGACGACACAGGACTAAGTGACGTGAAACATGACGTGCACATGACGTAACGCAGACTCCGTGATTTCTAGCATCCAGCAGAGCGGCCTAGCAGCAGCCGAAAAGAAAGCTACCGCCGGCCGCACGTTGAAGGCATCTATCGGCTATTGCGGCCGTCGCTACAGTCGCTTCGTTTTCGTTTGCACCGGCGTTTTGCCAGCGTTACGATGGATCCCGTTCTCGAAGTCGTCAACGAAGTTCTCGCAAATAGACACCTTTAGCATACCGTGTACCTCGTTACCGTTAGCGAAATACCGGGAGCTGGTCTACCGCCGTTTAGCTGCGCTGATTGGTCCCGATGCTGCAGGTGCGCGCGTAGCTGCCGGGCACGTGGCGCCATCTGGCGACGTCAAGGAGATTTGCGCATGCATAGGCTGCGCCTCAGTGATTTGTAGCTTCTCGGTTCCTAGTGTTGCTATAACCATTGGTTCTAGCAACACTGTTTTGTCCTATGACCTCATCACGCTTGTACTTGCGAGTTTGGCCTGTGGCGGCGATACCTGTATTTTGGTTTTTGCTCTTTTCTACGTTACAAGAGCTTTGTTGTCAGTATGAGTGGCGTTTTTGTAATCAGGAGCTGGTATTCTGTCGATACAAGCCAACTTCAATTTCTCCTCAGTGTCCCTTTAAGAAGTTTGCGAGGATACCGTGGGCGCAACTGGCAAAAGACAGGGTTAATTGGAGAGACAGACGAGAGGCCTTTACCCCGCAGTGGGCAGAGCCACGTTAATGATGATAATGACATCGCACAGTACATTGGCCTGTAGCATTTCGCCTCCATCAAAATGTAACCGCCGGGGCTGCGATCGATCCTGTGCTCTTCGGGTCAACAGCCATGCACCTTAGACACTAAGCCACCGCGGGGATTCGACAAAAATGACATTTGGTACCAAGTGACCCCACGCTATCATTCTAGCTTGAATTAGTGTTCTCCTTTAGCGCCCGTCTATGTGCAGAAGGCAAATACAGCAGGGCTCAGTGAAAACGGCTGCATCAATGAAAGGCCCAACTGACGATGCTACAAGACTGCAATAGCAAGCAATCTTAAGGCGCTGCGAGCTCTCAACCCTGCTACTGTGCACAGACGACAGCTCCCATCTGCACGATAAGGTGCCCGTGGAATTCCAGCGCTAAATTTTGTCCAGATGATTATGTGTAGCACAAGCAATCGGGCTAGTTGGTGTCGTATCTTTTTAATCAGAGCGTAGCAGCACAAGGGCAGAGCACACAAAGACACGGGTGTTTTTGTGCTCTGTCCCTGTGCTGCTTCCTCTGCAATGTCCTATTCCTACTCCTTGTCTACCTTGTATGTTTAGGAAATGTTGACGCGTTTCAACTTAATGCGACGCATTACTAAACCCTTACGAGAAAATCAGGTAGCGTGTGATTGTTAATGTGTGTACTCACAGGCGCTACAGAAAACCCCAGCAATGGCAAGAAAAATAGGGTGACGTCATCAAGCCGCCGTATGACGCACAAAGCCAGCCAAACACCACTACTTTGAATATTCATATACATGTCGTTGGTCTATATATGACCCCACTGGCCAACCTCAATGTGTAGATAGGGGGGTATTTGTTACAACTGGCGTTATCGCTTCGGCGGGCGCGTTTGTTGCGACGTGCGTCTGTTCTTTCAACACTTCTCTGTCTTCAGAGGATGTCAGAATTGACCGCAAACTTCAGGAATTATAAGATGATTCGCATAAGAAGGGCAGAAAGCTACAGGGTAAGATGGGAACCCGTTGTTTACGAAGCCCTCATCTAGATAAAGTACTTGACGGCGCACCACATGATAAATTCCAGGTTTCTAATCCTCAACATGGCGCCACAACCCAGATCTGAATTTATCATCCTACAATAGAACTGAAGGGGACTAAAACGGAAGAGGGAATTATTACAGCAATACATTGACTATCACGCCCACACACCTCAAATAATCGCCCTGCAAGATGAATATGGAGGCTAAGATCAGCGCATACTCTACACATCAAACAGATCGCTCGACATGCATCTTGGTCATCAAATCATGCATGGCAACCACTCCAGAACTTAATCTAGACAGCGAAATTGAATACACCTTCGTAAAGCTACTACCACAGCATAGAAACAGCAAGGGCACCTGTGTACTCTATATATGCAGTCGCTCCAAACAGCACCGCGTAGCCTTCAACGCGACCTTTCTGAAGCCACTGACAGAAGCCCAAAAAGCTCCCCTAGCTATAGTTGGCGACTTTGATGCTTCTAGCCTCCTATGAGGCTACCCGTGGGAAGACACGATCGAAAGGCAGAAAACTAGCATCCGCCATCACTCACATAGCCCTTACCTTACTCACGGACCCGCAGCACCCGACGCGAGTCGGGACCAGCATAACGTGGGATATTTCACTCGAGCTCACGCTCGTCCGCATTGCCCGCAACTATGAGTGGCTGAATACGGGAGAAACGCTAGGCAGTGATCACTACGTGCTGCAGACCATCTTCGAAAGCAACAAGCACAGCAAACCACGGTGGCAAGCCAGAATTACAGACTGAGAGATAATCAGGAAGGGCATCAAACTAGCTAAATCGGAACAATCAAAAACATGAAAAACCTCTACGTCATAATCATAACAGCCACAAGAAAGCCCCGGGCTTCCCTCTCACGACATTGACGGACCGGCTATTACAACTGCGAGTGCACAACACGATAGACGAGCTGATATAGGCACACCTCACGGCTCAGGTGGTACGGCTCTCCACTACTTGGACTAGTTGACAATTACTCAGTGATTTAAACATCAATTGACCGCACAGCTAGACACCAAAACTGACATCCCAGCCTCACGGAGAGGACAATTCAAGGCAGCTTCACTACCGAGGAATACGCACCCCGATTTTCTCCAGTCAAGACGACAAGCACGAGCCGAAGCCATGAAAAGGCAGTACGGCAGGCGCGACGGAGTGTTCTATGTTGATGCTGCGGGTCCCGAGCTGGGAATGACGGCCGTAGCGGTAGTGCACCAAGATAAAACAGTGGACGGACTAGTACTGGCTAGCCAGGGCATACTGGCTGCGGAAGAAGTGGCGATTGCTCTAGCTGCAACACACACTAGCTCAGAATACATTCTCACAGATTCACCTACAGCGTATCGCAATTACCTCAGGGGCAGGGTCACACGGCTAGCTGCTAAAATACAGCATTATAGCTACACCCGTGCCTACCAACCCACACACAACACTTAATATGGGTACCGGGTCACCAGGGCACCCCAGGGAACGAGAGCGCACATGCCTCAGCCCGAGCATTTCTCTCCCGGGCACCCAGTACCAATGCAGTGGAACCTCCTCCCTCACTACTAACTTGCACAGACATACTTCAGCAATATTATCCCGTTGAGTCGACCCTACAGCGGCTAAAGGACTAGACAAAAGTGGAGGATATAACCTCCGAAAGCTACTAACCAACACTTACTACAATTCACGAAGACTACACGCAATAGACTCGGAGTCCTTTTACTCACAATGCAAATTCTGCGGGGAGAAGGCGGGCCTGTACCATATGGTATGGGCCTGCCAACGAAATCAGGTGGTCACTGTTGATAACCAGCCAACGCAGGAGGGGTGGGAAGCAGCTCTGACCAGCTCGGACGAAACGAGTCAAAAGCAACTCATCGAAAGAGCACGAGCAGCAGCCTACGCCAATGACGTTCCGGACTGAGAGCTCCAGCCGCCACTACAACCGCCTAAACAATTTCATTAAAATATTGTCACCACCATCTCTGTCTGCATGTGGCTTTCAAGAGAATTTTATAGGACCATTGCCTGAAAAGGGACAACCGTCCCTCGGTTCTACAAAGTTGTAGTACGGCGACTGGATACACAATGATGCAGAATTGCGACTATTGTCGCCCGACACACAAAGATACAGTACGGCGACTATAGTCGCCCGACACACAGATACAGAACCGTGACTATTGTCGCGCCACACACAGAAATGCCGGAAACCCAACGCCAATTACATAGGGCCTTGCACAACTTTACAGGAACGACAAAACAACTAGCGCACAGGCTCAGGGATCGCTACCTGTGCACCACTAAGGACCCCCGGCAGGCGGCGTTCTCGTATGCAGGCGAAGAGAACACAGAGCTGGACAAGCCTTTCCAACTCCACGACCTCCGGGCAGCCTTAAGAAAAATGAAGCGGGACACTGCACCCGGGCGCGACAAGGTTACGGTCAAGCTCTTGGCCAACCTTCCCGACGCAGCCTACGCCACGCTCCTCAAATACATCAATAGCATTTGGGACGGAGAGACTCCTCTCCCTCTCGATTGGAAATCGGCTCTCGTGACCTTTATTCCGAAGGCCGGCAAACCTATTGATGTGGAGAACCTTCGCCCCATCTCCCTCACGTCTTGTGTCGGCAAGCTGATGGAGACGATGGTGCGCGACAGACTCTCCGATTTTCTCGAAACACAGCACACTTTCGCGGACACCATGTTCGGTTTTCGCCCTCACAAGTCTGCACAGGATATACTTCTGCAGCTTCACCACGACATCTTAGATCCTGTCGCATGTCCCCACAACGACAAGGTGGTCCTGGCCTTGGATCTTAAAGGCGCACTCGACAACGTCAAACACGAAGTAATCCTGGACCACCTCAGTAACACCAACTGTGGCCACAAAACATTCAACTACATAAAACAATTTCTTACAGACCGTCAAGCCTACATACGCATACAAGATGCGGAACACGGGCCATACACCATCGGCTCGAGGGGAACACCTCAAGGCGCGGTCCTGTCTCCCCTCCTCTTCAATTTGGCAATGCTTCATCTTCCCTCCAAATTGTCCTCTTTGCCCGGGATACATCACGCTCTTTATGCGGATGACATTGCAATCTGGAGCACGCAAGGTAACCTGGGCCACATGGAATCCTGCCTGCAAGCAGCGGCGACCCTAGTCGACGACTACGCGGCCTACTGCGGACTCCATCTAAATCAGAATTTGTGCACATACGTCCCTCCCCTCGGGACACAACACCGCTTTGCATCAGTCTTCCCTCGGGACCGATCCGGGAGTCCAAGGAGATCCGCGTCCTTGGTCTCTTCATACACCACCAACGCAGAGTCGACACCACCCTAGCCAAACTTCGCACGGTGGGAGACCAGGTGGGCCGCATGGTCCGCCGGGTCTCCAACAAGCGGGGCGGATTACGAAGCAAGGATGCACTGCGGCTTGCCCATGCTTTCGTAACGAGTAGAATCCTCTACTCAACCCCTTGCTTGCACCTGCGCAAACATGATGATGACCAACTGGAGGTTATCCACCGGAAAGTCATCAAGCGGGCTCTCGACCTCCCGGTCACCACGTCCAACCAGCGACTTCTGGCCTTGGGCGTGGTAAACACGTTCCGGGAGATTCGAGAAGCCCACTTAGTCAACCAACACACGCGTCTTGCACAGACCACGTCCGGTCACCGCCTCTTGGACCGGCTACACATCAAACATGACTACCATATTGAGGAAAGGGAGAGAGTGCCAGAACCCTGGAGACGCGCCCTCCGGGTCCGACCCCTTCCCCGCAACATGTCCAGAGAAGACCATAGCGGTCGTCGCCAGGCGCGCGCGGAAGCGTTGGCGCGATACTATGGTAACCAACAACATGTGTATTACGTGGACGTTGCCGGCCCACACCACGGGGTGTGGTACACGGCCGCAGTCGTACACAACACAAACACAGTCAACGGGCTCACTTTCAAAGCCTACAGCGCAACACACGCGGAGGAGATTGCCATTGCTCTTGCTCTCACTACTCCCAAGTCGAAACACATCATCACCGACTCGCGAGGGGCCTGTCGGAACTATGAGTTGGGCTGGGCTCCCCCGCTTGCCTGGCGCATATTGGAATATAGCTGCCGATGCGAAGATCCAACTCCACGCAACCTGATTTGGGTCCCCGGTCACCAGGGCCTCCAGGGAAACGAACAGGCCGATCAGGCCGCCCGCGCACTCTCTCCCCGGGCTATCTCCCTGTCCTTGGGCGCCTACTCCCAATCAGACAATCTGGCCCTTACATTCAAACACATCACCGATTACTACAAGGAGGAGCACCGGCGCTACCCGGCCCCTTGTAAGGGACTGGATCGCGCTGACGAGCGCCTCCTCATCAAAATTCTTACTAACACTGTACTGTGCCCGGCGGTACTTAAACATTTCAACGCATCCTTTGATGGCACGTGCCAGTTCTGTGGGGAGGTGGCTGACACCTTCCACATGGTTTGGGCGTGTCAATCAAACCCATCCATCCCCCCCAACCCCAACCCCACCAGAGAGGACTGGGAGGCGGCCCTGCTCGGCTGTCAGGACCTAAAGACCCAAAAGGCCTTGGTTCACCGGACGCGGGCGGCGTTGCTTGCCAATGGAGCCCCGGAATAGGGGCTCCACCTAGTATTGTTAGGGGAAAGGGCCAATAGGGCCTACCCCAATCACCTCTCTGTAAATATTTATTGCATTATAAATGTTTTTCACCACCACCACAGAAATGTTACAAAACGGCGACCATTGTCGCCCGCCACAAAAAAAGAAACGAACACAAGTGTCCCACGAAAGTACGTAAGAGTAAAAAAAAACAAACAACGCGGGGGAATCACGCGGAAAAATTCTAGCTACCGCTCCGCGCACAAACATCGCGCGCAAAACCGACGCGCAACACTTAATATCGGAGGAGCCGCACCTACACAGGGCCCCCGCTGGCGACAGTGGAGCGGGTGCTCCACCGCCGCGGGAACTCGTCTTCCGCTTGCGTGACCCAGTCTAAGCATGTCTGCTCAAACAGGCGCGCTCGCACGCTCTGCAGCAGGGGGTACATGGGCCGTTGTGGCCGGCACTGCAAAGACGCGGCGCTCTCTGGCGCCAGAACACAAAAACACCTACACACAATAACAGGTGTAAAAATGTCTCGCGCAGCTTGGAGCGGGAATGCAGGGAAACAAAAAAAATACGCGACATCAGCCGCCAAATTGTCCTCGCCACCACGCACGCGAACATTGCTTGCTCTAGGATCTCAGTCTCACCGCACTGCGGACACCGTGAGGAAGGTGCGATGCCCCGTGCTGCGACGCGGACTCCCGTCGGCAAGGCCCTCCAGCCTCGCAGGCAGCCGAGGCCCGTGCACTGTCCTTTTGATTCTTCCTTGAGTCGCAACAACGACCTCAATGTGGCGCCAGTTTCCCCGACTGCACTTGTGCCAAAATGGCGACGCAACCGTTTGCCATGCAGCGTTCCGGGTGGTGTCAATATACCTGGTTGCATGATGCTTACATGTGCTAGTCAAGATGAAGGCTAGCTTGTGAAGAGGATTTGAACTGGCGATATATGCACCTTCAATTCTATGCCTTCCCAGACTCTTTACCCCTTCCCTTAACTTTATTTGGAGAGGAATTGGGGGCATGCCCCAGGGTCCCCGCACGACCCCACTGCACTCAAGTGTTTATGTTCCTAAGGTCCATAACACTGGTAGCACGGCCGGTGGCGATGGTCTGCACGGCCGGGTCCTCGGAGCGCAGCAGGGTCTCCCAGTCCTCCCAGGTCTTGAGGTCCTCTAGGTCCAGCGGGGGAGGGTCCGATGGACAAAGGGAAAGGATGTGGAAGAAGAAGCAAAGAGTTCCGGGCATAGGGCGCAAGTAGGAGTGGGGAAGGAGGGATGATAGTGTCCGCGTGCGTGTGCGCGCACGCGCGCGCGCGCGCGTGTGTGTGTGTGTGTGTGTGTGTGCGTGCGTGTGTGTGTGTGTGTGTGTGTGCGCGCGCATGCGTGTGTGTGTGTGTGCGTATGCAGGTGTGTGTGTGCATGCGCGCGTGTGTGTGTGTGTGTGTGTGTGTGTGTGTGTGTGTGTGTGTGTGTGTGTGTGTGTGTGTGTGCGCGCGCGTGTGTATGTCCATGCTTCTAGGGACAGTGATGTTTTCCAGATGTAAGCAATCTTAAGTGTCTCTGCCGAATTTTGGGGAATTCAGTCATCCACAGCACTTCACGCCTTCAAGTCACGCTCCTTTTTGTATAAAGTTGCTTTTGTTTTCCGCCTTTCAATTTCCTTCTCCCACTTGTCCCTCCTGATGATTCTGTTTAAGAAGAACAAAGAGGAAGAAAAGGATATCGCTGGGGCTCAGCTGTAAGCTCTACATGTTTATGTAAAGCTTTGTTAAGCGTTGTTATGTTGTGTTGCTAAGCCATGTTAGACTCGACCTCTTCGTCCGTCGCCGAAGTCGTGGCGGAGCGAGTATCAGCAACGGTTGCCTCCAAAGCTCTTCGCTGTCGCCTTTCGGCATTCTTCAACCGCCCTTGAGCCAGCCGACGCTCCTGTTCTTCGTAGCTTTCTGCCGCTAGCTTGGCTAAATAGCGTGATTGGCAACGTCAGCCGGATGATCAGACTCAGCCCGTCGTCTACGGGACCATCCCGATGGCGTAGACGGTCCCGACCGACTCGCTTCATTCATAGCGAAAATCTTCGAGGCGGCGTGTGTATGCTGCAGGCAAGAGCGGCGCCGTCTCCCTTTCAAGGAAGCGGCTAGTCACGTGGCACGTCATGTGGCTCGCACACCTTCACTTCTGCCCTTGAAGGTAAAATGTACTGCGCCGATGGCCTTTGCTCGACGAGGTTAGTAAGGCTTTCGATTTCAAAATTTTCTTCAAATATTCAAGCCATGTTACCTACTGACTAGTTATTCAGCTATGAAGTTTTACACTTTTTATTGCCTTTTTCGTTAAATATCATACTTGGCTACTCGCCATTTCGGTAGATAATCTTGTCAATACCATTCGTTCTACTCTTACATGCTTCTGATTTTCGTGTGACACCTCCCTTTCTGCACGTATCCCTATTTTTTGTAATCTTGGAGGGCGTTTTATTTCTGCGGGTACAAATGCAGTGGCTTGGCACTTCTTTAAACTAAAGGCTAAGTTCAGCGATTGTTTTCTTCATATCTTTTTGGTGCTCTGTCCTCGTGCTGCTACACAATGGCTGAAAACAAAGAACATGTGATTGCCTGAACACAGACGAGGCGAATGCCGATTGTTGACAGTTCTGTACTAGCCGGAAGTAAAAACAGTAGCATCGATCGTTTGTACAGTTTATTCCCACACAAAACCTGCATTGCGGCCCGAGCAAGCGTTCCAATGTGGGCACAGGAGATTAGAATAGAGAGAGTGAAGGAAATTGAGAAACAGCTATAAATACAACGTCCGCTTTACTTAACCTTTAACCTTTAGGGCACTTTGTGCGCAGTAGCGGTTAAATGAAAAAGTGCCGATTCTAACAGTGATCATTTTGTGTCAAAAGAATCAAACACCATTTTCACACGGCACTAGCTGCTTTTTGTTTGGTTTGGTTGAGACACGCCGTAGTGAAGGACTCCGCAAACTTCGACTCCCTGGGGTTCACTAACCTGCACTGACATCGCACAGAACATAGGCCTCTAGCAAGTCGCCTCCAGCGAAATTCGGCCGCCGCGGCCGGGATAGAACCCACTTCTTTCGGGTCAGCCACCGAGCATCATAACCACTGATTTAGACGCCCATTTTGCGTTGCTTGACCTTAAGGCGGCCCTGGCTAAAATGCGCCGAGGTGGGGCACCAGGTCAGGATCGCATAACAGTGAAACTGTTGGCGAACCTCTCGGACTTGGCCTATCTCCATTTGGTACAATAAATAAATCAGATCTGGGATGAGTGTCCACTCTCTCCCGAATGGAAGACATTGGTTGTAAATTTCATCCCCAAAGCAGGTAAAGCCGTGACTACGAACAACTTGAGACACATCTCATTGACCTCGTGTGTGCGAAAGCTCATGGAGACGTTGAACGGGATCGCTTCTCTCCATAGAGGGTAAGGGCCTCTTTGCTGACACTATGCTCGGGTTCCACCCGAACATGTCTGCTCAGGATGTCCTACTCCAACTATACAGGGACATAATACGACCCACAGCCAAGCAACAAAACGGCCAGGCCATTCACGCCCTCGATCTTAAGGGGGCGTTTTGCAATGTTAAACATGGTACCATACTGTCTAACTTGAACGCCACTAACTGCTTGGCGAAGGTCTTGGCCTATGTCAGAACCTTTCTCGCTGCGCACCTGGCACTGCTCCGGATCAAGGACGAGGAATACGGCTCCTACTCTATGGGCACACGGGGTACACCACGCGGTGTTATCACAGCTCCTTTTCAACATCGTCACGATGCGCCTGCCCGGTCAACTGGATCAGGTGGAGGGCATAGAACAAGCGCTCTACGCAGGCGATAGTACAATCTGAACCACCTAGGGGAGCCTTGGGGAGATGGAGGACCGCTTTCAGCAGGCCGCCTCACTAGTCGATGCATGTGCTGCCGACTGTGGTCTCCAATGTGCTCCCGACAAATCAGAGCTTCTATATACCGGGACAAATCACAAGTAGAACACGTCTCTACGCATATCTCTTGTGGGTGGTCCCATCAGAGAAGTGGCAGAGCTCCGGATCCTGGGTCTGTTCATCAATAACAGGCTTAGGCCGGACTCAACTACAGCGATACCTAAGCGCATATTTAAACAGGCAGGGCGCATGATCCACTGCGTTCCTAACAAGCCGGCTCGTCTGCGGGGCAGGGACGCACTATGGCTCGCCCATGCCTTCATGACCAGCCGGATCGTCTACGCCGTGCCGTACCTAGGAACCACTAAATAAGAAGACGAGCGCATTGACGCCATCATCAGGAAGGCAACAAAGCGATCACTAGACCTCCCGGTTGCTACCTCCAACGCCAAACTGAAGGCGTTGTGTGTGTCAAACTCCTATCAGGAGTTGCGGGAGGCCCACCTCGTGAACCAATATAGGCGGCTCTCGCAGACGGCTCCTGGGCGCCGCCTGCTAAACCGCTTACACATCCAACCCACGTGCATACCAGAAGAGACGGATAACATGCCGGTGCTGTGGCGCTATGTGCACAGGGTCGCTCATCTCCCACGTAACATGTACACGAATTCACGGCAGACAACAAGCGCGGGTTCGCACGCTTGATAGCCAATGTGGATCTACACAGGGCGTCTATTACGTGGAAATCACAGGGCCGTCACCCCCGAGATTCTACACGGCTCTCGTATTCCACCAGGGAATGAATGTCGATGACCTATCTTATCGGGCTGCAAATTCAACGCGAGCGGTGGAAGTTGCAATAGCTCTCGCTGCCGTCGATCCAAAATCGAGAACGGTTATCACTGACTCTCGCCGGCCATATGAAAACTATCTTGCAGGGGAAATATAACATCTTGCCTACCAAATTCTAAGACGGGCTCCCGCCGATCCAACTCGCACAAGCGTAATCTGGGCCATCAGGGTCTACGAAGCAATGAGGCCGCTGTTGCGGCCGCCGGAGCATTCACACACCGGGCTCCTCATCCTAGCTCTCCTGGCTCAGAACCTCACAAGCGGCTTCTGCTGTTCCGCGAAATCTTAATTCATTACTGCGACACCCATCGCCACTGCCCGGCGCCTGCCAAGGGGCTGAGTAAGGCAGAGGAGCGAACTCTGCGGCGCGTGCAGACAGGAACTCTTCTCTGTCCTGCCATGGCCAAACATTTTGATCCGGACATAGATGGGCGCTGTCCGCACTGTGGAGAGATCTGCGATATCTTTGACATGGCGGGGGCATGTACTAAGAATCCTCACCTTCCCCCTTCCCCCACCCCCACCCGAGAGGCATGGGAGACTACCCTCCTCAACTGCTGCACACTGGAGTCCCAAAGGTCTCTAGTAAAGTGGACGCGTGACGGGGTCTCGTCGTGCAGTGTCCCGGATTATGGATAACGAACATGTAGCGAGATCTTCTGACCCCCAAACTATCTTTGAGTATTAAAAAAGTTTTTCACCAACACAACCTCCTCGGCCTCCTCAGACGATCTGACGGGAATGGAGCACGCAACCAGCGGCCGTCCACAGTAGTTTACAACCGCGAGCGAAAAACCATCGCGATCGGGGTATTCGGCGGCGTCGACGTTGACCGCTGTCCGATCTGTTAAATATTTTTTTGTGCAGAGACTTAGCCCTGTCTTTGCGGCGAGCGACATGATACTCTGGGTGCGTGTTTTTAGGCAGAGGGGTAGCGATAAGGTTACTGTGGATATGGTACGGAAGCTGGGCCTTGTCGGCGACGGTCGTTTCGAAGCTTATTCCAAGCTTGTCGAGAATGTGACGTCCCATGGAGGTGTGGGTGAGACGCTCGTACTGAGGAGTGAGATCATCAGTTTCCAGCACAGGAAGTGAAGGCGATGGGGCGGCGGTGTTCGAGAGTTAGCCGTTTACCTGACTACGGTTTGAAAGTCACGCGAGCATGTTTCCATGCTACGGGGATTTCACCCTCTCTCCAGCCATCATTCATAAAGGCAGTGAGGGCCTCAATGGACGGCTCATCTAAATTACGGAGAGTTTGGTTGGAAATGACGTCCAGTCCCGGGGCAGAGTTAGGGCGGAGTTGAGAGAGAGCGAGTCTTACCTCAGCCTCCGAAATCTCCGCATTGAGGGCAGGGTTGGCACCGCCCATGTAGGCGGGAGAGGGGGCGGGGGGGAGGGTCCGGGGAAGTAGTATTGAGATAGCGGACACGAAGTTCATGGAGAAGATCCTAGTCTGAGCCGGGGTATTAATGGACTATGCGGGAAATGCTGTCTCGTTGGGATGTTTTGCAACCGTCTGGGTCTAAAAGGTATCAAAGAAGGAGCCAGGTGCGGGTTAGCCCGAGCTGTCTATGCATTTTGTCACAAACTTGACCCCATTGCTGGGTAGTCAGTGCGATAGTGTGCGCCTCAATCTGTTTGTCTATCTGAGCTACTCTACGCCGAAGCGTTCTATTGTGGCGCTGTTTTTTCCAGTGGTTTGGCATGCTTTCGCGGGCCTGCCATAGGTGGAGAAGTCTGTCTGTATTGAATTGATCAGCCGTGGTAGGTGATTTTTAGTACTAGTAGTGACATCTGCCTCTAGGCTGGAGATCCACTCGTCCAGGCTATTATTCCGGGTAGGGGCGTTCTGAGCACGTAGGAAACGAAACTTGTCCCAATCCGTGATTAGAGTAGGGCGACCTTTCTGACGGAACGGGGACATGCTGAAGGTGGTCGCGAGGAGATTGTGGTCGCTGCCGAGGGTATTCCCAGTGTTGAGCCACCGATCGATCAGCACGTTTTTCAAGAATGTAACATCAGGTGAAGTGTCAACAGACACGCTGTTTTTTACGCGAGTGGGAGTGTGAGGGTCAGTAATAAGGGTGAAGCCCAGTTTCTGTGCTCGTAACTACAGACTTTAACCCTTTCGGTTGGCGCTGCGGTAACCCAAGTGGAGTGGTGGGCACTGAAATCTCCTACAATGAGGAGACCTGAATGGTGCGCGAGCTTGTTGACACGGGTGAGAACGAGGGGGAACTCGATTTTTCTGTTTTCGGGAGAACTATAAAGGTTAAGACTGAAGAAGCTTTGATCGCTCCTTTTACGAGGGAGGAGTTCAAGACGCAGTCTACGCCAACGGCGTCTAAGAATGTTGGACAGCCGTCAGGTTGCGTTGAATCAAAATAGCAGAGTTGGGAGTGGTAACATCTGGGCGGGAGCATGGCTTCCAGCCAGGTAGTTTCACTGGGACATGAGTTTCCTGGAGGGCGGTGATGTCAGGGGGGATATCCGATATTTGGACATACTGCTGGAGGTTGCCTCGCTGGCGGTGAAATCCCCTGCAGTTACACTGACACACATTAAGTAGGTTGCGGGGCACCATGGTGAAGTGTGGGTGATGCTAAGATGGGTGTTGGGGTTGGAGCGTGTGGCAAACGACCGCATGGTTTAACCCGCGTCGTGTGGAGGGCGCCCGTTGCGTCTCTCCCAGCTTCAAGGCTTTTGACGCATGTTTGGATTTACTGCATGAGAGTGTTAATTTGTTGGATTTGCTGCTGCATTTGTTGTTGGAACTGGAGCATTTGCTGTTGGATTTGTCGGGAGAACTCAGCAAATTTCGCTTCGAGCTTAGCATCAATTTTAGCATCAAGATTTTCCTCTAGGCGTGCCTTAAATTCCTCAAGGTCGCCAAATTAACGCAGCGTTCTGAGCGGGAGGTAGCTTTCCGCTTAGAGGGAGGACTGGATGTAGTATCTTTGGGTTGCAGGGGAGTAGATGGGGGCGCCTGAGGTGAGATGGTGGGAACAGGTTGCAGTGGTAGAGAGGTATTTGTTTGAGGTGGTGGATCGGGTGCAAAGGGTGGACGCTTTAAAGAAGCGTTTTCTTGTTGGAGTCCATGGTTGCTAGCTTTAAAGACTGTTATCTCGTCGTGCAGGGCTTGCAGCTCTGAATCGCGAGACTGCGATTGCTGAAAGTGAGAAGCAGGAACTGCCCAGCTAACCTGAATTTTCTTTGATGGTTCTCGGTGAGGAGACGATTTGGAGTCCAGGGGTGGGAAGGACCGGGAGCGCTTCCGGCTGGAGCGCCGGTAAGAGAAGGATGAGCGTTTGGAGTCCATTCTGGCCGAGGTGTTTTCAGCCCCTTGGGGAGGGGTCCGGGATAGGGAACGATGGGAGGTGGAGGCACTGTCTGAGTCAGCTTGTAGCTGGCGTTTCAATACGGCAGCAGGCACTTTTTAGCGGCGTTTACACTTGGAGAAACCAGTTTGGTGAGTACCAGAACAAACTACACAGGTGGGGGTGCATTCATGGGCCTCGCGAGCTCCGCAGTGAGGACACTTGGAGAGCTTGGCAGACGGGCAAACGTACTCTCGGTGTCCCGTTTTGCGACAGTTAAGGCAGGCTTCCACCTTGTGCTTGAAGATGTAGCAGCGCACAGCACTGCCGGCGTCGAAGACTTGGCGGGGCACTTTTTGTCCCTGCGAAAGTGATAACAATAGATTAGGCCCGGACGCGGAAGGCGACTGCGTCAGCGGTGGCTTGGGAGTGCGTTTCGATGAAGAAGCGGCGGAGCCGCGTTCGTAGCAGCGGGCTACGTAGGTACACTCCGTGGGTATATAATCTTCAGGGGCTAGATTCTCCCCACCACGGTGACAACGTCCATGCTTGGCGAAGCACTGTGCCCGGCTGCGAACCGGACCCTAACGACAACGGCGGTAGGCTTAGCGAGGCTGGCGCTGGGCTCGGTGGAAACGAGTGTCCAGGCAGGTCACAAAAATAGAGCGCCGGTTCCGAAAATGGCCTGGGCAGGTGCCGGGCACCTTCTTGAGCTTCGGGATACAAAATAAAATTCGGCGGAAGGTCAAAAGTGGGTCAGAATAGGAAAAATATCTGAAGCCCATACGCACACGCGTCTGCACACCAGGCCAGGAACGCCGACTGATAGTGGGGCAGAGGCTCAAGTATTCTGGAATTTAGGACACCAAGAAGCACTTTGCTGGTAGTCTATCAAGGGAGGTGTTCATGTAATGCGCAACTGCCAGATAGTGGTATGTAGCGTCGCTCAGAGCGCTGTCTCACAATCATTGTATTTGTGTGCAATAAAACATTGCAGCAAGACAAGTTTGTGTTCTGTTACAACCCTGCTGGCGACACAGCGTTTGACCTTCCGCTGACCAATGACCCCGCCCTCCTCTCCCCCCTCCATAAAAATTGCCCACAATTACGTTACTTCGGAATGCGAAATTTCAGCGCAGCTCCCTTCTTATTTTTCACGTATACTCCTTCAAGAAACACTTCACTAACAGTTCTTGATTGTCATGAAGGAAGCTTTGTGGACGGAGAAATAGATGGATATATGCCCGATTTGCTGCACCAATGCCTGGTTCTCAAAGATGAGGTCTCCGCAAGCATTTCGTAAGGTTGACACAGCTGTGGGACCCGTTACGAGCAAGTGGAACGGGTTGTTCTCCCGCATAAGTGGTAAGAAATTCCCGCCTGTCTTTATATCTACATTAAAATCCCCACCCAACGTGCCACCCTGGCAGGTGGCAGAGTTTCTGGCACAAAGTTGTCAATCCCTAAGCATGCAGCGAACAACTGTCACTATCACCATGTAGCTTAAAGCACGATTGAGGTGTCCAGTGTTCCAAAAGGGCAGTTATGCGCCTTCTGATTCAGGTGTCCACCGAAATGTGTGAGACAGTTACTGCACATTTCCTTTCCTCAAAAGCCAATTTACAAATTTTAACTTCTACTTTCCAAGCCCCGCTCTCTTGGTTTCGCAGCGACGGGAGACAGATACTGCGCATTTCCTTTCCTGAAATAAATACCGAAGACACTTCGGAAATTCCAAAGTGTGCTTGGCGCAAACTTTGCTGTCAACCCACTGCCGCTTCCCCGAGCCGCTTCGCGCGGAACCACTGGGTCGCTTCGGGGCCATGCGTCTCACTCACTCGACTGCAACCAGACGTCTGGAGAAGGAGCGGCGGTGTAGATGCCACCGCAGACGCGCGCGCTCTCGTTCTACCGCTACTGTGTGACGTCAAGGTTGCTATGCACAGCTACGCCCCCCACGGGTACGCCGGTTGCTAAGGAGGGGAGGAGGTTGCGCTTTTACTTTCTCCATTCCAAGGTCCCGCTCCATTGCTTTCGCAGCTTAAATGGTGTCCACTGCTGGTTACAACTGGCAACGACGACGCCGCGAAACGGAGAAACAGACGCCTGAGCTGCCCTCTGAAAGAAAGGATGCCTGGTGATTTCCCACGCTCTTTGGGGGGGTGGGGGGGAGGGGGGGTGGCCTTCCCTTTTACAGGTTCCCAGCTAGAAGGACGTCCGCGGTAGCGACAGATGATGGAGAGACGACAGGGGAAGAAGGGAACGGTGCCCTCAAGCAATTAACTATGTCCGACAGAAGCCGGTCTCAATCTGAGAGAGCTTGCCGCAGTTTTAACCCACAGCCTCGCACGAATCACCTGTGTGCCGCTTGCAAGACTGTGGCACCTCAGTAGGAAATAGCAGCGGACGAGTACCACCGCTTACTACATGCTTTGCAACTATTCTCATCTTGAAAAAATTTGCCACGTAGTGCATTGGCCACCGCCTGGTGAAGGGGCAGACCTTAGGGGATTTAAGGAGCGTGCAGATTGAGAGTGAACACTCTGGGCTTTGGTGACAAGGCTCATCCAGTCGCTCAACGCATGAACTCGAGAGGTTTTGACTGTTTGCTAATTATGTAAATAAATTTCACCAGAAGTTCCGTTACACCCGCTTGTTAACATTTTCCCATACTCCAAGTTCCATCTTACCTCAGCCCGAAGGCTCGAACATGCTACCCACTGCAGTCCGAGTTCGAGGTAGCTTCTGCCCCACAACAGTCCTTTCTTATCTCTATGCAAAATACCTTGCAACCTACCACCTGCATCATGGTCATGGTGCGTGTGCTCACAAAGACCGACATGGCTGCACATTAGTAATCCTTGTCGCAGCAAAGGAAATGCTTCTGCTCTCTTTCATAGTTGCAACATTAAAAATTGCAGTGCACTTTTAGCATATACAGCTCGACTGGGATCACACCCATAAAAGCGTAATCTGATTTGGCAATGTGCACGGTCGTCCAATTCTAGTTTGAACTCGGCTCCGGGCAGCCGGCGCTCCCCGCAGCGCCTCTCTCGGGCGCCCAGGTAACTAGCGCGCAGGTGCAGTGGAATTCATAGGCGTGGCTTTTGCCGCGTCGTCTGCTACAGCGCGCCAGAGCCGCTCGCTTAAACTCGCCTTGCGGTGAAGAGCACTTTCACACTGAGCGCGCAAAGCGCCCGCATGATTACGGTTTCCGACACAGCAGTTTAGAAGCGCAGACCCTGCGCGTGGTCGAGAGCCGCATCCGCGATGGCTAAGGCTTTTCCTTATCGTTTCTTCTCGCAATTAACACGTAACAATAAGCTGATACGGAGAAAGACATCGTCAAAGTAGGAGTTCAAGCGGGTTACTCTGAGGCCACCACCATTACTTACCTGCAATATTTGATCATTTGAATCTATTCGTGCCGAGCAGCCAGAATAAGCCAGCGACTAGCGGGTGCTTTCATCCGCTCAAATTGCCATTTTGCAATGTCCTTACTAAATGAGTGGCGCTCTACCCTGGAGGGAGATTAATACAAAGCCAGTATGAACACCAGCACTTCACGGTAAGAATCGTGAAAAAGAATGAACGAACGAAAAACATGGCCATGTATTGCTCATATGCCCAGAAGAGCATATGAGCAGGAACCAAGGCCGGCGTTGAGACCATTGTAAATCATTTCGAGAGGAGTGCATCGGTGTGGGAAACCTTCAGGCGTTATTTTAACCAATTCGTGAAACTCCTTAGCAGCTTAGCCCCTTCTGTGTTAAGCTAAAGAACCGAATAAAAAAATTTCGCCTAACCTGCTCCTGTGTTGCAAGTAAACACAATATAGCACAGACATTGTACTGCGGTGCGGCACTTGAGCGGATTAAAGCACCCGTGAGTCGCCGGCTTATTCTGGCTGCTGGGCACGAATAACTTCAAATGATAAAATATTGCAGGTAATTAATGGTGGTGGCCTCAGAGTAAACCGCTTGAACTCCCACTTGGACGATGTCTTTCTCCGTATCAGCTTATTGTTACGTGTTGATTGCAAGGAGGAACGATAAGGAAGAGCCTTAGCCATCGCGGATGCAGCTATAGACCTCGCGCCGGTGCTATGATGCTTCTAAGCTATTTTTTCTTAAAAAGAAAAAAGAAAGGAAGTGAAAAAAAATGGCTTTGGCTTAGCTCGGGTAAGAGCGTCTAGGGTAGGAGAAATATATTCAAGAAGGGTTTTCTGGCGGGCTAGTTGGTGCTTGTCGTTCATGATTAAATTGCGCGAAGAAAACACGCACAGAGACAGCAGTTTTCGCGCAGTTTAATCATGAACGACAAGCACCAACTAGCCCGCCAGAAAACCCTTCTTAAATATATTTCTCCTACCCTTGGCTCTATTCTGTGTTCTGCGCTCTGTGTGTGTACGTGTTTTCTGTCTCTGTCCATGTTTTTTTCGCGCAGTTTAATCATGAACGACAAGCCCGTCTATGCAAGCGAAAGCCTTCTTATACGTGGTTATGCGTGGTTATGTTGTGTTGCTAAACCAGATTAGACTCGACCTTTTCGTCCATTGCCGAAGCCGAGGTCATGGTGGAGGCAGAAGCACGCTGCCTCCAAAGCTCTTCTATACCACCTTTCGGCATCCTTCAACCACCGTTGAGCCAGTCGACGCTCCCGTCCTTCGTCGGTCTCGGCAGCTAGCTCGGCACGTTTAACTTCCCTACCTCCAACTAAATACTCAGCATTACTGGCAACGTCAGCCGGATGATCACATTCAGCCCGTCGTCAAAGAGACCCTCCCGACGGCGTAGGCAGTCCCGGCCGGCTCACTTCATCCATAGCGAAAAACTGCCAGGCGGCAGTGTGTATGCTACAGGCAAGAGCTGGGCCGACTCCCTTTCAAGCGAACGGCGAATCGCGGGTTAAGCCACCTGGCTGGTACACCTCCACTCCTCCCCTTGAAGGTTAAATGTACCGCGCCGAGGACCTTGGCTCGACGAAACTAGTAACGCTGCCGCTTTAAAAAGTTTCTTCAAGTAGGCTAGCGCTGTTACCTACTGATTAGTTATTCTGCTATGGAATTTTACAGCTTTTATTGCCTTTTTCGTTAAAGATCGTGCTTGGCTGCTCGCCATTTCGGTGCAGAATCTTTCGTTCTACTCTCGATGCTTCTTGTTTGCGTGTGACACCTCCCTTTCACCACGTGTCTCTATTTTTTGTAATCTTGGAGGGTGTTTTATTTCTGCGGGCACAAATGCAATGCCTTGGCAGATCTCCGAATTCAAGACAAAGTTCAGCCTTTGTTTGTCTTTGTGTCATTTTGGTGCGTTGTCCTCGTACTGCAGCGCAATGGCTGAAAAAACACAGCATGTGAGGCGAATGCCTCACAGGCGAGGAGAATGCCGGTCGTTGACAGCTTTGTACTAGCCAAAAATAAAAGCAGCAGCCTCGATCGTTTACACAAGTTATTTCCACGCGAAATCTGCATTGCGGCCCGAGCAAGCGTTTCATTGTGTGTACGGGCGATCACAATAGACACAGTGAAGGAAATTGAAAAACAGCTATAAATATAACGCCCGCTTTACATAATATTTAACCTTTAGGGCGCTTTATGCATGCGCAGTAGAGTGCCATGTTATTTCGAGCCGTTAAATGGAAAAGTGCCGGTACTACCACTGATCATTTTGTGTCAAAAGAATCCAACACCACTTGCACACTCCACTGCTTGCTTTTTGTTTGGTTTGGTGTATGGGGTTTAATGTCCTAATGCCACTCAGGCTATGAGAGACGCCGTAGTGAAGGGCTCTGGAAATTTCGACCACCTGGGGCTCTTTAACGTGCACTGACATCGCACAGTACACGGCCCTCTAGCAGTTCGTCTCCAGTGAAATTCGGCCGCCGCGACCGGGATCGAACCCACGCCTTTCGTGTCAGCCGCCGAGCACCATAACCACTGAGCCACCGCGGCTTTTTGCAGCGCAGATAAACCCGTAAATAATTTTCACGTCCAGGTAAACGCGGCCGCTGCGGCAGCGTTCAACCTACCCCGCTGGCTGAGTGGTTAGGGCGCTCAGCAAGTGAGCCAGAGTTGCCGGATTCTAACCCGGTCGCGACGGCCGCGTTTCTTCCCCACAGAAACGCGGCCGTCGCGGCCGGGCAAAGGCGCCCGTGTTGTGTACGATGTCAGAAAACCTTAATGATTAACAGGTGGTCTTAGTTTGCGTGTGACCTATGGTGACCTCCACTACGGCACCTCTTTGTGTTTATCGCCGTGGTGGCTCTGTGGTTATGGCGCACGGCTGCTGACCCGAAAGGCGCGGGTACGATGCCGGGCGTGTTGGCCGAATTTCGATGCAGGCGAAATTGTGTGTGTGTGCGTGCGTGCGTGTGTCTGTGTGTGCGTGCGTGCGTTACTGCTCCAATATCCGCCTTGCTGAATGCTCCTAGGGACAGTAATGCTTTCCACATGTAAGCAATCTTAGGTGTCTCTGCCGAATTTTGGGGTGTTCAGCCATCCACAGCACTTCATGCCTTCAAATCATGCTCCTTTTTTATTACATTTCACGTGTTTCCCGCCTTTCAATTTACTTCTGCCACTTGTTCCTCCTGATGATTCTGTTTAAAAAGAAGAAAGAGGAAGTAAAAAAAATGTCTGCGGCTTAGCTCGGTGTAGAGGGCTAGCGTGCGCCATGTGTGTTTATTCCCCCCTCCCCCCTCCTTTCTTTGCGGCTAAGGGAGGTGAGCTTCGCCGTTGAGCGGGCCCCAAGGAGGTCTGTCGATGCGCGCGGTCTCATTAGGAGCGCCCATCTTTCTTTCTCCTGTGTCGCCGCTGCAGACCCCGGAGAGCCCCCGGCGGAGGGGTTGCGAGGAGGGCGCGAAGCGGGCAGCAGCCAGAGAGGGAGCGGCCGGCTCACCCAAGCCTCCCATTGTCCCCTTTCGGGGAAGGACGGGTGTTTCTCGCGGGGACCGCTTCGCGCCAGTGCACAAAGAGCCAAGAGCCATAAAAATGTCAACGCCACCGTTGCATCGTACGCCGACAGCTCACCACGGCTTGACAAACACCACTTGCGGCCCAATTAAGATTCGAACGCTCCGTTCGGAGGTTCGACCGCTTTTCTTTTGAAAAAAGAACACTGCTGGACGAAGCGGGGCCAGGCGTGTCCGGATGAATGGGAGCTGTGGGCGACTGTGCAGCTGGCTGGAGTCCTGTATAGCCCCGAGGCTCGACAACTCGGCCTCAAGAAACGGGAGCGCGCAGAAGACACCACCGGACAGAACGAGCACAGCCACCTGCTTAATTGGGGACAGTTACAGCCACTTGAGTTATGTCGCCGCCCGGACCCCGGAGGACGGCTGGTGGGGTCGGCAGTCCATTGTGATCCGACTCGTATCGGAAAGTGGATCTGTGCTCCCGGGTGTTGTTTGCGACGGTCGCAGCTGGGTTGGGGCCGATAATAGCCCTAGTTCCGGGAATCGTCAAGGTCACGGGTACTGGGGAGACAGACGTACCCGCGGAAGTGTCTTGCTATGTTGTTTTATGTGTTTTGCTTTTTCTTCCTTAGGGGAGAGAGTTGGTCTGATATAGTGGAAGTGTTTTGCTATGTTGTTTGTAAGTATTTTGCTTTTCTTTCCATAGGGGAGAGAGTTTGTTTAATACGGTGGAAGTGTGGGGCGGGGCGCGTAACCCAGGGGGCCAATCCGTATGTGTGTGCATTCTCGGAATGTACCATGTTTTAGGTGAAAATGATTCCCCTTTTACAATATGTATATTTGAGAGAGGGTTATGTGCCCTACGGAAATTGGAGGGCGGGCCACACGGCTATTAACCAATCGTGTTAAGAGTTTGACACGATTGGATGATGAAGAATGTGGGCCGGGTCCATGTGTCTTTAAAACTGGGTCCCGGAGCCCGGGAAAGGGGTTCTGGGCTACGGACATAGATGTAAAGCATCTTCGGCTATGCCGAGTAGGGGCCTCCCCTAAATGTTAGACAGTTCCATGTTGTTGTTGTGCTCACTGCTCAACATTGTATGTATATATGTAAACTATTGTACATAAAGCTTCAAGTTATATCCCCTTCAAATTCTCAGTTGTTGCCGAGTATCGTCTCCTATAGACCTTCAGCCTTCAAGTCATCAAAAGCCGTCTCCGACGGGGCACCCCCGGTGCAGAAGAAAGAAGAGAAAAAGAACCTATCGCTCCCTTTGCAGCGCTAGCGCCCAACGCGTTAGCTTAGCCCCGTGTGGTGGGCTGAGCGTTAGAAACGGAAGGGGGTTGTGATCCGATACTACTGTGACCGGTGCGCCGAAGAGCTAGATGTCGAACTTATTAGACCCCAAATTACTGCAAAGGCCTCCCTCTGAATAGTGGACCATCGGGTTTGCGTCGGAGAGAACTTGTGGCTCGCGAAGGCGATCGGGACCTGTGCACCGTCCTCATCCCGCTGAGAAAGGCAGACCACGGCGGCGAACCCGGAGGCGTCTGTGTAAAGCCAAAATGGCTTGTCCGGGTCCGGCGTCCCAACAGCGGTGGCCTCATAAAGCGCAGCCTTGAGGCGCTTGAACGCGCTGTCGGCCTCGCTAGACCACGGAATTTTGTTCGCGACCCTTTTTCCTATCAGTTCTGTCAACGGCCTCGCCACGTCAGCGTAGTTGCGCGCATACTCTCGATAGTAGCCGCACAAACCTAGGACGCTGCGGAGCTCTTTCTTTGTCGTCGGCGCTTTCAGCCCCTGGATTGCGGCTGACTTCTCTGGGTCGGGCGCCTGCCTGCCCGAACCGACGATGTGTCCCAGGTATCTTATCGACTCTCGCGCTACTTACAACCTTTCTACCTTTAACTTCAGGTTCACGCACCTCAGTCTCGAAAACCCTGTGTAGGTGCTGCAGGTGTTGCTCCAGGGTCTCACTGAACACCGAAATATCATCCAGATACGCACACGCGTACTCCGCATGTGGCTGCAGGAGGTCGTCCATCGCCCTTTGGAAAGTTAGAGCGGCGTTCTTTAGCCCGAAGAGCATCACCTTCCAAGCGAACTGCCCCCGGTGGCACACGAATGCCGTCAGGGGTTGAGCGGAGGGGGCCATCGGCACCTGCCAGTACCCCCTTCGGAGGTCTAGGAGTGTGATAAATCTCGCCCTACCTACTCTCATTATTAGTTCTCCCGGTGGTTTCATAGGATAGGCATCTAAGACCGTTCCCGCATTCAGCGTGCGGAAGTCTACGCATAACCTTATGCTGTCATCCCGTTTTGATACGCAGACGACGGGGTGGGCGTGCGGGCTCTCGCAGGGGACAATCAAGCCGAGATTCAACAGCTCATCTACCTGCTTGCTCACCTCCCCTCTCAAACTTGTTGACACCCGGTACGCATGCGACGCTCTAGGAGCAAAACCTTCTTCCAGGATTATGTCGTGCTCTTTTACTTTAGCCACCCCCGGTTTCTCGTCGAACAGGTCTCGGTACCTCCTAAATATTTTCCGAATCGCACTTCGGTCTCTCTCCTGCATGTGGGCGGTCATTTCCGCAGAGAGTATCTCTGTTCCTGGCTGGGAACTCTTTGGGCTAGGTGCACATTCAACTTCCCCGAACGCGTCGTCCTCCTCAAACATGACGCTGAGCGCCATTACCCTACTCTGATATGCGCGGAGTTTCCCGGCATGAACGAGCTTTTTACCCCCTTCAGGCATCTGTACAAAGTAGGAACGGTCGCGGTACTTGCCGGCGACCGCACCTGGCCCCTTCCATCTTGGAAGCATTTTCCCTCCGCGCTGATCGTCAAACACGAGCACCGCTTCCCCCACCTCGAAGCTTTTGATGGAAGTACGCTGATTATACTGGCGGGCATACACATTCTGCTGCCTTTCACTGATCAGCTCCGCCGCTTCCGCCGCTTGCCGTAAGTGCGCTTGCAGCTGCCTCAAGTACTCTGCGGGGGACGTAGCTAATGTTGGTGGCAAGCAAGTTCGTTTCGCCTGTCCAAGAGCGCTTCAAGATAGATAATGGGCCCGTCGGTTGCCGCCCGTAGAGGAACTTGAAAGGGGCCACCCCTGTAGTGTCATTGGGCACCTCCCTGCAGGCCCACAGAATGAAAGGGACGTACCTGTCCCAATTCCTGCCCTCCTTCTGTATAACATGATACAGCATGTTCTTAAAAGTCCTGTTGAAGCGCTCCACTGCCCCGTTACTTTCCGGGTGGCCCGGGGTTGAGAATCTCGGCGAACAGCCCAATTTTGCCGGACTCTCTTTAGTGAGCTCCGCGGTGAAATTCGTGCCGCAGTCCGACGCGACTACTTCCGGCACACCGGTTCTGCTGAACACCGTCAGTAGGGCGTCGCAGGCAGCTCTGGCACTGAGGGCGCGTAGGCAAACCACTTCAGGCCAGCGAGTGCACAGATCGATGACGCACTATCTCGGCTACATAACTGTTGCTGGCATTCGGACGGCGGCGTACGGGCCGTGGCGGAGGACAGGGAGGAACCCCCGGTGTCATCCGCAGCAGGGATGTGAACGTGTGATGAAAAGTGCGAACTCTGTCAACGGCACAGTTCAGACATGAGAGCACTATGGTGGTGGGTGGTGAAAACATTTATTAATCATAGAGAGAGGTGTTGAGGGTCGTGACCTGAAGGGTCACGCCCTTACAACCACTAGGTGGGATGCCTAGTCAGGCACACCATTGGCGTTTGCCGCAGCCCAGGCGCGCTGCGTTAAGGCCCTTTGGGCCTCGAGGGTGCAGCAACCGGACAGGGTCGCCTCCCAGTCCTCTCGGGTGGGGTTCGGGATAGGGGGTAGGGATGGGTTCTGCTGGCAGGCCGACATCATGTGGTAGGTGTCAGACACCTCCCCACAGTGTGAGCACCGCCCGTCGAATTTAGGAAAGAAATGCTGTAGAATTGCCGGGCACAACATCGTGTTGGTGAGCAGGCGCAGGAGTACCCGCTCGTTGACCTTTGCATGGGGTGGGAAGTTTGGTGCGTGGATTTGTAATAATCGCATATTTCCTTAAAAGTGTAAATCGGATTGAAATGGAAGTCCTGGTCGGCGTCGGGTCCCGTAGGAAATGCCCGGAGAGAGAGCGCGCGGGCGGCGGCGTCGGCTGCCTCATTTCCGTGGACGCCTTGGTGACCTGGAGCCCAAACGATAGATCGGTGCGCGGGATCCGAGTCTCGGCTATAATTTTGGTAAATACGATAAGCTAGGGGAGTAACCCACCCTTGCGTGACGTTTCGACAAGCCCCTCGTGAGTCGGTGATTATGTATTTGGAGGAGGTGTCAGAGGCTGGCAAAGCGATGGCAACCTGCCGCGGGCTGTGAAGGACACTGCATGCAGAACGTGAAGCCGTAGCTTTCATTGTTTCTACGCGCGTTGGTAAGCACGGCTTGAACGGCAATTCCTCGCTGGCATGGACAGCAAGTGCAGAGTGCCGTCTCTATTAAGGCGAAAGCCTTTAATGCCTCATACTGTCGTTAGCAGACGCGTCGGCAGCCGTGTCGACAGACGCGTCGGCAGGAATGTCGTCAGACGCGTCGGCAGCCGTGTCGACAGACGCAACACCCTCTAAAAACTCTTAAGGCCTCTCCAGGCCCTCCTTTCCACACGTGCTACGTCACGCCAAGTGTCCAGCTGCTCGCCGAGCGCGGCTCCGCTCGGTTGTCTCCCTCGATGTGCTCGCGCTTGCCCGGGCAAGCACAGACACGAACGCGGTCTTGCAGTGAGCGTCTAGCTGCTGCCAGAGTCTTTCAGTCTGGCGTTGATTTCATTTGTTTTCGGTCCTCGCACGACTGTATCGGTTCCGTGTGGCCGTTCCTTGTGTGGCGTGCGTACCAGTGCTAGCTCTCGACTGGAGTTAATCGCTGAATGCCTGCCGTGTTGTGAGTACAACTTCGTGAAACATGGGCCGGTGCTGTGTTCCCGGGTGCCGCGGAAACTACCAGAATGGCCCAAAAGTACGTGTTTATTGCTTCCCAAGAGACGAAGCACGAAGAAAAGCTTGGTTGCGAGCCATTCCACGGAAGAATTTCACACCTACAGTGCATTCGAGGGTAAGACTCTGAAATATTGCTTAGTAGGCGCTGGTAATTATCTTAGTTGTGAGCTTTCGCGATTGTTAAAGACTGTGACTCCGGGAAAGGCATGCTGGCTTTATAGGCAATGATAGCACTTTAACTTATGTATTAATTGTCGAGGAAGCATTTATTTCTGTGGATGTCCATAAGGCTTGCGATGCATTTGGTCAGGGATGTGAATATTTTCGCTGCCGTAGCTTAGACGAACGTCATTCTCATGTTTTAGCTCGTATAACTTGATGTTTGTCCTGCTTGGTATAAGTTTTCCTGTATTGGCCTCCGCGCTGCGATTTTTTCTTGTTTGTGTGGCAAATGTGTAAAAGCTGTGCACTGTTAAAACTCTTTTTACTTAGTGTTTTAGGCAATGGAGAGTCATGGCGAATGGCCTTGCGTCATTTTCTCGTGCAGGTGTGTGAACAGCACTTCCACGCAGGCGACTTCATTACGACGTTGTCTCACCAAGATGAATTGACAGGGAAGACAATAGAGGTGAAGCGTGATAGACTGCAGCTGAAGAATGACGCTGTGCCTTCTCTGTTTGCAAACTGTCCAAAATACTTGTCCTCAACGCCAGGACGGAGTGAATCGCCAGAGACAAAAAAAGCAAGAAGGGAAAACGCTGCTTTGCAGGAGGCTATGAGGAAGTCACTTGTGTCTAATGAACTAGAACAGAAAAAAAAACAAAGTTTCATCTTACGAGGACTTCAAATCTAAGCTGCCTGGGATTTGCAACACGAAATTCTGGACCGTTTCTGTCGATGAGCAGTGCGTTAGGTTCCTTCTCATCGAGAATGATCCTTCACCGAATGTGAAATGCGCCTTCGTAGTTCTCCCTGATCTGTCACTTTCTGTTTTCCTGAACGGAGTGAAGCTTCTCTCGCTTCCTTCGGGCAGAATTCTGCCAATTCAAGTATGTGACATCTCCAGCCTGTCCTTACTGCTAGAGGAACTCGAGAAAGGCTTGAGTAATATACCTGAGGTGACGAAAGTGTCGAAACATACTAAAGTATTGCAGTTTGTCAGTTCACTGCTTGCAGACCTCATTGAGGACAGTGATACGACGAAAGAGCACTCTGCTTTGCTGAAATTTCTGGTTGAGCAGATAGATCTTCTCCTCGCGAAACAGCCTGTGTATAGCGCAGAGCTGCTGGTATTCGCCAGTATTCTGAATTCAATTTCTCCTCACGCATATCACTTCACGAGAGCTGCATCAAGAATCATTCTGCCCCATCCTTCTACACTGCGCCGTGTCTGCTCAAATTACAAAGCTGACCCTCTTCTGGAGCAAAATCAACCGCACTCTCTCTCCTACATCCGAGAACGAGTCAAATCAATGAAAGACCACGAGAAGACAGTGACCCTGATGATCGATGAGATCCACATAAAACCATACTTCGACTACAAAGGGGGCACAATCGTAGGATCGTCTGCACATTCCACGGAACCAGCGACAACAGCCCATGTGTTCATGGTGCAATCACTCCTTTCTGCAAACAAGGACGTCATTCACATATTACCTGTGAGCAAACTGAGCGCAGAAATTTTGCACGAGCATGCTAAAAACATCATCATTAACGTTGAGAAAATGGGGCTTAAAATTATCGCTGTGATAACCGACAACAATGCTCTGAACCGCAAGATGATGTCGTTATTTGCGGCAAGTCCTCAGGTGAGCATTGTCTATCCCCATCCAGCCGATAACGCTCGCCCTCTTTTCTACGTGGTCGATCCTGTGCATCTCTTGAAGTGCATCAGGAACAATTGGATTAACCAGAAAAACCCTGGAACATGCCTCTATTTCCCTGAAATGGACTTGAGTGGAGCAATGCCTGAAGGGCCTCCTCGTATGAAAGCTGCTTCTTTCGCAGGTGTGCGGCAGCTTTATTCTTCAGAGAAGACGTCGCTTGTGAAGGCTGCTTACAGACTGAACGCAAAAGCCGTGAATCCAACCTCAATGGAGCGGCAAAATGTAAAGCTCGTTCTCGACGTCATTAACCAATTCGTGTCAAATGCCCTCAGAACACATGGTTCCGCGTTCAAGATTCCTCAAGCTGAGTCGACCGCTCTCTTCATTGACATCATACTCAGATGGTGGCAAATAGTCAATGTTAAGACCCCTTGCAAAGGCCAGAGGCTAAGGGACAGCATGCAAGACCCTGTAAGGTCTGTTGATGACACACAGTTGGCTTTCCTGAGTGGCATTGTCGACTGGTTGGACGCTTGGGCGAGAATCAACATCACCAGTGGCTCATTGACGAAAGAGACACACAGTGCTTTGCGATTGACATGCTATTCCCTGGTAGAACTCTCGCGATACTGCTTAGAAGAGCTTCACTTCAAGTACGTGCTGCTGGGCAAATTTCAGACGGATCCGCTAGAAGACCGGTTCGGCCGCTACCGCCAGCTGGCAGGAGCGCAGTACCACATTTCCGTGCGTCAGCTCTACGAATGTGAAAAGAAGCTTCGTCTTCAAAAACTTCTGACATTTCCATGCGAGGAAACAGAATCTGAAGACGTAAATGAGGATCCTGTGGCGTGCAACTTTTCTGTGGCTGTCAGCGACGACGATATTACACGCGCCCACTCTGACATGGATGCTATTGTTTATATTGCAGGATATGCTGCTCATGCTGCTTTAAAGAAGCTTTCATGTTCTGCTTGCTTCAGCACATTGGTGATTGAAAATCGAGAGATCGAAGCGGAAAACACTGCCATGATAGCTAACCCGTCAAGAGGAGGGCTGAAGTTTCCCCAGCCATGCACAGTTCACATGGTACTGATGACAAAACTAGTTGCAGAGAAGTTGTCTTTGGGAGCAAACGCGGAAGATTTTCTCTCCTGTAGGAATCAACGCGGTGTCGTGATTTCACAGACGATTTCCCTCCTGGAAGAACATGACATTGAGACATGTGAAAATGGCCACACTGCACAAACTCTCGTGCGCTTGGTGGTTCGCGTTGCAACGAACGTTGTTTTAAACAACTTTTGCAAACTGAGAAATGACGCCATACAAGACAATGCGCAGCAGAAGGCTGCCGCCCGGAAAGCAGCAACGCTTAAGAAGAAGTAAGTTTTATTCCCAAAGCAATAAAAATGCTTTGCGAACACTTCATTGCTGCTGTCTCGTCGTTTGTTATTGTAGGCGTGAGACTAGCCGTACAAATACTCTTCAACAGGGCAACTTTATTGTGAGCGTCATTATACCTGTATGTGAAAGTTTTAAGCAAAACATAATAAATAATAAAACTATCACAATGCGCAGTAGACGGTGTTTTTTTGTTAACGTTCACGAACTGATCAAATGATATTCTAAGGCGCGCACAAACTCGCGCATTTCTTTCCTGCAGCAACGAAAAAAATAACAATGAAGGAATCACTTATAAAACAGCTAGGAACAACTTAGCAGTTACGTGCGGCAGTACCCAAATAGTGCAGGTGGGCGCGGCGCGCGGCCCCGCTGAAATCGCGGAGCCGCGTGACGTCACGCCAAGGGACCGTGCCGGCGCTGCGCTCCGCGATTTCAGCGGGGCCGCGCGCCGCGCCCACCTGCACTATTTGGGTACTGCCGCACGTAACTGCTAAGTTGTTCCTAGCTGTTTTATAAGTGATTCCTTCATTGTTATTTTTTTCGTTGCTGCAGGAAAGAAATGCGCGAGTTTGTGCGCGCCTTAGAATATCATTTGATCAGTTCGTGAACGTTAACAAAAAAACACCGTCTACTGCGCATTGTGATAGTTTTATTATTTATTATGTTTTGCTTAAAACTTTCACATACAGGTATAATGACGCTCACAATAAAGTTGCCCTGTTGAAGAGTATTTGTACGGCTAGTCTCACGCCTACAATAACAAACGACGAGACAGCAGCAATGAAGTGTTCGCAAAGCATTTTTATTGCTTTGGGAATAAAACTTACTTCTTCTTAAGCGTTGCTGCTTTCCGGGCGGCAGCCTTCTGCTGCGCATTGTCTTGTATGGCGTCATTTCTCAGTTTGCAAAAGTTGTTTAAAACAACGTTCGTTGCAACGCGAACCACCAAGCGCACGAGAGTTTGTGCAGTGTGGCCATTTTCACATGTCTCAATGTCATGTTCTTCCAGGAGGGAAATCGTCTGTGAAATCACGACACCGCGTTGATTCCTACAGGAGAGAAAATCTTCCGCGTTTGCTCCCAAAGACAACTTCTCTGCAACTAGTTTTGTCATCAGTACCATGTGAACTGTGCATGGCTGGGGAAACTTCAGCCCTCCTCTTGACGGGTTAGCTATCATGGCAGTGTTTTCCGCTTCGATCTCTCGATTTTCAATCACCAATGTGCTGAAGCAAGCAGAACATGAAAGCTTCTTTAAAGCAGCATGAGCAGCATATCCTGCAATATAAACAATAGCATCCATGTCAGAGTGGGCGCGTGTAATATCGTCGTCGCTGACAGCCACAGAAAAGTTGCACGCCACAGGATCCTCATTTACGTCTTCAGATTCTGTTTCCTCGCATGGAAATGTCAGAAGTTTTTGAAGACGAAGCTTCTTTTCACATTCGTAGAGCTGACGCACGGAAATGTGGTACTGCGCTCCTGCCAGCTGGCGGTAGCGGCCGAACCGGTCTTCTAGCGGATCCGTCTGAAATTTGCCCAGCAGCACGTACTTGAAGTGAAGCTCTTCTAAGCAGTATCGCGAGAGTTCTACCAGGGAATAGCATGTCAATCGCAAAGCACTGTGTGTCTCTTTCGTCAATGAGCCACTGGTGATGTTGATTCTCGCCCAAGCGTCCAACCAGTCGACAATGCCACTCAGGAAAGCCAACTGTGTGTCATCAACAGACCTTACAGGGTCTTGCATGCTGTCCCTTAGCCTCTGGCCTTTGCAAGGGGTCTTAACATTGACTATTTGCCACCATCTGAGTATGATGTCAATGAAGAGAGCGGTCGACTCAGCTTGAGGAATCTTGAACGCGGAACCATGTGTTCTGAGGGCATTTGACACGAATTGGTTAATGACGTCGAGAACGAGCTTTACATTTTGCCGCTCCATTGAGGTTGGATTCACGGCTTTTGCGTTCAGTCTGTAAGCAGCCTTCACAAGCGACGTCTTCTCTGAAGAATAAAGCTGCCGCACACCTGCGAAAGAAGCAGCTTTCATACGAGGAGGCCCTTCAGGCATTGCTCCACTCAAGTCCATTTCAGGGAAATAGAGGCATGTTCCAGGGTTTTTCTGGTTAATCCAATTGTTCCTGATGCACTTCAAGAGATGCACAGGATCGACCACGTAGAAAAGAGGGCGAGCGTTATCGGCTGGATGGGGATAGACAATGCTCACCTGAGGACTTGCCGCAAATAACGACATCATCTTGCGGTTCAGAGCATTGTTGTCGGTTATCACAGCGATAATTTTAAGCCCCATTTTCTCAACGTTAATGATGATGTTTTTAGCATGCTCGTGCAAAATTTCTGCGCTCAGTTTGCTCACAGGTAATATGTGAATGACGTCCTTGTTTGCAGAAAGGAGTGATTGCATCATGAACACATGGGCTGTTGTCGCTGGTTCCGTGGAATGTGCAGACGATCCTACGATTGTGCCCCCTTTGTAGTCGAAGTATGGTTTTATGTGGATCTCATCGATCATCAGGGTCACTGTCTTCTCGTGGTCTTTCATTGATTTGACTCGTTCTCGGATGTAGGAGAGAGAGTGCGGTTGATTTTGCTCCAGAAGAGGGTCAGCTTTGTAATTTGAGCAGACACGGCGCAGTGTAGAAGGATGGGGCAGAATGATTCTTGATGCAGCTCTCGTGAAGTGATATGCGTGAGGAGAAATTGAATTCAGAATACTGGCGAATACCAGCAGCTCTGCGCTATACACAGGCTGTTTCGCGAGGAGAAGATCTATCTGCTCAACCAGAAATTTCAGCAAAGCAGAGTGCTCTTTCGTCGTATCACTGTCCTCAATGAGGTCTGCAAGCAGTGAACTGACAAACTGCAATACTTTAGTATGTTTCGACACTTTCGTCACCTCAGGTATATTACTCAAGCCTTTCTCGAGTTCCTCTAGCAGTAAGGACAGGCTGGAGATGTCACATACTTGAATTGGCAGAATTCTGCCCGAAGGAAGCGAGAGAAGCTTCACTCCGTTCAGGAAAACAGAAAGTGACAGATCAGGGAGAACTACGAAGGCGCATTTCACATTCGGTGAAGGATCATTCTCGATGAGAAGGAACCTAACGCACTGCTCATCGGCAGAAACGGTCCAGAATTTCGTGTTGCAAATCCCAGGCAGCTTCGATTTGAAGTCCTCGTAAGATGAAACTTTGTTTTTTTTCTGTTCTAGTTCATTAGACACAAGTGACTTCCTCATAGCCTCCTGCAAAGCAGCGTTTTCCCTTCTTGCTTTTTTTGTCTCTGGCGATTCACTCCGTCCTGGCGTTGAGGACAAGTATTTTGGACAGTTTGCAAACAGAGAAGGCACAGCATCATTCTTCAGCTGCAGTCTATCACGCTTCACCTCTATTGTCTTCCCTGTCAATTCATCTTGGTGAGACAACGTCGTAATGAAGTCGCCTGCGTGGAAGTGCTGTTCACACACCTGCACGAGAAAATGACGCAAGGCCATTCGCCATGACTCTCCATTGCCTAAAACACTAAGTAAAAAGAGTTTTAACAGTGCACAGCTTTTACACATTTGCCACACAAACAAGAAAAAATCGCAGCGCGGAGGCCAATACAGGAAAACTTATACCAAGCAGGACAAACATCAAGTTATACGAGCTAAAACATGAGAATGACGTTCGTCTAAGCTACGGCAGCGAAAATATTCACATCCCTGACCAAATGCATCGCAAGCCTTATGGACATCCACAGAAATAAATGCTTCCTCGACAATTAATACATAAGTTAAAGTGCTATCATTGCCTATAAAGCCAGCATGCCTTTCCCGGAGTCACAGTCTTTAACAATCGCGAAAGCTCACAACTAAGATAATTACCAGCGCCTACTAAGCAATATTTCAGAGTCTTACCCTCGAATGCACTGTAGGTGTGAAATTCTTCCGTGGAATGGCTCGCAACCAAGCTTTTCTTCGTGCTTCGTCTCTTGGGAAGCAATAAACACGTACTTTTGGGCCATTCTGGTAGTTTCCGCGGCACCCGGGAACACAGCACCGGCCCATGTTTCACGAAGTTGTACTCACAACACGGCAGGCATTCAGCGATTAACTCCAGTCGAGAGCTAGCACTGGTACGCACGCCACACAAGGAACGGCCACACGGAACCGATACAGTCGTGCGAGGACCGAAAACAAATGAAATCAACGCCAGACTGAAAGACTCTGGCAGCAGCTAGACGCTCACTGCAAGACCGCGTTCGTGTCTGTGCTTGCCCGGGCAAGCGCGAGCACATCGAGGGAGACAACCGAGCGGAGCCGCGCTCGGCGAGCAGCTGGACACTTCGCGTGACGTAGCACGTGTGGAAAGGAGGAGTTTTTAGAGGGTGTTGCCTCGACTACTGCGCGCGCGTTTCAAAGCCAACGAAGGAGCGTGCTACCGCAGGGGCACAGATCCCCGCGCTGGTGGCGCTTGGCTTCTTACCGGCCGGTTTAGGGCGCCCTATGCCGGTGTTCGTCAGCGGAAAAGTTAATAAAGCGGAAATACCCGTGTGAGACAGGCGGCTACTTTCAGTTACTGCTTCGTACTGCGTCGTCTCCGCGCCGTCTCCAACTGCTCGGCCCTGGTCACAATTATAGTAGCAGCCGAGAAAAATACTTATCTCAGCTCTTGCAAGCGCGGGAAGTGACCTTCGCTTTCAATTACTGCGGTGGCCCATCTTGCGGTGGTTATCTGCGGTGGCCCCCCTTTGGCAACGCCCGTCCCTGGGACTCTGGGGCGCGATTACGAGTTTTCGTCTCAATTTTGAGACTCTGACGTCAAAATGACGACACCGCGAGTTGTTGACCGCGGAATCAACCAATTAGCAGCGAGGTTGTGGTGTCTAATAGTAGGGTTCCACCCAGGAAGCATTTAGTTGCGCAATAAGAGACCGTATACTAAAGTTTTGCTGTAAACACGCCGTTAATAATTTGAAGAATGTTTTATTTCGCTAACAAACTATGTTTCAAACTCAACGACATGAAGCAAAAGAAGAAGCGTCCTCAATTTTGCAATTAAGTTTGCTCTTCAGTCACTTTTGCTGCCGCGAGGGTGCGCTGACGCTGGAAAAGCGTCGGTAGCGGCGGCTAGGCGGCGTGAGCTGCCGCCTGATTCAACCGATTCAGCCTTATCCCTCCACGCACATATTCAGCCATCGTAAACATGGCAGCCAGAAAAAAAATCAGCTGATTCGACGGCTGTCCTCTTTTTTTACACATTACGCAGAATCAAAGTACTGCGCAGACGTCTTAAGTGCGCGGAAAAATCTGTTTAAAGGCAGTGATTGCTACGAGTCTGCCGAGAACAATTTGGAAGGAGCGCTTGGCTCGAAAACCGGCGAAGGCAGCTTTAAGGCAAGTTCACACTGGCGAGTTGCAATCGTCGCGCTAGTATTCTAGGCGACCGATTTCGGTCAATTAGTTACGGTTTGCGAAGCACATGTAAAGCGGGGAGGGAGCGTAATAAATCGATTTAAGCCTGTCGCGCGACCTCCGCGACTCGCCAGTGTGAACTCACCTTGCTGCTATCGATGGCAAATGTGCTCCAAGGGCGATGCGTGATTACATTTATTTTTGTTCAGAAAATACCCGGCGAACATGAATAATCACACTGCAGCAACTGCCGACATACGGAAGCAGACCGGTGCAGCTGATGGGAGCTTGCAATCTCACTGCGGGAATTAAGAGCCGGCACGCCCGGTCACTGCGGCAACAATCACTCTTCCGCCTCGTAACCAACTCATGCCGCCCGCTTCGGGTTAAGCACTCGATATTCGTGTTGGTGGCGCCGTTCCGTTCGGATGATGCTCGGATGACGCCGCCGGGGATACTGCGGTGGCGAAAGTTTATGCGAAGGAAGTCCACCTTCGCCGCCGCCTTGTCTTGAGGGGTCTCGCCGGAAAGCGCGCACCTTCTGCGACTTAACTTTGACAGTGGTCTCCGCAACTCACCGCAAACACTTGCACAGTCGGTTGGGCTACGCCGACGTTTACTTCATTTCCTACGGTGTCTTGAAACCCACCGACGGCGAAGGCGCGCACAGGCACTTGCCGCTCCACTCACCGCGCACTCACCCGCACACCTCCAAGTTCAACGCCCGAGTTCGTCGCACAGCCATTATGCTCCTTCCTATGTCAAAACGTCGAAACAACTCGTCCGGCACGTCAAAACCGTCTTCATGCACCCTCTTACACCGCTGCTCGCGCGGCCACCGGCCATGTACACAACCGCCATTTTCTGTCTCGAGCGGTTTGAGACCACTCGTTCCAGTCGCAAGAAATCGTCTCAATCGGCTCGCATAATTAGGTGAGCAACGTCACCACTTCTGGCGCACTTCTGACGTCGGCCGGTGACGCAAAAAACCAATATGGCCGCTGGTCACGACCGACCAATAGGAACGGGGCAAATGAGACACTTTTTGGGACACTTTCCGATTGAGACGATTTTGAGCAACTCGTAATCGCGCCCCTGAAGTTGAAGGCTGCATTCGATGAAACTAGTATACTTGCTTGTTTAGCTCAGCGCTCGAAATTAGCCTTCACCGGGTGAGGTGAAGGACACGCGAGAAACGTGGGCCCCTCGTCGCGCGAAACCACACGACGGCCACCGATGCCCGGGAAGGGCATTCGTCCGGTATCGAAAATCTCCTCCATTTTCCTCAACTCTTGTAAGCACGGGAAGTGACCGTCGCTTTCAATTACTGCGGTGGGCGAAGGACAACTAAGCACACGCGAGAAACGCGGGCCCCTAGCCGCGCGAATTCCACACGAGCAGTGGTGTAGCCAGAAATTTTGTTCGAGGGGGGCACATGCTTTATTTATTTATTGGAAACGAAAATAATGGAAACGAAAATAAATGTGGAAACGAAATGTGGAAACGAAAATAAGAGTGCCCATTTATTCTTCACCGTCGCACGGCGTATGGCACTCCTTTTAATTCTAACCCCATTATTAACAGACCTTTTTACGTCAGTTTACTTTTTAATCCTTTGCATTCTCCTCAAAGGAAGGTATCGCGAAAATAAAAAGTGCTTTTTTTTAAAGGACCTGCAGCCGAGCGCAGGTTTGCGTATGGGGTTGAAGTTTTGACAAATGTCATTTGTTTGAAGTTGATGACTTTGTTATAGAGCAGAAGCTTTTGTGTTGTTGTATATGATGTGAAGATATTGTAAATAGCCACGTTTTTTCGTGCGAGTTGTTTTGTTGTGAGAAAATAAATGTTTTTTACAAATGAAGTTCTCGGCATCCTGTGTGCATTCGTATCTTTATGTAGATATTGCAGTGAACAAAACTAACCCTTCGCCTTTATTAAAGAAAAAAAATCTCTAAGGTATTGTTTAAGCGCAGGGTCTCTTTCTTTTCATTTTTACCGGCGGCGTATAACAGGGGCGTGCAAGCATGCAAAGCGAGCGCAGCGGCTTCCTTTAAAATATCGCCCTCCACCGATGTCATGGCCCCCGCTGCTCACACAAGCGCAATCGCGAAAAACGAAAATAGTTACACTAACACCAGTGACGATCACTATACTCCGTTTCATACATCAGGTGCAGCGCTGTCAAAGCTAGCGCTCTTTTTTGCGCAGCCTGCATCCGCGACAGAAAATAGTGCGTTGCTTGTGGTGAGCGAGAAGTAACAAATGCATTGCCAACAGGCTTCGTGGATAATACATTTGTCATCAGCGTGACAAAAAACGATGTTATTGCGAGCGAATCGGTCGAGATCTCTGATTTCGTATTTTGCGTTTGTCGTCTTTTTCCATTTCACGTTTTCGCTTTCCCCGCTGGCCGCCGTGTTTACTCTTTCCGTCCGCCTCCCTTTCACTTCTGAGAAAATGGCGTCCAGCTCAGCGGCCGCGGCCAGCTCTCCTGTACGCATTTTCGCGAAGATTCGTGCACGCCAAGCAAGTAATTGCGAATGTGTTCGGCCGCACCAGGATCCGTTTTCCGGAGAAGTCTGTTCGGGAAGTACTGAGCGCTGTGAGCGAGGACACTGGAGTATCTCCCCGTAGCGTTGCCAAAGTCAAGGCGGAGCGTCTGTGCGGGCCTGTGGCGTCTCCGAAGAGAAGACCTCGCGACGTGAAGATTTCAAGCTCGCGAATAGTGAAGAATGACAGCTTCACAGTCCATGCCATCCGTCTGAATGTGCACAGTATGTACGCGAAGAGGGAATTCCCAACACTGGGCAGTGTGCTAAAATCTGGCAATGAGGACGACGACCTGCCGAACTTCAAGAAAACCACATTGTGGAGGGTTGATGAAGGACATCGGATTCACATTTCTTAAAAGAAAGCGGAATCTTGCACTGATCGAGCGAAGTGACATCATTGCCTGGCGTCGCAGATACCTGCGGGCGATCAAGGAATTCCGAGGACAGGGCAGGTACGGGTCGTTCCTTGCTTATTTTCTTACGCAGCACGTTTAGACTGGCTTCACATAGAGCTTGATGTTAGCGTTGCAACCTCGTAGTCGTAACAGTGAGTGCTGCTTGAGAATGACACATTTAAAGGAAATCGTCTTAATCATGTCGCTGTTGCGGACCTTTTGCGCAGAGGTGACGTTTCACGGCCAGTTTTGCGCTACGTTTCGGTGGGGCACGTGTCTGCATGGGTCAGATTAAATCGCTAAATCCCAATTGGTGGGGCAAGCAAAAACAGCAAAACTGCCAAAAATGTAGCACTGCAATGGGTAGTGCCATCTCGTCGTCGCCGTAGGAACGAATGGACACCCACTGTACACTGCCAGCTGCTCCGGTGGTGCGAGTTACTGGCGCTACTGCTGCGAACGTTGGCAATTTTTGTTCGCAGCCGCCGCGAGTGAAGAGATTTCAAATGTTGCCGAATTAGTGAAGTACCCCATGCAAACATACAGTGAATATAAACTGGCTACCAAATGCCGACTGGGCGTGAAATATAAGCCCGAACAAGGGAGCAATTAAGCTGAGATAATTCTTTTTCTCGAGTGTCTTTGAGCGGCTGTTTGTGAGACAGGGGTCAGCAGTGCGTTTGTTGCAGTGCATTGCCTACTTACATGCTGCAGCGTGTTTGTTTACTTACAAGCATTGACTCGTGTACTCGGTTGTTTTGCATTTACAGGTGCATCGTCTACCTAGATGAAACCTGCGTCAACGCAGGGCACACAAAAGAATACGTCTGGCAGGACAAGACTGTAAAGTCATCTCAGGATGCCTTCCTGAAAGGTTTAACAACGGGATTGGCTGCGCCTTCGGGCAAATGGGCCCGTTTGATTCTTGTACATGGTGGGAGCAGTGCAACAGGATTCGTGGAAGACACTGCTGACTTCAGAGCAAAAAAGGGAAACCACGCTGACTACCACTCTGAGATGGATGGCAACTACTTTGAGAAGTGGTGCACCGACAAGTTTTTGCCACACATTCCGGCCAATAGCATTGTCGTCATGGGCAATGCTCCATATCGTAGCGTGGCTCTTGAAAAAGCACCACTGGCTGTTTCCAGAATAAACCATTTCTCGCAAACGCGTTGTACAACTTTTTCTGCATTCTTACTTGACGCTCCCACAGCTTGGAACTCTTTTTACCTGACTGCACGGGAAAACAGGCCATATCGAGGTGGTGTGTGTAAAAATAATTTGACCCGAAAGTTACAGACGGCCACTTGTTTATCGGGCCACGGCGGAGCACTCAGCACTGTGCTAATTAATTAAACCTGACTAATGAACTTCATCTTTCGCACAAACCTCTAGCTTGCATCTAAAAAGTATAGTCAATGCTGCAGAATCGGGAAGAAAACCGCTACTAGTGACCAAAAGCCGGTGCGAGCTCATTGACAACGAATTTCGGACAGCTCACATTAACGCGGTATGCATCAAATGCAGTTCATTTTAGAACACGCCATAATATTCAAGCGATTCTGGACGAAACGAGTTTTCTCATTCATGTCACTCGAAATTCAACTTGCGATGAAAAAAAAAATGTGCGAAAAAAAAGTTCTATCACCCGGGATTTGAACCCACGCACCCCCACCGCCTGTCGACTCCCCGGAGCGACGCGTTAGACCGCACGGCCACAAAACAGCGCGGAGTGATACATTTCTCTTTATTTTTTTTTGCGAACTACTTCCGTAGCCTTCACAGCGTTGCACATGATGTATGAAACGGAGTATAGAGCGTTGCAAGAGCACGCCTAATAGCAACGAGGTTTCACTGCCGATGGAAACGGGAGCGCGAATGGCACACGCACACTGCACGCACAGGACGCGAAACGTCCGCGCAATACGCCGACGACCTCTCTAGCGCACGGCGTATTGAATCACTGGTAAACGAACAGTGCGAGTGCTCCTCAGTAAGCAGCGGCGGTCTCCCGACGGCTCCGAGCAGTGACGCAGTTGACGAAATGCCCATGCGATCGTGGTCGAGCACGTTGAAATCAATGCACGCAACAACGAGAGTTTTGCAGCGAATTCCGCCTGAGATATGAGTGAACGGCGCCAACGTAAGCTTGTGAACAGGATCAAAAACAAACTCGAGCAGTTGAGAAAAGTACGCCGCACCGCAACTGCTACGCCGCGGTCGTCTGCTACCGCCCGGCTTGCAAGCAGCAACTACGACGCCGTTGCTAAGCTGCCCGGACTAGGTGGCCTCCCGATCGCGAAAAAAACCACGTGATTTCCTCCACATTTTTCTCCCATGGTGTTGTGTGGAAAGGGCCTCTCCTCTCTTTTTCCTTCCTCCATGGAAGGAAGGAAGGGAAAACTTTATTTTCACTAATGCTTTTTTGTCTCGCGCCATGTGTTTACGCGACGTTGTTTTTTGGCCACGCGGGGGGGAAACGACCGACTACCACCGCAGGGGTAGCCCTTAACGCGGATGCTGTAACCGAGTTGAGGGACTGCTGGCGTTGTAGTTAAGCCACTAGCCCTTTTATTTGTGTGTGTTTATTCATCTAAGCGTGCTGCCACCCTTAGATGAATTTTGAGGGGGGTGTGTAGAGGGCTAGCATGCGCCATGTGTGTTTATTCCCCGCTCCCCTCTCCTTTCTTTGCGGCTAAGGGAGGTGAGCTTCGCCGTTCAGCGGGCCCCAAGGAGGTCCGTGGATACGCGCGGTCTCATTAGGAGCGCCCATCTTTCTGTCTCCTGTGTCGCCGCTGCAGACCCCGGAGAGCCCCCGGCGAGGGGGGGGGGGGGGGCTGCGAGGAGGGCGCAAAGCGGGCAGCAGCCAGAGAGGGAGCGGCCGGCTCACCCAAGCCTCCCATTGTCCCCTTTCCGGGAAGGACGAGTGTTTCTCGCGGGGACAGGTTCGCGCCAGTGCACAAAGAGCCAAGAGCCATAAAAATGTCAACGCCACCGTTGCATCGTACGCCGACAGCTCACCGCGGCTTGACAAACACCACTTGCGGCCCAATTAAGATTCGAATGCTTCGTTCGGAGGTTCCAACGCTTTTCTTTTGAAAGAACACTGCTGGACGAAGCGCGGCCAGGAGCGTCCGGATGAATGGGAGCTGTGGGCGACGGTGCAGCTGGCTGGCGTCCGGTATAGCCCCGAGGCTCGACAACTGGGTCTCAACAAACGGGAGCGCGCAGGAGACACCATCGGGCAGAACGAGCACAGCCACCTGCTTAATTGGGAACAGTGACAGCCACTTGAGTTATGTCGCCGCCCGGACCCCGGAGGACGGCTGGTGGGGTCGGCAGTCCATTGTGATCCTACTCGTATCGGAAAGTGGATCTGCGCTCCCGGGTGTTGTTTGCGACGGTCGCAGCTGGGTTGGGGCCGATAATTGCCCTAGTTCCGGGAATCGTCAAGGTCACGGGTACTGGGGAGACAGACGTACCCGTTGCTATGTTGTTTTATGTGTTTTGCTTTTTCTTCCTTAGGGGAGAGAGTTGGTCTGGTTTGGTTTGGTTTATGGGGTTTAACGTCCCAAAGCGACTCAGGCTGTGAGAGACGCCGTAGTGGAGGGCTCCGGAAATTTCGACCACCTGGGGTTCTTTAACGTGCACTGACATCGCACAGTACACAGGCCTCTAGAATTTCTCCTCCAAAGAAAGAGTTGGTCTGATATAGAGGAAGTGTTGTGCTATGTTGTTTGTAAGTATTTTTCTTTTCTTTCCATAGGGGAGAGAGTTTGTTTAATACGTTGGAAGTGTGGGGCGGGGCGCGTAACCCAGGGGGCCAATCCGTATGTGTGTGCATTCTCGGAATGTACCATGTTTTAGGTGAAAATGATTCCCCTTTTACAATATGTATATTTGAGAGAGGGTTATGTGCCCTACGGAAATTGGAGGGCGGGCCATACGGCTAATAACCAATCGTGTTAAGAGTTTGACACGATTGGATGCTGAAGAATGTGGGCCGGGTCCATGTGTCTTTAAAACTGGGTCCCGGAGCCCGGGAAAGGGGTTCAGTGCTACGGAGATAGATGTAACGCATCTTCGGCTATGCCGAGTAGGGGCCTCCCCTAAATATTAGCCAGTTCCATGTTGTTGTACTCACTGCTCAACATTGTATGTATATATGTAAACTATTGTACATAAAGCTTCAAGTTATATCTCCTGCAAATTCCCAGTTGTTGCCGAGTATCGTCTCCTATAGACCTTCAGCCTTCAAGTCATCAAAAGCCGTCTCCGATGGGGCACCTCTGGTGCAAAGGAAGGAAAGAAGAGGAAAAGAACCTTTTCGCTTTGGTGTAGGCGAAACTTTACTCTCGGGTAATCCCGTTTATGCATGCGAAAGCTTTGTTATGCGTGTTTATGTATTGTTGCTAAGCCAGGTTAGACTTTTCCTCTTCGTTCGTCGCCCAATCCAAGGTCGAGGCGGAGCCAGAAGCAGCAGCGGCTGCCTCCAAAGCTCTTCGCTGTCGCCTTGCGGCATCCTTCAACCGCCGTTAATCTAGCCGACGTTCCCGTTCTTCGTTCGGTCTCTGCGCCTAGTTTGACACGTTTAACTTCCCTACCTCTAGGTAAATGCTTAGCGTGATTGGCAACGTCAGCCGGATGATCAGACTCAGGCTGTCGTCTACGAGACCTTCCCGACGGCGTAGACGGTCCCGACCGACTAGCTACATTCATAGCGACAAACAGCGTGGCGGTAGTGTGTACGCACGTGAGGGCGGCTCCGTCTCCGTTTCTAGGGAACGACTAGTCATATGGTACGTCACGTGGCTGACACACCTCTACTTGTTCCCTTGAAGGTAAAATGAACCGCGCCGATGACCTTGGCTCGAAGAAGCTAGTAAAGCTTTTGATTTAAAAATTTTCTTCAAATATTCTAGCCGTGTTACCTACATACTAGTTATTCTGCTATGGAATTTTACAGCTTTTATTGCCTTTTTCGTTAAAGATCATGCTTGGCTGCTCGCCATTTCGGTGCAGAATCTTTCGTTCTACTCCTCGATGCTTCTTGTTTGCGTGTGACACCTCCCTTTCACCACGTGTCTCTATATTTTGTAATCTTGGAGGGTGTTTTATTTCTGCGGGCACAAATGCAATGCCTTGGCAGTTCTTCCAATCAAAGACGAAGTTCAGCGCTTGTTTTCTTCGTGTCTTTTTTGTGTTCTGTCCTCGTGCTGCTACGCAATGGCTGAAAACATAGAACATGCGGTTGCCTGAGCACATTCGAGGCGAATGCCGGTTGTTGACAGTTCTGTACTAGCCAGAAATAAAGACAGCAGTATCGATCGTTCATACAATTTATTCCCACAGAAAACCTCCACTGCGGCCCGAGCAAGCGTTTCATTGTGCGCACGTGCGCTCACAATAAAGACAGGGAAGGAAATTTAGAAACAGCTATAAATATAACGCCCGCTTTACTTAATCTTTACGCTTTCGGGCGCTTTATGCGCAGTAGCGTGCAATGTTCTTTCGAGCCTTTTCCTGAAAAAGTGCCGGTTCGACCAGTGATTGCGGTTCTGCCAGAATTGAACACAATTTCAACACTGCTTTCTTGGGATGGCAGTGCGCACTCGAAAAAACGTACACAGGAAAGAGCAGCAGATGACCTATAGAGCAGATAGACATTAAATTGCAGGTTGGCCTGCATCATGTGTGTCGGAAATATACTCCTGGAACACAGAATCCACTACTTCCATTTGATTCTGCAAATTCAAATATTGTGTAAAGAGCAATTCCAAGCTCGTGCCCAGAATCAGCCTTAACAAAGTCACGCCAGCATGAAATGCATTCCAGCTTTCATAATGAGATAACCAGGCTTGCTTTCAGTCGGATTCCCCTGCTCGCTCATCACAGCGGTAGCCGAGGACCTTTTCCAGAAGATAAAGAAAGGCAAGCGCAGCTGTGACTTTGAGCGCTTGCAGAATACAAGGCCGACGCTGGTTCCATACATGCACAAAGCCGCCCACAATTTAAAAAAATTTCTGTGGCTTAGCTCTGGTTAAGCCTGAGTGATTGCGGAAGCAATAGCTTTCTGGCTGCGCTTGGCTCTGCTGGTGGTTTGGCATGGCTTCGCCTTTTGTGCATCTAAAGGATTTACTCTGGACACAACATGGTTTCTACTGTTTTATTCCCATGAACACACTTTGGTGGTCCGTAAAGTCGTGACTCTTGGTCTGAACACTGGTAATTACATAGTCGTCCGAATGTCTACAAATCACCAAGTCTAGACTGCTACCCCATTGGGTAGTACTCTTTGGTTGGAGAGGACACAGCTAAAGGTAGTACTTTTCGTCGAGAGCTCGAACTCGTAGAACGCCGCCAGGCTCGCCATTCTGCGGCGTAGGCGCATTGCTTAGCCAACCGCACTTGCCTTTCTTCATCTGTCTCCTCGGCACAGCGCCGGCGTTTGTGCGCAGCACGTCGCTCCAGCGACGCCTTGTACAACGCCTCAGACATGACTAAGCGGAGCGCGGCTGCGGCGCCCCGTTTATCCTCTCCTAGCGAGCGCCCTCACGCGGCGGGCAGAGGAGGCCGTCACGTGGTAGCCGCCGCGCCGAGCGAAGGAACGACTACGGCCGAAGAGACGAGTTGGGGCCCCTGCTCTCCTCTGGTCGTGACGTCACGCTGTCACGTGGTCGTGCGCCGCAGCTCGCCGGAGCGAAGGAACGACCACCTACGGCAGAAAAGTGTTAGCAGTATTGCTTTCGCAGTAAAAAAGTTGCAAATAGGCATGGTGTTCCCGTGGTTTTTTCGGCCCCAAAAAAGCTTGCTGGGTTATGCCCCAGGATCACTGAGAAAGGAGCCCCACGGAGCGCATGTACAATGAAACATGCTGAACAGTATGTGAAATGTGGCACGGGCGTGGTCAATCAAATTCCGCTCAAGTGTGGACGCGCGTATGTCGGCCAAACTGGACGTTGCGTCAATGAACGCGCAGGAGGAGGAGGAGAGAGACTTTAATGGATAATGGAGAGGTCTGCCTGGTTATAGGCCTGGCATGCTACTCCAGATGAGGATGAAAGAAGAGGGTGAAAAAAAAATGACATCAAACATACTCAACACTCACGCACTCTGTCACACACAATGATTATCAAAGTATGTTCACTAAAACCGTGTCCCTTAGATGACTATCAAAGTATGTCCACTAAAGCCGTGTCCCTTAGAAAAACTAAGAGAGCTTTTGTCCCTCGCTCAGCCGAAGTTGCATCAGTCTAGGGTCCAAGGACATGCTCCAGGTGCATTAGGTCGTCCTGACGAAGTCCTAAAGCACCTAACAGTGCCTTGCGATGAGTATTAAAGATTTGGCAGTGGCAAATCAAGTGTTCAATATCTTCGCGCACACAACATGTCGGGCACAGAGGGCTACTTGATACACCAATTTTATGAAGATAGAATTTAGAAAAGGCAACGTCCAGACGAATTCGGTGCAGGCAATTACAGTCACGTCTATTTAAATTCCGGGGCATGCGGATTCACAAACGGGGTCAATGCGAAAGAGCGGTCTGTATTGACGCCGCGGATCACACCACAAAGAGCGTTGCGTCTGCCAGGCTTTAGTAGCGAGAAGTCTCGCGCCATCACTGCGGGAAAAGGGTATCGGTAGAACCAAGGAGGTGTCACCATGCGCCGATCTTGCTGCACGCACCGTCAGCACGCGCAGGGGAGCATGCCCTTTCTATACGAAAAAGAGATGGGGTGACTTGCCCGCCCATTTCATGTCATGCTCTGGTTGTGAGCCGATACTCAAATGCATCAAGCTTCCGGGCAAGAGTAAAAACAAAGTTGCCCGCGAACTTTTAGAAGCATTCCACATCATAGAAAAAGGCGACAATTGTGTTAGCGATACCTCGGTCACCTTATATGATAGAGAAAGGAATTTTATCCGTGATTTTTGCTGACCTTGGTAGGCTTGACTTGTCATCCCCTTCTTCTTTCTTCGTTTTCTTTTTTCATCCCTCTCCACCCTTCTTTTTGGCGCGTTTGAATACTGCATATATATGCTGTTGTGAAAGCAATAAATTCATTTGATAGTTTGCGCTCTATCTGTCTTTTCTGCTCTTTCTTGTGTGCGTTTTTTCGTATGTGCAATGCCATCCCAAGAAAGCTATGCACCAATCCGCCCAGTAAGTAGTTCTACATCCCTTGCACACAGCACTGAACGGTTTTTGCAGCGTAGATAGCGCCGTAAATACTTCTTCCGGAGCCCTACACTACGGCGTCTCTCATAGCCTTAGTCGCTTTGGGACGTTAAACCCCACAAAAACCAACAAAACAAACTTCTTGCAGGGCGTATGCGTTTCAACTCCAGTGAAACGCGGCCGCTTCGGCAGCGTTTAACCTACCGCGGTGGCTGAGTGGTTAGGGCACTCAGCTACTGATCCGGAGTTCCCGGGTTCTTAGGCCACATTCTCACAGCCGGTTTTTGGCTTGCTCCGTCGCCTCCGTCACGCCGGTAGCCGACGGAGAGGGCTGCTTTTGGACCGTTTCCCCCCCCCCCCCCCCCCCCCAAGTCGGGTGGCCGGTGCCGCCGGCTCCTGCTCTACGTTTCCGTCGAGCGGCGGCGACGGAGCCCGCCCCAACGGAGAGCGAGCCAGTCACAGCGCGAACTCGCTTCACGTGACCCACCGCTTGCTCGCTGCGACCAAGGGATGGCGCTGGCGAGCGTCGGCGGCTAAAGCCCCTCGATAATTTGAAAGTAGCGTCTTTCTGTGAACTATGCCGCCGCGCCGCGCACCCTCGCCGATCCTCCTCTCTCACCTCTCCCATCGGCGCTTTTCTCAACGGTGATTGGCTCCGCGGGCGGTCTCCGGGGGAAAGCGCGCGGAAAGTTCGCTCTTTTTGTGTTTTCATTTTTCGTCGGCGCCATTTTTTGGCCAGCCGCCGCTGCTACGGCCGAGCTCTCTGGCATTGCGCGCTTGCACTTCGCGTTATTCGCGCTCTTTTAGTGCAGCGCTATGCCGAGTTGCTGCGCATTTCAGTGCACAAGCTGGCGTGAAAAAGCCTTTGTTCTTTCCGCGATTCCGAGCGCAAAGAAAGACAGCATTAGAAGAAAAAAGCGGCTGCACAACATCGGCCTCAAGTACTTTACCCCGACGAAGACTGCCCACCTCTGCGAGCAACTGTACATTTCTTCCAAGCGACTGTGTATACTGGAACTGCATGCATGCGCATCACAAAGCCAACAACCTCACTTAATTCACTGATCATTTTGCGTCGTTATGCGTGTTATTGTTGTCACTTCATGGTTCCGCTCAACGTGTTATAATAAGCAAAAGCGTTGGTATGCGTGCAGTGGTATCCGCGGTGCGGTAAATTTTTCGAACCTCTGGTAATGGTGCACATCGCAGTAATGCGGCGCATGTCCCGAGCGAGATTTAACCTAGTTTTTTTTATGAATGCAACTTGTCTAACGATCTACGCTTATTTGTTGTTTTGCTGAACCGTTACGCTTCTACCAGGTGAGATTATTAATGCCACATTCTCGGAAAAGACCTCATATTGCATTCACATAAATAATTCATTTTTTAATAACTTCAGTGCTTTCGATTGTTGCCTGAATGTACTCAAGTATTGTAAATATCCAATGCATGCCATTTTTGTATATTCATTGCTAGAGTTTGTGATCATTTGCTTTAGTTGAGCATGGTCGCGTAGCCTTTTGTTGAATACATCATCCGCTCAAAAACTATAGGCCTACATCTGAGCTGTTTCATTTCCCTAAGTATGTTTTTGCTTTCTGTGTTTTGTTTTGAGGACTGCACCCAACGGGTGACAGATGTCCACAGCTGGCTTAGTCGTGGTTTTTAGGTATATTTTTGGCGTAAATCAACACGACTCATCTGTAATAAACATTGCATCTGAAAAACTGTGTGTCATATTGTGACTGTATTTATACTCACGACTTATATTAGTCAGGCACGACCCTATAAATTTCTCTTGGGTTTTGTCACGGTCGTTGCTATCAGTTTTTTCTTTCCTAACGTAACATCTCTTTAAGCGGATTTAAAAAGGAATAGAATGTGGGCGGAAAATGCCCAAGTGTGCCAAACTTTGGAGGTGGTCTACCTAAATTTGGAAGCCAACATTTCCCATAGTCAAATTAGGTTGCACCCCAATGTTGGTCAAATATGGACTACGTCAAATTTATGGGTTCCGGAGAGACAAATTTTGGGGATAGCTCACCTAATTTTGGAGCCCACCATTTAATTGTTCATATTAAAATTAGGCGTGACACCAATTTTGATGAAACTCGGACAAGGTCAAATTTCGGTGGTTGAGAGGGCCAAATTTTGGGGTGCGGACACTTTCCTTGGATGATGGAAAATCGGTGCGCGGATCTTTGGCTCTCGGCTTCGGCTCGACATCACCTCAAGGTCGCCGACAGCGGGAGCTGAAGTCGTTTCATGCTTAGTAGAAAAAAGTTCATATTCGTTCTTAAGCCACCGCGAAAATTCTACTACAAAAACGATTCAGCCGTTGCATGTGCACTGCGCGGTGCCAAACTCAGACTGAACCTTAATGAAAAATTTCAGGACGGCCATCGAAGCAAATGCCCCAGCTTGTTCCCAGCAACCATCCCACTTCTGAAACTCCACTCGTGAACAACTTCATAAACTGTACTTCCGCGATAATTAGTTCGAAGTGAATCTACATTTAACTAAACATTGGTATGCTGAAAATATTCAGGAATGTTCAAATATATTGTAAATATTATGCTTCATATACTATGCCGTGTTGAGACAGACGGCATTGAAAGTAAAAAAAAAGGATGTGAGATGTATGCAGCAAGTGGTTTTGTTCATGCCGGAAGCGCTCGTATTGGCACTTTCATTGCGCGTACGACACGCTAATTTATGTGGCTCGTGGTAGACACGCGTGTCGCATGTCTTTCTCGTGTTTTTATTCAATAACAGAGCGTGGTAAAAGCGCGAACTTAAGAGCGCGCGCATGTGCCAGCCAACTGCCCGGACGGCGAGCGAGCGATGGCCAAAAAAGCGTGCCGTGTGCAGCGCGCGCAACCGGCGGGCGAGGATATTCGAGGAGGAAAACGCCGGAGTGGAAGAGAGTGTCGCTACTTTCAAATTATAGAGGGGCTTTATCGGTGGCGGCAGCGATGCGCGGGTGCGCGGGCCGGGAGAAAAAACAAAAAGCCTGCTCATTTTTTTACTCTCCGTCGGGAGATGCACACGCCTTGCGCCCTGAAAAGCGCCCGCTGTCGAGGAGCAGAGAGCGGATGACAGTTTTATTTCATATGGCAATATAGGTGTTCGAGCCAAAACGGGTCTCCGAATGAGCATCGTGTTTTCACTAGGCGTGGTATATACGATATTTTTTTTTTTCTGGGACGCTCAAGTAGCACCACTGTTATGTATTTGAATTTCATGCGCTGTCTTTTAGAGCTTTAAGAAAAAACTAGTCGGACGATACCTTGTTGCGAACACTCTAGCCGGCCGTTTGTCAAAGTGACCTACAACTTTTAAATTGACACTTTTTTCAAGAAATCAGTCAGAAGAATGAAAAGACAGCACCAAAACCTTTTCCAATAGAACTTTCTGACGTCCATGTTTTTTTTTTATTTTTTTGGAAAGCAATAATTTTTTTTTGACGCGAAATAGCCTTGCCGTGTTTGTTGCCTGAATACCGGTAGAGGTATTCGTTCTGTCCGGTGGCGTCTCTGCGCACGCCCGTTTTTTTTTTTTTTTCAACCGCTGATGTTCCGACTTTAGAGCTTTGGCGCTATCACCGAACACCAGCCAGCCGCACTGTGGCTAACAACTGAGGTTCACTCCACGCACAGAGAAATACAGAAAACTGCACGCCGGGTCAACACACTCGTTCACATGATTTAGCCCCGAAGGAAAAGCCTGTTCACAAACAGCGCCGACTGCAGCACTCCGCTTGCATGCTACAAGAAGCTCGCAAACCTAAGACACCCCAAATCAGGAAAAGCCTGGAAGGTTGAAACGGTGAGGAACATGTGGCTCAACTGTTCAGAGGCGAGCCATAAGGTAGAAAAAACCTTGAAAAAAAAACACGGCCCGTGGGCCACGACGAACAGAGGGAGTTCGGGAGGGTAGCGAAGTGGGGGACGAAAACTGTTGCCAGGTTTAAAGCGAAGTGAAGGGGATGGCTGATGCAAAGGGGAACCATCCAGGTGAAGAAAGGAGAAAGGGGCGGAAGAGGTAACTGCGGAGATAACGAAAAGAGCAGAAAAAACAAAATTCTGTTCACCCGTTGCTAGCTCTTGAGGCCTCATTGTTTTTATTAGCCGTTTAAATTCTTTTGTTAGCTTAATCTCTCAAGCCATTCATAACAGAGTTCATTACTACCCTACATATGTTCAATTTCGTGCATATCGGCGTGAATACTGTGAGTGCAGCACTCATTTCTGTAGCGGCTTTAAAAGTAGCTTGCTATACTCATATATATTTGTTTTGGTGCTGTACGCGTGGTGTTTCGTTGAAAAAACATGGGAGTTGCGTAGAGTTAATAAACTAACTTCAAACTTTTTCCACCGCTTGCGAGATCGCATCGTTTTTTTTTTCTGCGATAAGAGCCAAGCGAACCAAAGCGCAAGCAGACGACAGACGACTTTCACCGCTACTTCGGCATGTCCTTCGGACAACGCCGAGCAGCGTTTTTTTTTTTTTTTTTTTCGCGAGGAAGAAAAAAGACACTGACGTAGAGTCACGTGGGAGCAGCGAGCGCCCGCCCAAACTGGTTTGCCGGTGTCCGGCGCCTCTTCCGATTAGAACACAAATCCGTTCCGTTGCGGCCGCGGTTCCCGGCTCCGTCGCCGCCGCGCCGGAGAGGAGACCGGCTGTGAGAATGTGGCCTTACCCGGCCGTGACGGACGCGTTTCTTTGGGGGTGGAACGCAACGGCGCCCGTGTGCTGTGCGATTTCAGTAGACGCTAAAGATTCTCAGGTGGTCGTAGTTTGCGTGCGACCTACGGAGACCTCCACTACGGCACCTTTCTTTGTTTAACAAGGGGAAGCTTTGGACCAGTTGGTCTGACATGTTGGAGAGGAGGAATAACCGCGAACTTGGACAGGACTGAAGAACGAGAAGAGGACAGGACGAGCGGTAATCGTTCTTCTCGTTCTTCAGCCCTGTCCAAGTTCGCGGTTATTCCTCCTCTCCTTTGTTTGTTTCTTCTTTCATTCCCACCTTCCTCGCTTAGCAAAAACAAGACACACGTTCGAGGGAGACGATGCGGAATTTACGGACAAATCGGTAAAAACGCAAGTTGGGGCGCCCAACGTTGCCCCCTCCCGGACTATGGTGAGGCGTTCAATAAAGCGCTAGATGCCCCCATCTCAGAGGCGGAGTTATGACAGATATTGAAAATAAATCTGGTGCTGACGATAACAATAAAAATACCTGTCTTTAAAGCAATAATGTTGAGTACTGATATCAACGGTGCATTAAATATTGGGTCGCAAAATATTTGCACCGAACTGTCTTTAACTGTGATGAAATCTGCAACCAGCAATTAAGAACCAGTGTTTATTAGATGATCATACCGCCCAAGATCCTGTAGGAATTGTAGAGAAAAGAGATGCTTGATTGCAAAAATAATACATCATCTACATGCGTCATTACAAGCTAACACACAGAGTAAATAAGGATGCCTAGCGCATCATACGTATATTCCAACGAAAGCCATAATTTATAGATACAAGTATAGTTGAAACTGACAGCCATACCAGCGTGTACCACGAGAATGGCTTTCTCTGGTAATATGCCCCGTGGGTCGCACGGAAGATGCCGAGATGTACAGAGGCAAGTCGTGCGCTTGCTACAAGCTACTTCACAAAAAATTACTTCTTTGCAAATATTCCTTATGTTAGGTGTAGCGCAGCTGTTTCTGCACTACACCTGCCATAGTCAGTGCTGTGCTAGCACAATGAGTTTTGCAGGGGTCAATAAAAGCATGGCATAAAGCCTTGGTGGTTGAGTTTTACTATTAAAATTTATGACTGAAGGCCGAGCTTATCCAACCCAGTCCTCTTTTAGACATACTCTAGAACTGACGGAGTGTATCATGATGCTCCGAGGTTCACAGGTGCATAGAGAGGGCCATTCCAATGGGCACCATTTCTGCCTTCGTAGAAGACGCTTTTTGCGATCTCTACCTGCCCGAGATATGCTGAGGCGAGGCACTAAAAATGCTGCCGAGCATAACTAGCCAGTTTTGCTCACTGAGCCATCGGCGTATATTCGCAGGTAATCGCCACATTCATTCTTCAGATGCTGGGGAGCACCATAGTTATTGATACTTTCTGCAAAGGCTGTGAAACATTCTGAGCTAACACCATTTTATATTCATTTCTTGAAGGGTCGTGCTGAAATTTTCTTACTGTGCATTATTCCCAATGAGACGACGTCTATAAGGGCAGTAATAAAGTGGATCAGAATTTTGGTTCGAAATAGGCAAAGTAGACCTTAGCAAGGTCCAGTTTCTCAGAGTAAGACTAATTGTACAAGCAGCAATTGTAAGACCTGCAGACCTTACAGCGCTTGTCTATTGTCCCAGTGTTTTGCGCTGTTCCGTCACAAATGAATAACCAACATGCCCAAGCTGCTGTCCAGACCTTACAGAAGGCAACAAAATTCACATGAGATTTTGAAGGACCCGGATTATTTTGGAACTCCCAGATGCGGTCTACTGCTCTTTCCAGCAAATTTTCGTCAGTGGATTTTATCGGCTGTCTGAAGGTGTCATAAAACGCAGTGCTCGTAAAATCCTGCTTGTCTCACATGGCGTTAGTTTTTAAGAGAGTACGCGGCTATGAAACAATTTTTGTTATTTATGAATATGTAACCAAATTTGGTGTATATATGCAATTGTTTGTGCTTATTTCAGAACTAAGTTATAGTCCGCGCTTTTTTGTATAGGTACTGAGTAATTCTAAATGGTATCATTGCAAAGTAAACTCGGAAACGTACATTGTTTAAGGAGAAAGTGCAAAAGCTATTGTGGGACAACGTTCAAAGAGCCCTCTTTTGTGCAATAAAGCTACTTGTTTTTTTTAAGGCCTAATGCTCACGAAGATAAACGTTAAACTCCAGCCTGCATATTTACCAGAAAAAAACATTTATTACAAAACTTATTTCAGAAAACTATTGTTTGTGTATAGAGAGAAATTCAATACGTTACAGCTGTTCTCAATGACTAAGGACTCATGTGCAGTGAAGAGAATCATTCTATATTCATTTGTTGGGAAGTGCGCAAGGGATGAATGATAGCAGTCGTAAAACAAGTGAAAGCTGAGAAAATAAACATTGAAGTTAATTCTTTCGTACGCCTCATGAATCACCTCGTAATCTATGGCTTTTAGTCGGAGAAAAACACACTCTCCACCAGCTGAAGCTTCAACCTTCTCCTCTCCCCTCTCTGTGGTTATATTAAGGCTGGTGTGTTCCATCGCCGGAAACCTGGGGAAATCGCAATGCTCCAGGACCAGCACAAGCGCGATTCAGTCAACTTTTGGCTAGCACTCACCAAAGAAACGTTATTTTTTCAAAATGTACTCTGTACACTTTTCTTTTTCTTCGGCACTAGCCAGCAGAAGATGCGATAGTTGCGGAAAAAATAAACTGGGAATCAAAGCTTTCACACTATTGGCCATCCATTTATTTGTTGCGTCCGCCCTTAACACCCCTTACAAAAATGACTTTTGAGCCTCAGTTGACGCCTTGTTGAGCTCCTGTTGAATCAACTGGAAACCAACATGAACTCAATGTATGTTGAGCCTACTCAACACCTGCTACACGGAATTTTTGTTGAGCGTAGTCAAGAGATTTACTGTTGAGCAATTTCTGTTGAATTTAGGTTGAACCACCTCAAGGCAGCCGTTTCTAAGCCTAACTAATTGAAATCATTTCGACATGCAGCGTGTAAACAGAACCTGATCACATTACACATATTAAGAACGCATGCAGCACCCGTTAAAACTCTCATAAACCGCTCAAAGTCATTTTCTCGCATAGAAAAAAGTGCAATATGCTCATTCAGGCATACCTACTTTGGAGGGTTCGTATGTGCTCTCATAAAAAGGGCGCTTAATTAATGCTTTATTTAAGTTGTTTATGAATGAATCAAGGTCGTCAAATAATAGACCGTTGCATATGAACTTGATTACTTCTACTACATATAAAATAAATAAATATTAATAGTAATAACTGACACAACTTTGCTAATCGGCAGGCCACAACCTGCGCATGTCCGGACACCCCTGAGTAGGACTATATAAGGGCGAAGCCGAGGTTGTACTTAAGATCGTAAGATGAACTCTGTCAGTTCTTCCAGCAGCCTCGTGTGCAGTACTATCCCATGCCCTTTATCTGATGGATGTGTAGAGCTAGGGTGTATGTATGTATGTATGTATGTATGTATGTATGTATGTATGTATGTGGGTGTATACGCACAAACACATACGTGTTTGTGCATATGTATGGAGCACTACGTCACAGGGGATGACGGCTTCATGTTAACGAGAAATTGCAGCAATAAATATGAATATATTTATTCATATATACCGCCGAAAATTGCATTGGTAGTCGGTCCATCTGCCGCAATACGAATGTATTCCCAGGATTTTTTTCTTTTTTACCCCAGCCAAGATTCAGAATGGCGTGTTGATTCACTCCCGTAATTCCAACATGAATTCAACATGAACGCAAAGCAGAAATTTCATTGATAATGCTCAGCTCTAGCACAGTGGCCACTTTTGCAATGAGTTTCAACTCAGCCTCAATAATTCACCAACACAAGCCCATCCTGGTCACAACAAAAATTCAACATGGCGTGTTGAGTCTGCTCATGAGAACTTCAACACTGTCTCAAGAAGCATTTTTGTAAGGGACTGTAGATGAACCACTACAAGATGACTTCTTTAATACGGAGGAAGGCATCTTGCGTGCAGAGTCCCTTGCGGAAATCCAGCATGTGTAAAGGAAATGGGTTGTTTTCTTCTGTGTAATTTTGAAGCCGCAGGGGGATAACTCGTTCTTAGAGCTTTCCCAGGAAAGAATTGGGGCATATTGGACGGAGACTCTCTATGGCTGGAGGCTTTCCTGCCTTCGGTATGATGATGATGTCCGCGTATTTCCAAGCCGACGGCAGCTGGCCCTTCTCCCACAGTTCTTCGTTGATGTACTTGGTCGGGTCCGTTAGGCGGTCGGTGCTAAGGTCCTTATTATGCCTTTCGTTTCCCTGTCACTTTCCGGGCAGTGTTGCTTGTGGACATGCCGGCTGCTACGTAGGTCTCTTCCAGGGTTATGGGGGAGTCAAGGCAGGGGTTTGGCTGGCCCTCATAAGGAGTTTGGCAAGCCAGGGAGGGGTCCCCTATGTATTTTTTGTGAATGGCCGTTATTAAACCTGCGTCCGTGCCAGGGTGTTTACGGGCTATGGAATGGAATGCTCAGCTTGAGCCCGATTTGAATTTTTGTCGATTAGGCATCATAAGATCGACCAGGTTTTGGCCGTACTTACCATTCAGCCAGTCATCTTTTATATTTTTAACCTAGTCTTGATATGTAGTGATGGTGACTTCTAGCTGTTTAATATTCCTGAATTTTCCCACTTCATTATTTTTGCAGCGCCGATAGTCAGCCTTATGCGAGCTGTCGTTAACAATAATCTAAGAATTTTCTCATTGTTGCCCAAAGTTTCTTTCAAATTGGTCCATGCGCAGTGTGCTATGTTTTTCGTGAAAGCTAGGTCTGGGCAAGTGCCTCTGCTAACACTGTTCCCTATTCTAGTTCGGGACATGTCGTCCGTCCTTAGGCAGAGTTTCAGGTGCTCAGCCGCTTCCAGCAGGTTGGTTGCCTTCGCGGTCTCTTCATGGTAGCCCCATGCCGTGTGGACAGCGTTTAAGTCCTCCATAATCGGAAGTAGAGGAATAAAACTGCTAAAGATCGGTTAAGGCAGTCCAAGATAACTTTTGAAAACTCCAACCCAGCACGTTTGAAATTTAAACGCTTGTGAAGAATTGGATGCAGAAAAATGCCAAAATTCCGGTCTGCAAGTATAATAACAAAAAAAAAATATTTACAAAGCACTCGCCGTGTTGGTAATAAAGTTACATCCAAAAGTTACCGCCTTGATTCGGTCGATGAACGGAGGAGGCCGGTTGTTCCAAACGGATGATATCCAAGTTATTATTCCGTAGACCCCTGATAGTACAAAAAAAAATGTTTTATTTAGTTGAGTTTTCAATAGCTACACAGCTATTGCGTGACATTATCTGGACGCCCTCTAGACATTAGAGACACGAGGAGCACAGGTTGAAATGAAAAGGAACAAATATCGCCCTGGAGAAAGCGCATACAAGGTACGAGGAGTGGTGAAGGGCATCAAATGCCTTTGAACGTGTTTGCCCTGACCAGTTTTGAAATCAGCCGATCGGGGGGTGGGCCATTGCTGCCTTTCTCGCAGCATGCGCATGTGCTTTCAGCTAGCACAGTGTACACAGCCGCCACCGTGAAGCAGCTGCCGTGGTACAGAAACAATTTTTGCACTGATAAAGGAGTGTCGCATGCACAAAGAATGAGAGTGCACTGCACCCGCCCCTCTCAAGCACGGCGGCAAGGCCCTGCGCAACAAAACACTGCTAGAGAGAGTCTCACGGACCATAGACGGCGAGACGGAAAGCACGAAGCATCTGTGCGTTAATGGCTGAAAACTCTTGGCTACTTGAGGAAGATGATTTCAGTGCTAATGTGCTCAAGACAGCAGTGCATGGTGTAAAAAATATTGCGTGTGCTGTGCGCTAATATAATTTGAATGACGCTGGAAGATGTGTTCTGGCTGCGTCCCTCTCTATTGTTTGTAGGCAGAATAGTCTGCAGGTCATCAGCTTCCACAACGGCTAATTTTCAAGACCAGTAAAAGACCCTGGAATTTTTAAAACGTGCCACGCAATTTCGTGAAAGTTAGAATGTTCTCATCAACAACTAACACGGCTTCCCTCGTGAATTTCGAGGTGTACTATCTAAATAATTGAGCTCATACGCGACATTTGTTAGCAGTTCCCCTTGGAAGCCCAACAGTCTAGCCGCATTTCTGTTCATTTATCTAAAGGCTTTGACCGTATATCAGCAGGCACTCCTCTAGAAATTTACCTCAATAATCGTTCCCTTGCCAACTGCATCCACTTTTCAACTTTCTGTACTTGATTTCCATTGTCTTCTGTAGTTAATCTTTCATTAGACGTTCTAGAAACGTACACGTTTAAGGTACGCTTCTTTGGTTTTCATATAGGAATGATTAGATGCGCTGTGAATACGGTAAATTTGACGTTGCTCTCATTATTGCGTCGTGTACGACATCCTAAAAGCCGCTTGCAAGTAAAGGAAAAGCTGCGGCGGTGCGCTAAGTATCATTCCGCGGAAAGGCGCTGCATCTGGCTTCGATCTCATTTCGGTTTCGGTTGCGTTTAGCGTTCTGATGTAAAAACTTGTTATGGTCGATGTAACTGATCAACACCTGTTTCCAGCAGCGCCGATACGAGCTTTGTTGCCATGTGAACTAATCAATTGACAAAAAATTGCTACGTGGAACTATTAAAATACCAAATTACCCGCGCGGACAGCTCCCATTAAGGCAACCTAGCGCCGAGGCATTTCAGACAACAACGCAACCTGAACGAGTGCTTCGCCGTGGACCGAAAGTGAAGTATCGCGAAACGATCCAGCTTTCCGCCACGAAGGGTTAAAAACCGGACTTTCATCTTTCATCCAACTTTCGTGTGTCGGCGTTTCGAGTTAACAGATGACAGCATTGTTGCTACTCCAGAATGAAAATAAATGAAATTGTTGCTATATCAAATCGCAAAACTTCTTGACAGTCACTCTTTTCGCTCTGTAGCGTGGGCTTGGCGTTTCTCAGTCCGCCGTATGGTTTTTCCTTTCGATTTTTTTCTAGAGTTTGCACGCAAACACGCAGAGAAAAGAAAGCACGCGCTTATATACACACTATTTGATCGATTGACGCAAAGGGTTCAGTGCTCGGTAATTCCACCACGTTATTTTTAAAGCAAGATTCCGTACGTAATTCCAACTTTATCGAGACCTTTAAGCCTCTGGCTTCGATTTGAAATGCTCGCCACAACCCTGTTCACATTTTGAAAATAGGCACAATGAAAGAACTAGAACGCTTCCCTCAGGATGAAAGTTCATGGCAGTGCGAAGCGATATTATTAGATGCACAAAGTAAAGCCGAATAAATTTATCTTGTCGGACTCCTGTTTCCCGTTTCTCAGTGGACGGCTCCGCTCCCGTACGGTGCAAAGTTGTGCAGAGACCACAAAGACGCCTCCTTTTCCGGAGCCGTGAGCTACGAAACCCAGCAATGGACGTAAGCCTAGATAACCCGGGGTATCTTGAGATGATACCTTTGCTTTGACTTTAAATTTCAAAAGTCGCAGATTTGAAGACAATTGGCATTTAACGACGAGTTATGTGGCGTTGTGAATAAATATCTGCAATTCTAACCAGGCACTACAGTCTGCTGTCTAGAAAAGGCGATCTTCTGCAGTGGAGCCTAACCTGCATTCCAGAGGGGACGTCAATGATATGACAAATTATAAACCGAACAGCGTATACTGTCCGTAGTCTATAAGGTATTTACAAAGGTGATCTGTAATAGAGTATGGGGGTTATTCTTGTAGTAACGCTCAAAGGGCTAGAAGCAGTTGTCGCTCTCTAGCACCAGCGTGCCAGCCCTAGCAGTCAGAGCTGTGACCCCCAACCCGCGGTGCGGTGAGTCGCAACCACGGCGGGTTCGGGCCAGAGGGGACAAACACGAGTATGCTACTCGGAGGAGCGTTTATTGCTCCCGAGCAATACAATGCAGCAGCAACAATACAACCGCCTTAACGAGGGCGAGTGTTCCGCTCGCGTACGGGGGTGAAAAACACAAAGGGCAGAACGCACGCAAAAATGTGGGGGAAGAAGGTTCCGCTCACCTCACGTGGCTCCTCGCTCACGGCCCGCGGCGGTCAAGTCACACACGGTGGCCGGGCGATAAGGGCAGCGGTCTCCGTGGCAGATCTCTGATCCGTGCGTGTGCACGGCTCCCGCCAGAAGACCCGCGAGCCTCGAGAGAAACGCGTCTCCTCCCGGGCTGGGGAGAGGAGGTCTCTCCGTTGTAAGAGGGGAAAGAGGGAAAGTCTCCGCCGCGACGCCGCGGCGGGGAGCGAAAGGAAGCGGGGGTGGCGAGAGTGCCCTCCCTCACAAAACCTCCCGAACGGCGCGCGCATAGCATCGCGTGATAATTACGCGCGGCCGTTACAATGGGGCAGGGGATTCATGTGTATCCCCACATCCCCCCCTCCTTAAAACTGCCCTACGGCCGAGAAGTGACCGCGTTCGCACAAAAGGGTATACCGAGTGGGGCCGGCGAAACGCCGTTTAACTTTAAAACGAATTAAGAAAAGATTCAGCTCACAGCCAGCAGTGCCGCCGTCGAAGGCCGTGGACGCCAGGGCAGGAAGGCAGTGTAGACGACCGCCATGGACGACCGTGGAGCCCAGGGTTGAAGGGGGTCGATGACCGCAGGTCCCGTGAGTCGGCCAGGGCAGCTTTGCCGGGACGCGCGGGCGGCAGGCAGGCTCAGGGCAATTATTCACCGTGTCGTAGCGTACGGCAAGCCCCCACTCAGCTGGATGAACCGCTTGCTCTTGGCTCGCCCTCTTTTCCTCTGGTTGGGGGTGACAAAGGCGCGCCGACCCATTTTCCCTCTGCCGCAGAGAACTTGCGAGGCGGGCCCAGCGGGGCACCAAGCTTCCCTTGTGGGCGAAGCCGCTGCCGCGGGGACAGGGGGACTCCAAGGCGGCCTCTCTGCTGGAGTTTTCGCCATGGTAGACACAAGCCCCGGTTTCTCCGAATTCTCGTTCGCTCGTCCCGCGGCCGACCGGAAGCTGTTCGTCTTCTGCGCAACTTGGTGGCGACAGCGGGCTCTTGGCTCCGGAATGCGGCCGCCTTCCAAACGGCCTGGCCCTCGGTGTTCGAAGCAGCAACGGTCGTTGCGGCGTCCACTGGCTCTCCTCCGGGCACGCTGTGAAGGCTGGCCTGCGGCTGCAAGGCTATCTTTTCTTTTTAGTTACATTACCAATTTACACATTTTTTTTTTTTTTTTGAGCTAGTCTAATCCCGCTCGGTCTTTTCCGACGAGAAAGCGTGTGCTTGCTCCGGAAGCCGTGCTGCGAAATATGGAAGGGGTGTTCCGTCCATATTAAACAGGAGAAATTACTCCCTGCGCGTTGGTCAGAGTTGTTTCTGCCGTGGGCGCAAGTTGTAACGAGGTGCCGGGCTCTGTTGTCGAGCCTTGCCTCTCGGTGCGGCTGCCTGCTGGCGGGGGAGGGTGTTCTCCACAGGCCACTCGCTCCCTCTGTCATAGTAGGGTTTGAGATCACAGACATGCACTGGCCCGCCGGTCGGTCTTAGCGTCAAGTCCGCCAGCCTGTAGACGAGAGAGGAAAGTTTCTCCCGAACTACATATGGTCCCGTCCATTTCGGCGCCAGAGAAGCAGAAAACCGCTTACTGGCATCGCTCAGAACGTGACTGCGCCTCAACACCAGGTCACCCGGTTTGTAGTGAACTTCCCGGTGAGAGCGGTCATACTGCGCTTTCTGCTGGGCCCGAGCAGTGCTCAGATTCCGGCGTGCTTTGTCCAAAGCCTCCGTCATCCTCGCGCGCAGCCCGGTCGCATAGTCGGCGCGTGCCGACCAAGCAATCGGGGTGTTGCTGCGAACCTGTAGAGTAAGTTCTAACGGGTTCGGCAGCTCCCTGCCAAGGTTGAGAGCGGCAGGTGTGTACCCAGTCGAGCGGTTCACGGTCGACCTGAGAGCAAACCCAATCTCGGGGAGACAGGTGTCCCAGTCGATGCGCGTCTCCGCAAATGCAACGAGCATGTGCTTGATGTTGCGGTTCACGCGTTCCGTGGGATTCGCCTGGGCGTGGTACGTGGTTGTTCTCCTGTGCTTAATGCCAAGGGCCGCACAGGAGTCCACGAAAAGTTTGGCAGTGAAGTACGATGCATTGTCCGTTATCAACTGCCCGGGGTAGCCGAATCGTGTGAACACCTCGATCAGCTTCCCCATGATTACGCGTGCCGTCAGCTTTCGAAGTGGGAACAGTTCCACCCATTTGCTGAAATGGTCTGTGACAACGAGCAGATATTGGTTTCCACTCGGAGTCCTGGGGTAAGGTCCCATGACGTCACAAGCCGCAATTTGCCAAGGACCCTGGCTATTGATCGGCTGCATGAGCCCAGGTGGGCGTCCACCACGTGGCTTGACCCTTTGGCACACGTCGCACGAGCGGGCGTAGCGTATCGCATCCCGCTTCATGCCAGGCCAGGTAGCGAGGCGGCACAACTTGAGGTAAGTCTTAGGGCCACTCGCATGCCCAGCGATGCACGTGTCGTGAAAGTAGCGTAAAAGTGCTCCTCTCAGCGTGCGTGGAATCACCACCTTGAAGGACTCGTGTGTATCCTTCTCGGAGGGGATATATCTCAGCAGGATGCCATCGGAGTCGAGCAGATAGGAATCCATCGCGCTCACAGCATTACCAGCTGTGTTCGAGCGCCCCGCACGGACAACAATACCAGTTGCCTCCATGTGCGCCGCGGCCGCGCCGCCCGGCTCCCTGAGCCCGTCGAACACTTTTCGACAAAATGGATCCTCCCGCTGTGCCTCCAACAGCTCCCTTCTGCTGAAAACGCTCACCACTGAACTGATGCCTTCAAAGTGGTTTACGCTTTCGCCCTGGGCAGGCGGGGTGTCCCTTCCCTCGGGGCGTTGTGTGAGCTGCGCGGCAGTCGCGCTGCTCTGGCTGTCGGGCGCGGCGGAATGGGCAGTGTTGTTACTTCCCAAGCCGTCAACGGGCGCGCGCGAAAGTGCGTCCGCCACCACGTTGTTCTTGCCCCTCCTGTAGCGCACGGTAAAGTCGTAACGCTGGAGGAGCAGCGCCCATCGCGCTAGGCGTCCGGACGGCTCGCCTAGGCGTCTCAGCCAAGTGAGTGCCATGTGATCAGTCTCAATCACGAAAGCGACTCCATCGACATAGTAGTCGAACTTCCGCAGAGCGAAAATAATCGCGAGACATTCTTTTTCTGTCACGGAATAGTTTCTCTCTGCGGGAGTTAATGAGCGGCTGGCGAACGCCACCGGTCTCAGGCTACCTCCGTGCTCTTGAAGCAGGACTGCTCCTAAGCCCAGGTCACAAGCGTCCGTGTGGATCACAAATTCCCTGTTCAGGTCAGGCAGCCTTAGCTCTGTGGTTTCCGCGAGCGCGCAAGTGAGATGGCGTAGTGCCGCCTCTTGCTCGGGTCCCCAATGCCACTTCACACCTTTCCTTAACAGCTCTGTTAAGGGGGCTTGCAGAGCTGCGCAATCTGGGATAAACTGTCGATAAAAGTTCGCCAGCCCCAGAAAGCGTCTTAGTCCGCCTATATCTGCCGGCGACGGGAACTGCAAAATAGCCCGCAGCTTATCTTCACACGGCAGAAGGCGTCCTTTGTCTAGCGTAAACCCCAACAGTGTTATTCGGGTCGCCGCTATCTGGGTCTTGTACGGGTTCAGAGTGATTCCCGCAGACCTCAGCCTTTCCAGTACATCCCTGAGATGGCGTAAGTGCTCGTCAAAGGTTTCCGAATACACGACAATGTCATCCAGGTAAGCAAGAGCGTGGTGCCACCTTGCATCGCCTAGGACACGGTCCATCAGACGCTGGTACGTCGCGGGCGCTCCGACCAGGCCAAACGGCAATCGGGTAAACTGGAAAAGTCCCCTGTGACAAGTGAAGGCAGTTTTCTCTCGATCACTGGGGGTCATCTCCACCTGAAAGTATCCTCTGCTAGCATCGAGCGTAGTGAAGTACTTCGCTCCACCAACATTGGACACTATCTAGGGAATGCTCGGAAGTGGGTATGCGTCCTTCCGTGTCACCTCGTTCAGGCGTCGATAGTCCACACAAAGGCGGGTTGTTCCATCCTTTTTGGGCACCAGCACCACTGGAAACCCGCAGGGGCTGTTTGATCGTTCCACAACGCCTGTATCGAGAAGCTCGTCCAGTGCGTTATCGAGCGCTTTCCTCTTAGCCAAACTGACTGGCCGAGGATTGCACTTCCATGGAACAGCGTCGCCTGTCTCAATTTTGTGCCTAACCAGCGTAGTGCAGCCAGGCCGCTCCGTGAATACGGCGTCGTACTCGTTTAGGAGCAGAGACAAACGCGCTTTTTCCTCCCCCGACAAGCTGTCTGAGTTGTCCAGCAGCGGGTGGGGAGGCCTGCATGCCGCCGCGGCACAGAGTGCAACCGCAGGGGGGGGGGGGGGGGGGGCAGGGGGTCGCGCGGGAGGGGAGAGGTTCCCTTCCGCGCTTTTCCTCTCGTCGCGGTCGACAGGCTGGTAGTTCAGCCGGGCCGAAGGCGTTTCGAGGCTCTTTTTCGGGCGATCGTTGCGCACGTCTGCGCGCGAAGCATCGGAAAGCGAATGTGCTCTCGACGCCTTTTGGGGTTGAACGAAAGGTTTCAGGGTGCCACATGCTCGCTCCCTATATCCTCCGTTGCAGACGTGAATAACAATGCCCGTCTTGGCGAGGAAGTCTCTACCAAGAATAATTGGAACCGATAGGCCGGGGAGGTGAGCGAAGCGCTGGCGCCTCACTCTTTTCTCCCACCGCACCACAAGCCGCGCGGCACCGCTCGCGTGTGCAGTGCCGCTGGCTAATCGGAACGTGAGGTTGCTCGCTCGCAGTCGGAGTCCGTTCCGACGGAGATGCTCACATACCTCGTCGCCAAACAGGGATGCGCTCGCTCCTGTGCCTAGCAATGCCATGAACTTACGTTGTGCCACTGTAAGCTCAATAAGCGGTACTGGCGTGTCGCTGGGTGGTTCCAAACGACAAGCCAGCGGGGCTAGGAGTTCGTGTGACTCACTGAGCACCGCTGTTGACGCCGCCGGTTGCGAAGCGTTGCTCACCGGCGGCCGCGTTCGTTTCCCGAAAGCGCGTGCTCTCGGTTCACGGGGCGTCTGCACTCCCGGGCGTAGTGCCCTCGTTGGTTGCACCGGTAGCAGAGGGTATTCGGCCATTGCCGGGCGGGGCAGTTGTCGCCTCCCGCCGGCTGACCGTTCCTCCCTGTCGGGCCTACCGTCGCAGTTGCCCTTTGGTCTAGCGTCCTCGGGTCGGTATGTCGGTCCCGATTCTGCATACCTTGGACACGCGCAGCGTGTGCTGACCGCATAGCATACGTGTACGGGTCGAGAGCTCGGTCTGACAGTTCCCAACCGTTTCTCAATTGCCCGTCACTGAATGCAACCATTTCGGCTCCCCGGGAACGGTTTCGAAAAGTGTCTCCGTTCCAGGCGCATCGCGGCTCAAGTGCCTGCGACGCCGGCGGGGGTGGCCGATACGCGCGGGAGGCGAGTATGTCCGCCTGTATGCGCTTGGCTGCCGAGGCGAGTTCGTCCAAGTCCCTGAACGGTACGCCTCGTAGGTAGGCTGCGAAGGTAGGGTGCGCTTGTCGCGTGACACGCTCTACCTTCTCGCCGTTCGAAGCTGAGGGGTCTGCAAAACGATAGAGTTCGTCCATCGCCCTCACGTACTCAAGCAACGATTCGTCCGGATGCTGAGTACGCAGCTCCAACTCGCGCCGCAGACGACGGTCGTAATCTGCGGGCAAGAACTCCTCGCGAAACCTCGCTCGGAACTCCTCCATCGTGCGAGACCGATGGCCAGTAAGGCGGAACCAGCGGGCAGCCTGATCAGTCAGTGAGATTGGCACGACACGCGCCAGAATCTCGCCATCGGAAAGCCCTGTCGCCTGCTGGTAGGTCAGCATGCGCTCAAGGTACTCGTTGGCACTGACAAGATCATGGTAGCCACCGTAGCTGGGAAGGTCCACCCTTAGCCTCGGACTCGCCACTGGAGCGGGTGTTTGCAGGTTGTTCTGCACGATACCCGCGAGGCTCTCTATGAGGCGCAAGGCGTTGCGCAACACAACCTCTTGGGCCTGGCCAGGTAGTTCTGGCTGAGCGGCCCGGTGGGATGAGCAAGATTGCACATGTCGCGCCATGCTCTCCCTACCTGGCGGCATAGCGCTTGGCGAGAAGTGCCTAGCGTCGCCGCTCGTCTGAGCCGGTGTGTCGTGTGAAGCACCGCTCGGCTCAAACGATATAAGATCACAGGGGCTAGCGTCAGCCTCTGGGAACACACCTGCAGTAGTTGTTACTGCCGTGCCAAGATGTTGCTGCTGAGAAGCCGTATTGGACAACCACAGCAGGGACTGGATGTCAATCCCGCTCGCCGCCATGGCTAGTCTGTGTGTCGGCAGTCGCTCACACAGACACTCGGTTTGTCACACCTCTGGCCCCACGTTGGGCGCCAAGAATATGGGGGTTATTCTTGGAGTAACGCTCAAAGGGCTAGAAGCAGTTGTCGCTCTCTAGCACCAGCGTGCCAGCCCTAGCAGTCAGAGCTGTGACCCCCAACCCGCGGTGCGGTGAGTCGCAACCACGGCGGGTTCGGGCCAGAGGGGACAAACACGAGTATGCTACTCGGAGGAGCGTTTATTGCTCCCGAGCAATACAATGCAGCAGCAACAATACAACCGCCGTAACGAGGGCGAGTGTTCCGCTAGCGTACGGGGGTGAAAAACACAAAGGGCAGAACGCACGCAAAAATGTGGGGGAAGAAGGTTCCGCTCACCTCGCGTGGCTCCTCGCTCACGGCCCGCGGCGGTCAAGTCACACACGGTGGCCGGGCGATAAGGGCAGCGGTCTCCGTGGCAGATCTCTGATCCGTGCGTGTGCACGGCTCCCGCCAGAAGACAAGCGAGCCTCGGGAGAAACGCGTCTCCTCCCGGGCTGGGGAGAGGAGGTCTCTCCGTTGTAAGAGGGGAAAGAGGGAAAGTCTCCGCCGCGACGCCGCGGCGGGGAGCGAAAGGAAGCGGGGGTGGCGAGAGTGCCCTCCCTCGCAAAACCTCCCGAAAGGCGCGCGCATAGCATCGCGTGATAATTACGCGCGGCCGTTACAATGGGGCAGGGGATTCATGTGTATCCCCACAAGAGTCAGAAAACTTTGAGACTTCATTCATCAAAACGATCAGGTAGGCTTTCGTAAAAAATACTCGAGAGTAGACCACATTCACACTATCAATCTGGTGACAGAGAAATGTACAGAATATAACCCACCCCTACGTCCAGCCTGCATAGATTACGAGACAAGATTTCACACAGTCGAAACTTTCGCAGTCATGCAGACATTGAGGAATCAAGCTATAGAAGAGCCTTATACAAAAAACATCGCAAGATATCTATAACAGCTGAGCAGCGACTGTGGACCTCCATAAAGTCAGCAATAAAATTCCAATATTGAAGGGTGTCAGGTAGGGAGATATGATCTCGCCAATGCTAATCACCGCCTTTTGCATGAGGTGTTCCTAGACGTCGATTGGGAACTGTTGGGGATATGATTTAATTGAAAATACCTGTGTAATCTGCGATTCGCTGATGACATTAGAGAGTTTTAGTGTAGCGTACGTAGACATATTCAAAGGCATAGCGAACGCTGTAAAATAGCGTCATTCGTACTGCGCATGCGCCAAACGCTATCTCTTACCGATGTTTTACGTACGTTCGCGTTACGTACGCTATTTTTTTTTTTGGTATTTGGCGTGCGTGCTCTTGCGTATACGCCAGAAAAAATAGCGTTGCCAACATGGCGGCGCCCACGTCGCCCGCTTCGGAGAAACATTGTCAATGTTATTGGGTTTTTGGGCATATTCATTGCCCTTAAATGGAACATGTGATACTCGCTTTGCCTCCTCTAGCCGACAGCAGGACGAATGAGGGATAAACTTGCCCTATTTTGGATTCTTTGAAACGATTCCGCCGTTCCTAACCCTAACCAAACACCACCGACTGTGGATTGGCTTGAGTGGGATTTTTACGCCAAGGTAGTCATAGCAATGCCACAAGTAGCCGCTTCGGCGGTCAGCTGGCCTACGACCGGTCGTGGCTGGCCCGTCGCAGTGCTCGTAGCATGTATTGGTGCTGACATCGTCGCAGTGCTCGTAGCACGACTCATTTGGGGACGCCATGCAACCGGCTATCTACGAGATACGACTTGGATAAGCTTGGCCAATGCCTTGGCTAACGCGAAAATAATGACACAAAATGTTTTACAGTATAACACCAGATGGCGCCACTGCGGCCTTGGCTATCGTTGCGTTCGGGTTGTTCTATGGTAAATAAAAATGACTCTGACGGCTTTTACAGTAACCTCCTGCTAAATACTTGCGTATAACGTCCGTAAGCGCTCATACGCTGTACTAAAGGTCTCTCTTGTCTTGCTAAATTACTCAGGGGATGAACTGCAATGTATGATTAATGTCTTAGACAGGTAGAGTACAATTCTGGGTTAAGTTAATATCCAGACAAGCGAAGTAATGTTCAGCAGCCTCGAAGAGAAGACAGTAGTTTACAACTGGTAGCGACACTCTGGAAGTGGTTAGCGAATACGTCTGCTCAGAGCCCGTACTGTCCGCAGATCCGCATCGCGAGAATGAAATAAATAGATTAAGAAAAGGACAGAGCGCGTTTGGCTGATTCTTTCAGATCATGAATGGAAGATTACCAATGTCCTTCAAAAGAGAAGTATATAAGCGCTGTATTTTACCGCCACTCGCCTGTGGGGCTGAAACGTGGAGACTAACGAAATGCGTTCAACGTAAATAAAGACAAAGCAGCGATTTACGGAAAAGAAATTGGATAGTTCTAACGTTAAGAGACAGGAAGAGGGCAGAGTTGGTCAGGGAAGAAACGCGGGTTAATGATATCCCGGTCTAAATGAAGAGGCAGAAATGGGCTTTTCATGGCATGTAATTCGAAGCCATGATAACCGGTAGTGGTTGATGGTAATGGATTGGATTCCAAGAGAAGGCAAGCGTAGCAGGGTGTGGCGAAAATTTAGACGGTCGGATGAAATTATGAAGTTTCCGGGGATAGTGCGGCCGCAGGTGGCACCAGACAGGGTAAATTTCAGAGATATAGGAGAGGCCTTTGCCCTGCAGTGGCTGTAATCAGGCTGATGATGGTCGTCCTCGGCAGCTTAACATCTCTTTGGCAAAATTTGCTACTTGGTGCAAGGAATGCCTATTATAATCACGTAAAATTGTAGCCATTCCCGTTTCTAGACGCACAGTCACGTACAGAACAACATGAACCACGCTTCGGCGGCCAAAGTCTTCTGACGCGTTACCTAGTGAAACGTGATAGAGATTTAATGCACCTGCAAGTCATATATACTTTTTCCCTTGCGCATAAAGAGAGAAAACGTAATATTTTTATTATGCCAGGCGAAAGAAGAAATTGAGCGCCGAAGCGTGGTCCAGATTATTCTTTCCGCGATTGTACATCCGGCCAATTAGTTTGCAGCATCGCAATACTTTCGAACGAACAGACATTCAACACTTTGACGAAGCAGCGCGGCAAAATAGCATGAAAACAGCAAGCAATTGGAGGTCATGCGCGTATTCTGGGCTGTTTCAACGCTTCGATTCATCATACGCCGCTATAGAGTTGTTTGTTCGACACAAGTTATTTCATACCGAAGACAAATCAATATCTCACGTGAAAACATTTTTGCGTCTCTGCTACCGGCATCACACATTACGCGAGGCGTCTAAGCTCCTGAACGCCTCGTTCTCGGAGAGTTCTGTTAGGAATGGAGCCCTCAAAAGCCATTCGATATCAAAAATTTAGTATGCATGCCGGAAAAAAAGCGCGCTTATTTTTCCCTAAATTGAAGCAGATTTTTTCTTGCTTTTTGTTATTACGCCGCCGAACATCTATGAGCAATTTCTTCTCACCATCATGACGAACGCTAGTAATTGTTACTTGTTTAGCAGCTTTAAGTAGTTGTATCACTTTAAGACATTTCAAATATTTGAAGTTTCTATACAAAGAACGTTGCTCCCTGAATTCTTACCACTCGTACCTAAAAAGAAAACTTCTTTCCTTGTAGCATTGAACTTTAGGTTCCGCGGCCTGGAAACATTCCTTCAGTGCGCATATATGAATTCTCAAAAAGGATCATCAGTTATATGTATTTTATTATTTCTGTTAGCGCTCCAATTGTGTTCAAATCGGTACTTTTTACCTCCTCCGACCCCTACTGTAACCGCACCGACCATGCAGTCGGAGAAAATAAATTAAGTAACTCAATAACGGCAAATGTTGTAAGAGATATAACGCCTGTATGGAGGTTAAAAAAAGCGTTTCTCCTAAAACACTTTCATAACAAAGAAAAGATATGGTTCCGCGGTTTGCTAGAAACAACTGCACAAAAATATCACGCTAATACTTCAGTGGTCTCCTATTTAAGGCACAGCACAAATCAGTCCGCGCATTCCTGCATACGCGGTTCTGTAATTCGAGAGGAGTCCACGCGCCCAAAGCTTTCGCCGACAGAATAGCGTTCACGCTAACGTTGCCAACTTTGTCTTTCGGTATGTAGCGCTTTCATCAAAAATTCCAAACCATCTATTGTAAGAACTCTTTTTTGATATACCGCAAAAACGAAGTGACCACTCATCCCGACCGCTTCCAGAGACGGTGATCCGCCATCCTCGCTTTAAAGTATTCGTTTTAGATACGAAGCAAACGAATAAGCCAAATCCTTGGCTGTTAATTGTTTTCACGCCAGGTGAGACTAGTTGCGTGCTAGTTCCGGAAATATATTGCAGGAAAAAAAAACTTTAACTGTTTCTTTCGAACATGACCATGGCGTCATAAAAAGCCTGAAGTTTCAGGGCCGCTGAAGTTAATGCGATGTTTTTAAGGCAGTGTTTTTAAGGCGATGTTTTTAAGGCAGAAATGTGGGTTAATAACATTCCAGTCGAAATCAACAGGAAGAAATGGGCTTGGGCAGGGCATGTAATATGAAGGCATGATCACCGATGGTTGTTGGGGGTAATGGAACGGGTTAAAAAAACAAGGCAGGCATAACAGGGGGCGGCCGAAAGTTAGGCGGGCGGGTGAGATTAAGAAGTTTGCGGGGATACGGTGGCCGCAACTGGCGAAGGACAGGGTTAATTGGAGACACGTGGGAGAGGCCTTTGTGCTGCTGCAGTGGGCGTAATCAGGCTGATGATGGTCGTTTTCGGCAGCTTAACATCTCTTTAGCAAAAGTTTCGACTTGGTGCAAGGAATGCCAATTACACTCACGTAAAATTGTTTCAAATCCCGTTTCTCGACGCACAGTCGCATGCAGAACAACATACACCACACTTGCCAAAGTCTTCTGACGTATTCCCTAGCGAAACATATATATTAGAGGTTTCATGCATCTGCAAGTTATATTTACTTTTTCCCTTCCGCATGAAGGGAGCAAACAATATTTTTATTGCGAAACGAGAAAGAAGAAATTGAGCGCGGAAGCGTGGTCCATATTTTTTCCGTGACTGTACATCCGGCCATTTACTTAGCAGTATCGCAATACTTTCGAGCAAACGGCTATTCAGCACCGTCGCCAATCAGCGCGGCAAAACAGCATGAAAACGGCAAGCAATTTGAGCGCATGCCCATATTCTGGGCTGTTTCACCGCCTCGGTTCAACATAGGCGACTGGACTGTCGTTTGGTCGACACAACATATTTCATGCTGAAGACAAATAAATATCTCACGTGGAAAGTTTTAAACGTCTCTGCTACCTGCATCGCACATTACGCGAGGCGACAAGGCTCCTGAACGCCTCGTTTTCGTATTGATCTGTTTCGTATGGACACCTCAAAAGCCATTCGGTATCTAAAATTGCGTATGCATCCAAGTAAAGCAGCGCGCTTTTTTTTCACAAAATTCACGCAGACCTATTTGCTTTTTTTTTATTACGCCGTCAGATGCCTATTAATCATTCCTTCATGCCGCCGTAAAGTACGCCCGTAACTGTTTCTTGTTCAGCAGCTTTAAGAAGTTACTTCACTTTAAAACGTTCCTAAACATTTGAAGTTTCTATACAACGAACGTTGCTCCCCGAATTCGCATCACTCATACCTAAAAAGAGAACTGCTTTCCTTGTGCCATTGAACTTTAGAATCCGTGGCCTGGAAACATTCCTTCTTTGCACATATATAAACTCTCGAAAACGATCATTGGCTCTATGTATTTTATTGTTGCTCTTAACGCTGCTATTGTGTTCCAAATTGGTACTTTTTACCCCCTCCGACCCTTAAAGTAACCTTACCGACCCTGCAATTTCAGAAAATAAATAGATAACAAAAAATATTGTAAGACATATAACGCCCCTATGCAGTTTAAAAGAGCGTTCCTCCTGAAAAAAAAAATTACAACGCAGATAAGGCATGGTTCCGCGGTTTGTTAGAAACAGCTGCCTAAAAAGATTATGCTAATACATTTAGCGGTCTCCTATTTAAGGTACTGCACGAATCCAGTCCACGCATCGCTACTAACGTGGTTTTGTAATTCTGGAGGAGTCCACGTGCACAAAGTTTTCGCTGCTAAGAGAAACCGTTCCCGCTGAACATTACCAACACTCTCTATCGGTACGTAGCGCTTTCAGCAACAATTTGAAGCCATCTATTGGAAGCATTCTTTTTTGATATACCGCAAAAACGAAGTGAGCACTCAACCTAATCGCTTCCAAAGACGGCGATTCGCCATCCTCGCTTTTAAATATTCCTTTTAGATACGCATCCGCAAACCGAGCCAAATGCATGGCAGCTGCTTTTTAGGCAGTAGTTTTCATGCCATGTGACACTAGTTGCTTACTAGTTTCGGAAACGCATTGCAGAAAAAATTATTAATTTATCTCCACTTCTTTTGAACATGACCATGGCGTCATGAAAAGTGTGAAGTGCCGCTAAAATTCATGCGCTTCTTTTTGGCAGTGAGTGGAATGCACACTGTAAATACCCGCCACTTTTATATGGTAGCGAAAGCAATGAGTGTGGACTGATACTGAACGTGAAAGTTATTACAGAGACTTTGAACTTTTCACTTCAGATTTTGCTTGAACCCCAGCTTGGAAATCCGACAGCGTCCAAGGAAATATTCGTCCATGTGATGTGTTTGGCTGCTTACATCAACTATACCGAGTGTTTCAACTGATACTTAACAAAAGTCTTTCTTTAATTAGGAGAGCGTTTTTTTCGGCGTAGCATTGTCAGCGGCGTAGTACATCAGAATGCAGCTAGGACGTGCTCACTAGCAGGCTGGTTAACCAATATAGAATAGTTAACTTCTTAACTATCAGTGTTAGGCTTCTTAATTAATGACAGGCGCGTAGCCCAGTGCAAGTAATATCCATATTGGTTTTTAGAATTTCGAAAACTTGGTTACCCTCGCCTCTGTCCCAGTAAATTTTTTGCTACATGGCGCCAAATTACATGCGAATTCGAGAAGCTTGCAGGCAAAGCAACTCTACAATGAATATAACCCGTAGAATTAGCCGAAATTTGTTGCGCCAGAGAGCCGAGGGCAACCGCATTTTAGAAATTCTAGAAACATATGGATATTGGTTATGGTGGGCTATTAACCTCTCAAAAATTAAGGAGCCTAATAGTAATAGTTAAAAAAATAACTATTCAATATTAGTTAACCAGCCTGCTAGTGGGCACGTCATAGCTGTATTCTGATGTACTACACTGCTGACAAATGCTAAGCCGAAAAAAACCGCCCTTCTAACTGAAAAAGCCTATTTTTAAAATTTGTGCAGTCTTGCGTGAAACACCTTCTATGGCCGCCGCGGTGGCTCAGTGGTTATGGCGCTTGGCGCCTGACCCAGAAGATGCAGGTTCGACCCCGGCTGCGGCGGTCGAATTTAGATTGAGGCGAAATTCTAGAGGCCCGTGTACTGTGCGATGTCAGTGCACGTTGAAAAACCACCTGGTGGTGAAAATTTCCGGAGCCTTTCCCTAAGGCGTCCCTCATAGCCTGAGGCGCTTTGGGACGTTAAACCGCTCCAAAACCAAACAAAACATCCTGTTTATTCTACCAATAGTAGAATAGGAATTGAAAAAGACCGTGTGGCACCAGCAGAAAACTTTTGCGTTGAAAAGATCGTTACGTCGCTGTGTTACCCCCGTAAAAGGGCACAGGAAACGAGCTGCAGCGCCATTCCAAATGAGTCTAGAGGTGTATCAATGACTTGTTTGTGATTGCTAAGTACCTCTGATTGACGGCATAGCAGAAAACATCACGCAAATGTGTAGCGTAGAAAAGCCAAGAAAAAACAGCGAAAGCTGCCGATAGTTCTACGAATGCCACTCCTCAGTTCACAGATTTGACTACTTTAGGATTTTTCATCAACAAGAGATACTATGCCTTCTATACATTTGTCACTGTCACGAGAGCCGAAGAAAGTAAAACATTCTCGTTTTCCACCCTTTCAGCGCATGTTACTGCTAATTCTTTGCAGCCACCAGAGTCGCGCTGTGCCGCCGCAGACGGCCCGCGAAAGCGATTTGGTTAATATCTCCAATCTAGTGAAAAGAAAAAGAATAAAACATAGCAGCTAATGATGAATACTGCGAGAGTGCAATATTGTCCTCGCGGCTCTCGAACTCCCAGCCTGTTAAGTTTATCTGTGCGGCGAGGAAGTGTTTTCTCAAAACCTTTCTCTGGCGCTTCGAACTCCTGCCGTCCGCAAAAGATGCCCTGCGGTCGGTAGATTCTACTCTCAAGCCCGGAAAATACCGCTTCCGCTGTGAATAGCTTTCAGGACCACGCCTTGAGCGCCGACGGCGTATGACCGAATGCCGACAAAACTGCTGCCGTAGCCGAATTTGGAGTCCCTTCTACAAATAAAGCACTCAAGTCCCCCTGGTTGTGGCGCCTACTACCGCCGCTTTATCGTCGACTTCTCCAAGATATCCGACCCCCTCACACTATTAGTATGGACTGCAGAGCAGCAGGAGGCTTTCATAGAGCAGCGCTAAAGGATTTACACGCCCTCGTTCTTTCTCACTTTGATGAGGACGCTGCCACCGAGATACACATCGACTCCAGCAACATCGGCCGTGCTGATGTCCTCATCCAAAACCAAGAACTCTTCCTACGGCTGTGACAAGACAACCTCGCGTAATACTTGCGCGGACATCGTCTTTGAGAACCCGGCAGTGGTGCAGCAAGTCGAGCATATATCCACCTGTTTCTGCGACCACAAAGCTTACTTCATGACAATCAAGAACTGTTAGTGGAGTGTTTCTTAAAGAATGAATATGTGTGAAAAATAACAAGTCGTCTGTAATTGTGCATACATGTATTGCTCGAATTCTTTGCCTCAATCTATAGAAAAGCTTAAACAGCTTCTGAACTGCACTCAAATTTCGCATTAGGAAGTAACGTAATCGTCGGCAATATTTTTCTGGTTAATGGCTAGTTATTCATGATATGTGACTAGTAATGACTAGTTATGACACTCACTTCAGAAGTAACGGATGGACGGACAGAGTCAGGAGCACGAGTGTGAGCCATTAAAGGCTGTCTCCTTACTACACAACTAGCACATGACAGCACGGAGGATAACAGTAGTTTGCGTGATCAGCGATTCGGACCTCCCGACGACCAACTGTGGGAGTGGATCCCTTGTCGCCGCCAGGGCTTGGCGAAAAAGCTACTATGCCGCTACTTTGGACCCTACGAAGGGTTCAGCCGCATCCTCTAAAGGGGCTAGGAAAAGCAGGAGAAAGAATACTTCTGAGACTGTATACTAACACTCAACTGTGCCCGGCAGTGCTCAAACATTTCGATCCATCCTCCTCTGGCCTCTGCTCTTTCTGTGGGGAGGTGGCTGACACCTTCCGCATGGTCTGGGCAGGCCAGCAAAATCCTTACCTTCCTAACCCATTCCCCTACTCTTGAGGACTGAGAGGCGGCCCTACTCGGCTGCCTGGACCTAACGGCTCAACATGCCCTGGTTGAGCGAGCTTGTGTGGCGGTCCAGACCAATGGGGTCTCTGAATGAGGGACTCCACCAAGTATTGCAAGGGGAACGGTCACTAGAGGCTGTTTCCCTGTCGATCTCTCTGTGAATATTATTAAATGTTTTTCATCATCATCATCACGAATGTGACTTATGAAGTTGCACCCCACAGTTGTGCGCCGTGTGCTCGGCGCCGACCGCAGCCTGAAGTGGCGCATGTGCTCCGTATGAAACCGTATTTTGCGCAGTAACGAACACTGCATGCTTCCGCATTTTTTTTTTTGTTATGGAGCCGTTCTGCCCCCTACCATCTTTAAACACCTGTTTGATCTGTTCTTTTACAGCCCAGTTAGCTCAATGTTCTCTAATAGTTTCAGTTTTTTTTTCATTTTTTTAGGAAGGGGAATAACGCCATTTAGTCTCCTGAGGCTGCACCTGACGGCGAGGAAGTTGAGCATTTACGTGCTCTGTCACATAGAACAGTGCAAAAGCTTTGTTTGGTCTAGTTAGTTTGAGTTTTTTGAAAACAAAGCTCAAAAAGACACGGCCACGCAACAGAAGGGACTACCGCCAGTCCCGTCTGTGGTGTTGTCCTTGTCGTTTTTGCGCTGTTTGCAAGAAGCTAGAACTCTACTTATTCCGTGACAATATATTTATATTAATCTGGATTGCCCTCGTGCCTCATGTATTAGAAGAAACATTTCCGACCAAGACAGTGACGAGACGAGAGAGGCGTGCTGCTTTCTGTATGCAATATGCAAGTAGTTCGGCTTATATTCAATATTCCTTGTATGTGACACTGTCTAGACACAAGCCAACGCTCAGTGAATAGAAGAAAAGCATACTAACTATCCCTCTTCTTAATGGCGGAGTTATTTTACATTTCAAAGTTAGTTTCATTATTACTTTAGATTTGCAAGCACTTTGCGGAAAGTTTGAAGAGGCAACCGCCTCCCAACGGGGGGATCCGGTCCCTCTCTCTCATCTCTTTTTGGTCCCGTCATATAGTGTAGCTCGCGGTCAATTATTCGCTGAACACTTTTACACGCGTTCGTAAACTCGTTCCAAATAACAATTTTACATTTTTTTTCTTTTTTCTTTTTGCTTTGTCGCTTTGCTTTTCTGTCACTTTGCTATTCCGCGGCCGTTCGGCTTTGTTGTAGGCTTTCGGTGGTCTGCTCATACATGCGGTGTTTATTTTTTGCTTGCTTGTTTCCTAACTCTCTGCCTACCGCGCCCCTTGATCATGGTTTGATGGCTAACACCGGATGCGAATCAAAATTCAAACGCTTTTGTGTAGTTCTTGAACATTCTGCTCCATCTGCATCGAAGATAGGAAACTGAACTTTAGATTTCTTTTACGTTTGTGTCTTTTTCAGCGTGGCAGCGTTCGTTAAACCTTTCGTGCCAAAAGTGCAGCGGCAGCGTAGAAGTTTACAATCTCTGCCTCCCCAAGCGTGGAACGCTGCCTGAAAATTAACAATTATCAAGGTTCAGCTTCTTTATTGGTTGGTTCTGTCGATGGTCTAAATAGAAGTGAATGTGAGGATGCCGCCTAGTCGTCTGAATTTAGTTCGGAGGGCGAACAAGACCCGCAGAACCGGCCCAGAACTTTGGTGGCATCGGTTCTGCTAGCATTCTATTTAGCCTCGTTTTTCGTTACTGAGCGATCTTCTTCGAAAGGGCATTGAACGTTATCAGTATTATTTGCGTCAGTTGTTGGGTTTCGAAATAACTCGCGCAGGATTTGATACTGCATGCGCTTCGAAGAGAACTCGGATTGATAATGCAGACACCGTGGCAAAGGAATAAGGACAGGAAATCCTTTGGCGCTTGTTGTGTTCACTCAAACAAAGTGGACATTATTAGTTGACATCGGTCGCCAAATGTGCTTTCCTCACGCTGAGGATGAACTTAAGATTGAAACTATTGCCTCATATTCTTTTCGCTTGGCTTAAACAGTCAAGGGGTACTTTTGAAGTTGGCGTTCAGTTCACATCCCGCGACACATTTAAAACGTGTGATAGAAACTATGCTTCGTAATTTAAATTCAATTAAATTCCTATTGAACCATACTCGAAGAGCACGAATGACAACAAAGGAAGTGTCAGCTATATGGGTTCGGCAATACGAAAGCATCATTACGGATCTACTGGAAATAACCGCTGGGAACTAACGCACGTGAAGGAAACACATAACGCTGACAGCTACATTTTCTTTTACCGCCCCTTTTTCATTCATAAAGGAACTTGCAAACGCCTGGACTGCCGACCTGCTCGCGCATAGTGCATTCCGTAGCGCGTTTACATGACCAGTTTTAAAAAGTTAACAGTCAGATGGGCTTCCCTGCGTGGCAGCTGTCCTGAGACCGCGTTGAAGTATTCTGTGTGACACAAGGACCAATTTTGGTGAGTATGTGGTGACATGCAGCGCTTCACTCCATGTAGGCCCACCTAGAACACAAAAGGAGCCGCGCAGCGTAAGCGTCGTCCTAAGGCACCGCCTCATCGATGCGAGCCTCGAACATATTATTTGTCTTTGTCCCTGCTGATTGGCTTGAGCTCGGCCCTGTACCTTACGTTTCTTTTTTCTCGTTTCAGCACAAAAAGCTACAAAGCAGCAATTGAGAAGATACAAAATGCAGCGTCGCCTGGTGTTCGCCATCGTCTTCCTTCTGTGTGTGAACAGCCTGATGCTAAGGTACGAAGACTGGAGGCTCCTAACGGGATTCCCTTTGCATGGAAATGCAGTCTTTGATTTATATTACTTTCCTATCGGTCGTGCAACATCTGCGGCATCTGTTGTGAACCCCTGCACGGAACGCTCCTTGCGTGGGACCATTTTGTTCAAAGAATTGTTGAGAGCATTCATGCCGGACTGAGAAAGAACTACTTCAAGAAAACAGCGAACGCTTACTAACACACGGACCAGAGAAGAGAAAGGCACGCAGCCACAAGCGCTAATACATGCGATTTATTACCGCCAACTGAGTTTTTCTAATGAGCAGAGGGAGTCGTTAAAAACGGCAAAGAAATCGTGTTCTCAGGCTGGTATTCAGCATTTTAGCGACATCATCATCATCATCAGCGTGATACACCCACTGCAGGGCGAAGGCCTCTCCCATGTCCTTCGAATTAACCCTGTCGTTTGCCAGCTGCGGCCACCGTTTCCCAGCAAACTTCTTGATCTCATCCGCCATCCTGACTTTCTGCCGTCCCCTGCCACGCTTGTCATCTCTTGGAATCCACTCCGTTACCCTTAAAGACCAGAGGTTATCTTGCCTTCGCATTACATGCCCTGCCCAAGACCATTTCTTCCCCTTGATTCCGACTAGCAAGTCATTAACTCGCGTTTGTTTCCTCACCCATTCTGCACTCTTCCGGTCTATTAACATTATACGAATTATTTTTCTTTTCATAGCTCGCTGCGTTACCCTTAAGTTAAGCTTAAAATTTTCATTAGCCGCCACGTTTCTACTCGATAGGTGAGTACCGGTAAGATACAGCTGTTGTATACTTTTTTCCTGGGGGATATTGGTAAAGTGCCATTCATGATCTTAGAGAACCTGTCATTTACACTCCACCCAATTCTTATTCTTCTAGTTATTTCCCTCTCATGATCCAGATCAGCGTTCACTACCTGCCCTAAGTAGACGCATTCCTTTAGCACTTCCATCACCCCCCTACCAATTGTGAACTGCTGTTCCCTTGCGAGACTGTTGAACATTACTTTGGTTTTATGCATGTTAATTTTGTAACCTTTCGTTCTTCTCTTTTTGTCTAACACATTGACCATGCTTTTAGAAACAATAAATATTGAAGGTTTTCATTATTATATGCCTCATAACAACCAGCTAAATAAAGTAGGAGACTGCAGCGAATGTCGCGGTGCAGTTATGTACTGGAGTGCCTCTGAAATGATGTACTTTTTTGCAGGCGCTTCTAACTTAAAGCCAAAATTAGGGGAGTTCAAGGATACTTTTGTCTAGAAAGAATACCTCCATTGGCTGGTGTGCTACGCTTGCCACAAGTGACATAGGCCTTGTTTCCTAGAAGAGCAACCAAGGGAATCGATTTGCCGATTAAGGGCTCTCGGGATCGTTATACTTGTGGGCGGTTTTCTGGTGATTTTAAGGAAGGACAATGCATGTTTTGTAGCACGCGTTTCTTTAGTCGTTTCATTGTCCACTATGTGCCTTCTGATTTTGTGAGTAACTAACGAGTGGCCTGCCGACGCACACAAGAGGTCTTGGAGGCGGGATTGTACGTCGGCTGCCTTCGTAGCCCATTCTAAGTTAGTAAAGAGATTCTTCATAAATCGTGTCTCTGCTGGGCTCTTTTGAAATCATGTGGCCACAGGTTACAAAAAGCTGTCCAAAATCAGGAGTACCGTCTTGAGGAATCCGACTACCCGGACGCCCTTCCCTTGCTGTGGAGGAAAGTGTGCATCAGAAATGAGACTTGGTGCTCAGTGATAATAATGGATGGTACGCTAACCGCTTCAAGCTATCCGTGATACCGTACCTGAATGCTGTTAACCACAAACTCAGAAAAGTAAGAAAAAGACCAGGTGTAGATAAGGTTCTCTCATTTCCTAAAAAGTCCCGGTAGGGCGGAATGGTTATTTCAAGTCAGTGAAACGCATGTTTCCCGCAAAGAAGAGAAACAGCGCTTTGTAAGCTGCCTGAAAAATGCTTAGCTGTTCCCTAGTCGGGTGGTAAGATGCACGGCGGTCAGATGGGAAGGCGTCCAACAGTCACACTGCAATGCCCGTTGAACCTTCTGGCGGGTACGGGCCAGGAACCTTATGTTTATTTATTTTTCTGCCCGCACTAACGACTGCCGCACTACAGGGTCATTTCAAGAATGTCGAGAATGTTACCTCATGAAACCTAATGTTGCAAAAGAAATGTAGACGATCAATACGATTGACGCGGTGGAGTACGCGTTACCATTAGTGTTCCTGCCGGATGGAGCAGCCACTGCCGCTGACGGGTTCAGATCACGCGAGCGTGAAGTGATCTAGATCGTGAGTCGCCGTGTGAGGCGCCGTATCCCCGCTCCACTCTCCCGATGCAATCCACCCGTGACAGTGATACACGCTCTACCCCTCACCACTCTCCCTCACCTGTTAGCTACCACCGGCTCTTCGGCTAATTCCCTCTCCCATTTTCTTCTCCTTTCCCCTCTTCATTGAAAGTGGAGAGGGGGATTTCCCCTCTCGTTTTCTATTCCCAAGCATTGGTTTAGACGGACGGATGGACATGTTTCCAGTATATCGGTTGTAATGCTAAAGTATTAAAAATGTACCTCTGGCTTTCATAACGCAATTTTTCCACGCAAGCGTGCATATGCTACAAATCTAGCAAGTGCATACTTGTGGTAGTTCTTTTAAGGATGTTAGCTCCTGCAATCATTTACGGGGCGCAGAAGGTTATATTTAAACAAAAGCCTATGGAGTTTAAACCTTAGAAGGTTTCAGCCCGGGTTGTATTTACGTCAGCGCTAAACAACCGTGGTGTATGCGCACTGTTCATCGCGTGAATGATACTGGGATATATACTCGTGCAACAAATCAATAAAATCCTGGTATAGCTTCGAACTGCTTGTTGCTTATTGCTTTTAGCTTGTTGCTTTCGAATTATCTTCCCGCATTGAAAGGTGGGATCATGATAATTCAACACTGTTAGCGCTTGTGGTTGCAGGCCTGTCTCGATATCTATCGGATATTGCAAGTTTTCAAAATTTTGACCGTTTTTAACATAAGTTCTTCCAGACACCGGCAAGTACTAAGTAATTATTTAAATTCAGTATAATTTGCGTGGCCTAATAGTACTGTTCATTGCTTCCTTAGCTTTGTGAAAAGGCCCTGTTATGCAACTACGAGTACATATGCAGCATAATCATACCCCGCAGAACAACAAGGTTCACTTGAGAATATTTGAGAACTGAACTATGTTCAGCATTTTGACAATATTTTTGAATTCCTGGCAAAAAGAATACAATTTGAACATTTCGATTGGGTGAAGATCTCAGACGTACCATTTTAGGCCTTTGGAGCCCAAAAAACAAATCCTACTTAGCCTGAGCTTAGCAAGGAATAGAAATATGCTCATCAGTCTCGGGTGATAAAACTGCGGTAATATGTTTCTTTCGATTGTTATGGAGCAGCAAAAAGCCTAACTCAAGCATTATACAGCAGAACATTTAACACTGGAGGAGTAAATAGTTTAAGTAAAGCATTATGCAGCGTGATTTTTTTATACTGACAGATTGTTATTTCAAAGACTGCGAGAGACACGTGGGTGCAGCCTGCGCAGATGAATTGTACAGCAAGACGGTCATCAAGTACAGTGGCGATAACAAGAAATAGGAACAGTGCGGAGCCTATGAGCTCCGCTGTTTGCCTTTATTTTCATCCTGTCTTTACTTCGGTAGCAGCAAAAGACGCTGGAGAACGTCCATGCAAGATTATATTGCGAAACTGAAAAGCCTCAACATCGATGAAGGTCTCAATTTTCCAAATTTTATTTATCGACACTGTCATTGTAAATATAGAACTTCAACGTTGCGGATTTTAAATCTCGTTAGATTGTCTCTCCCACGTCGCATATTTCTAAAATAGTGTTGGTACGCACTACGCGTAGTATCGTCGCCAAAATCACGTAGTCTGTTTCTACGTCTAAGGAAAGCCAACTCATCTAGCTTTCAAATGGAATTTTTGACATCCGATGTTGCGAACCAGACTGCCAATAAAGTAGCTTCAAAGAGTAGGCTCACCTTCTACAGCCTTCAATTTCGCAATATAATATTCTCCCCTAAAATCAAAGTCGAACTATTATTGTAATCATGGTCTAATTGAAAGTATAATTTCTAAGTAATCAAGTCTAGTTGAAAATAATCGTCTAATTGTTAGCCTCTTTGAAGTAAATAATGTCCGCCTTGCTGTGCAATCTACCTGCATAGACCACACGCAAGGATCTCAAACAGTTTTTAAAACAAAAATCAGTAAACGTTAAAAATATTACCCGGTGTCGAGAACCATGTGGCGTATATACAGCTATATACAGAGTTGTGTGTGCATGAGAAAGCCATCTAGACTAGCCCTGGTCTGCAGTGTAGCGTAAAGGTGCAATGGTATCAAACATGAAGGTAGTGAAGTTCCATTGTTTTTTTTTTTTTTCAGAGCGTATGGCTGCGATACAACAAAAAGACAATCTAGTGTGCGTCATAATTGCGTCGGACGTGTAAGTTTCTGGCTGCCACACTTCTAAGATGATTCAGCGCTCAGTCGGTTTCAGTTGGGTTCCACAAGGGACGTCACCTGGAAGCTGCTGCTGAATTTAAGATACGCCAATTTGTTTCGCAACGTCAAAAGCACAAGTGGGTGCGTTAGCAAGGTTGGAGTTGTGAATTGGCGCCATGAGTAATGGGATATTGAGGATGATGCCAAGCTTGTGTAGATTGGTAACGTACCCCTAACATAACCAGATTACAAAGAGGGTGCTTTCAGAATGCAGATTTCCTATAAAGTAAAGGAGTTTGAAATAAGCGCTGGTGCCGCCACCCCCACAGTTGTAAAATTTACACAGAGGTGAGGTCGATTAAAGATTTGCTCAACAAACAAAAAAATCAACAGTTAGGACTTATATTGAAGCCCTTTTGGATCATTACCGCTAATAAAGCTTATTCGCAAACTAAAAAAGCTAAACAAGAAAAAAAATAACACTTTGCGTGATCAGCAACGTCGTACGTTTGAACTCGAGAGGGCGAAACGTTTTCCACCGTTAATAACTATTTTGTTATCTCCCAGAAAAATGTCATCCAAGACACGAAAAAATTGGCGGGGGCTTCGCTTTGGTTAAGCCTGGTAGGTTGCGAAAGCGAGCGCAGCGCCTCTAACGGAAGGAACGCGACGCACCGCATCTAAAGAGGGAACGCAGTGCGCCGCGTCTACAGGTCACGCATGGCTACCGGCCGCCGTTACCCAACGAGCCGAGTTGGTAGCTCGTCTCGCTCCTTGCCTGACGTCACGCTATAACGTCACTAGCGCCTCTAGCGGGAGGAGCGCGGCGCGCCGTCGCTACCGGCCGCCGCTGCGCGACTAGCCGAGTTGGTAGCCCGTCTTTCACTCGGCATGGTATGACGTCAGGGGTCATTCCAAATGTCACGCGTGGCTACCGGCCGCTGCTGCGCGACGACTCGACTTGGTAGCCCATCTCTCACCCTGGTATGACGTCAGAGGTCATTCTAAAGGTCAAACGTGGCTACCCGCCGCCGCTACGCGAAAGGCCGTTCATGAGCGTAGTATTGCTCTGGCAATAAAAACTCATCGATTGAAATTTACCAATCCCAAAAATATCCGAGTGATATTGTCGCGTAGTGGTGAGGCAGTACGGTAGTCAAAAATGCACAGAAGCTTCTAAAATTAATTTTTTATTGTGGTGACTGCGCCCACAAGGGACTGAACAATTGGCGGCGGTGATACTAACAAGTATGCTCGGGTGTCGTCGCAGACCAGAATCTATGCCGCTCTCAGCCGCGCTAAATTTAGAGCTAGCAAGGGTCCTTCGAGATGAGGCATTAAAAGCAACTGCAACCATCTGAAACAATGGGGGGGGGGGGGGGGGGGGGCAGTTGCACATAGGTGCAACCATTTGAGACAAGTCTGGTAGCATGTTCACACACAAAATGGTAAGGTGAGTGACAGCAGCGTTGAGCGTGAACAAACAAACAATAAAAAACTTTGCGGCATTTCTCCCTACTCTTTACTTATTCTTCATTCTTTTTTACTTCATCCTTTTCTCCTTTCTACTCCTGCGTTTTCTTGGCAGGCCCGTACCATGTGGTATAGGTCCGCCTCTACCCCACAGTGAGCGCACTGTGTCTATTGTTTACTGGGTAGACTACGTAAGGTATTTTCGGGCCTGAGTTTGTGCTTTCTGTATTCTCCACTATTATTTATTTTTCCTCGTGTAATTTTTCTTCCGGTGGCTCGTATTTCTTTCTGCTTGGGCTCTTCATGAAGAATTAGATAATGAAAAGGAAGTAACACTGGGAAGAATCCAAACAAACACATACTCAAGCCTGCTTACCACACATTCCAAATATTTCGATTATGTGCTTGAGTATGTGTTTCCTTGCAGGCTTCTCAGCCTAATTTCAAGTTCTTTGTCTCAGTCTTCATCCAATAGCGCATATTGTCTTCTGCCTAGCCTAGTTGAAGTTCTAATATTTTGGTATATGTAGTTAGCAAATTTGAATCGTTGTTATTGTCGGTGTGTTGAGGTACCCGGGGTTGGCGTGCTTGAACTGCGGCGTGCACAGGCGCCCACAAAAGTTTTCGGAACCTGAAAATTGCAACAAAATCAAATTCCTTGGCAGCCTAAGCATGCAGACATGAAGTGAAGTGCGTGCTTTGTTGTTCCCAGCGCGACCTACACAATGCACCCCTCAGTGCCTGGTTGCGCTTCTAGTCAGTGAGGAAATTGATGCTTTGCGTGATTTCGGCGTTCCTAAAACTTTTTGTGGTCACCTGTAAGCCTTTGCTCCCCTAAGCTGACTGGTGTCCTGCTTGCCTTTCGGCTTCCTTTACGTCCTTCGAGGTCCTAATGGCTTCCTCCTCTATCGTGCCTCTAGTGTAGTTTCTGCACGCTTCTTGCGAGTCCGATATATTCGAAACTTTTCTAACTAGCACAGGCAACACAAGACCCTGTGGTGAGGACCGAGTGGTATATGTATGTGGCAAACGAAGGGGTTTTGTTCACGCTGGCGCGGCTTCTAATCCTGTCGGGGTACGCTACGGCGCGGTAGAGGTTTTCTTGCGCTGATTACCATTCGGGCGGAAAATATAGTTTCGAAAATTCACGGCCACACGTTCAGCCCCCGGTTAGCGCGAGTTTCGGAAAGACGTCTGTATACCTTGGCATTGCGAGGAAGTCAGCTAAAATGATACCATGCTTAAGAAAGCTTGAAAAGAACTGAAGCGCAATGCAGCATGCAGTGCGAAATAAAAGAGCAATTGCCAGCATGTGATATAGAAACCGAGCAAGAGTAACCAGATAGCAAACTCATGTTTAATATAGCCCCGTTGAGTGAAGAAGAAACAAGCAATTTCAAGGGGGCACGTGTTGCAGCGCTCTTTTGAGCAAATTAATTCTCTTCAACGCTGAACAACGCTGAACAACTTTGAACAGCAAGGCAGGTATTCACGCGCGGAAAATAAATGAGAAAACTTGCCGGGGTATCCTGGTCGCAGCTGGAACAGAACAGCATTTGTACATCTTTGGATGAAGGATAGATCTTGCAGTGTGCGTCATCTGGCTGATGAGGAGAACTATTAGAAACTCTTCGGAGTCAACCTTCACACCACACTACAGGACCGTCCTTACCGCAGCATTGCTAGAAATGAAGCTTGGACCTCGGGTCCGGAGAGCGCACATTCTGACGTGCAGGTGACCTACCCCACATGGCGCACATGCTACATAAACATTCATTAAATTGCGATCTTATAACCCTGCAGAGAACCCGCCGTTGAGGTTCTTCATTCTAATACGCCCTCAAACCACGAATTGTTATTCGTGGGTTGACATGACTTCCTTTATACAACTGCATCAATAGATCCTTAAAAGAAAGGCAGCAAGATTCCCGTACGTTGCTGAGCACAATTTCACAATTTTGCAAGGCACAATTTCAAATTCGAGAAATCGCAGTCGGTTCATAAAGTGTAACGTTTTTTTATTGCAGGACTGCAGAAAGGGCGGCACATGCGGGTATTATGAATGCTCAAAATGCGTAGGCTCTAATGCTTGGTGTGACGGATACTGCGCACTGTAATAAAGAAATTAAATACATTAAAATAATTTTAATGTGTAACGATGTCCGTTCCTTCATTTATTTACACGGCCGGTTACTTTTACTCTTTGACTGTCTTGTTTTTATGGGTTTCACCACTTTCTCTGACAACCACGCGGTTTTCAATCTCACGATTTACCAAGCCTCGTCAGTGCTTAGCGGAGTTTGGCGTAAGAACATATCCGCAATCAGGAAACACAGAAGTCTGGGTTTGCCACTTCTGGATTGTGCGGTGCACACAGCCAAATCTTGAAGACACCAATGTATCTAGCAACGTGATATGAGCCGTCCTGTAACAATGACGAAAAACTGCATGGGGCTTTATATCGCCTCGAACATATTTCTCTCATCAAACCCCAAGAGGTTGCGTGAAGGCAATTCCAAACGAACACCTTCCCCAGCCCCGCGATATACGCCCGTATATAGCCTGGGGTCTGCTCCCCTTCCTGTCAACTGTGTGGCCAACATGCCACTCTATCCCACATACTCTGGGCTTGCCCTCGGAACTCCCCTGCTCGAGGTTTGCAGTTCTCGAATACAGACCAGTGGGAGGCCGCATTGCTCAGTCCCGACTCGGACACACAGATCCGGGTTGTGACAAGAGCCCTAGAAGTCGCCGAACGCCACGGGCTCATGGCCACTTGATGGGCAACTCGTCCGCCATTTTTTTTTTCAATACTTTTTCTCAGCCCCATCACAGTATTTGTTTTCACCGTCTGGGGATTTTTGACGTGCTCGGGTTTCGCCCCGGTGCTGTGTAATATCAGTGGAAGTCAAAGAACTCCACCTCGGCGGCCAAATTTATTCCGCAGCCCTTAATTACGGCCCTCTTTCTGTCTTCTTTCTTTCATAACCACGTTCATCCCTTCCCCACGACGCGGTTGAGGTGCCCACCCAGTAGTGAAACAGTTAATACGTGTTTCTTTTTCTTGAAAACCAATTCCCAGTTTCATGTTTTAGTATATGTGCGCAAGTAAATCCATGAAGAAGAAAAATGAAAGTTGACGTGCTTGCCGAATGGCACCAACCAGGCCTCAGTGAACACCTCCGCGAATAGCGGGTAGTTAAAATACTTAGGAATTGTAAATTGAATTTTGCGTTCTAACGTCCAGAAGCGATGCATAAACTATAAGAAACACTGTTTTGGGAGGCTATAGACTATGTGTCGCATTTAAGCCTGATTAAAAAGAGAACGTAACTTTGCTCACAATGTAGCTCCGCTGGAAGCGAAAGCAACGTCCTATAAAACACGCCACGGGGGTAAAAAGAACTTTTATCACGCTAACTATGGGAGATTATCACTCCTCGCGGCCATTATTTCATGGAAACATCTTAAATTTTGCTTACACTTCTAATAACCAAAACAAATGTACAATTGACTTAGGTTGGACTACAATTTGTGAACTACGCCTATTTGTACGCCATGAGTGGAAATCATTTTGATTTACTTTCTTCGTTCTTAATTTCCTGCAGCCTAAATAAGTTTAGAAATGATTTAGGACACAGTACGTTTCGTGAACGGCACCAGTTTGTATGCCATGAATATAGTAGATTTCATTTTCCCTTCCTCTTACTCTTCGCTCTCACTATCTTCGTTATTGCTCGAAAGTTCGTGTTTTTTCTCACTCAGGACACGCGCAGCACATTTGCCTAGACAACGCCAGAATGTGTACGGTCACCAGAGCAGCGCACTCTAACCCACCGACTTATTTGTTATCCAACCTCACAAGCACCCCGAAGTGAGGTTAGCTCTGCTTTTCCTAATCTTTATTTCTGTCAAACGGCAGCTGTCAGGCCATATTTAAAAGGCGCATGTACTGTCACGCGCGATGTAGGCTTGGCGAGATAAACATACTGCAAAGTGTTTCTGAACGCGTGAGACCGCAGCCACAAGCAAAACGCAATGAAATGGGCCCTTCTAGAGCGCATGCTCTACGCCGCCCAGACGCAGCCTAAAGGCAATTCTAATCGAACTGCGCTCCGGATTCCACAGGCGGCCGCACGCGCAGCGAGCATTGCCTCGGCTCCAGCGGCCAGCGCTTCGTGGCACTGGCGTCAGTCTAAGCCACGCTCTCGAGCGTTCGTTTTATAGTGGTAGTGGAAAAAATTTATGTACGGATACACTTGAGGACGTTATGCATGAGCTGACCCAGAGGGGGCCAGCCCTTACTAGTACCCGGTCGAGGTCCCTAGTTCGGGACCCCAGTGGCGTCAGCCGCCGCCCGGGCTTGCCCGACCAAGGCCCGTTGGGCCTGCGGGTCGGAGCAGCCGAGCAGGGTCGCCTCCCAGTCCTCCCGGGTTGGGTTGGGTTGAGAGGGGATAACAGAGTTCGAGGAGCGGGCCCACACCATGTAGTAGATGTCCGAAGATTTCTCCGCACAGTGCGGACAGCTGCCCGAGAAAGAAGGGTCGAAGTGTTTGAGAGCTTCTTCGAAAAACGTAGCGCGAACACAAGACACAGGTAAGGTGAAGACAGGACACGAGCGCTTCTCACGACTAAATTTTTTATTAGGAAGGATAACAGAATATATACCATAGATATGGAGGCGAAGAGAAAGAAGGAAAAAACAAAATAACAACTCAAAAACAAGAACAAGACGAGGAGATAAGAGGCCGGCGATGGAAGCAGGTACATAGCATAGCAACATAAAACACGTGCACAGTTACTTGACAACCGATTGGAGGTACACAATCTCACTTTTTGTTAAGGCGATCGATGCGTCACTAATACACTCCCCCCCCCCCGTTTCGCGATATAGAACGCTTCAATAATCTCCCTTGTACGTTGATGATATGCTCTGTCAAGAACTACAGTCTTATCGAAAAGGGGGTGACATTTACAATCCCTGCAATGCTTCGGTAAATTTTCAAGAGCTGTTGGCGTTAAAGAATTTCTGTGTTCGAACAGCCGGACATTTAGACAGCGCCCGGTCTGCCCTACATAGAATTTTTCACACGAAAGAGGAATCTTGTAAATCACCTCTTTTTTACATGGCACAAACCTAGATTTGTGATTAACATGGCAACGATGATCACTTTTTAATCCCTCTGCTTTCGCTCTGACCACCGCACACAATCCAGATAACTTCACGGGAGCTGAGATTACTGTGCCCACCTCGTATCGATTGGCAACATTTCGTAACCCATGTGAAAAACGATGTACATAGGGCAAAACGACAGGTTTCTTTTTCGCGTCGAATAACATAGCCCTCTTGGCATCCTTGCCCTTGAGCCACAACAGGAGTTTTTCACAACTAGTGCTAATCAACGAAAGCGGATAACCGGACTTAGTCAATCTATTAACTTGTTCATGAAAACTTGTGGCTATTTTATCATGGCAAGACTTAAGTAAAGCAGAGCGTAAGCATGAGGAGACAATTGCATTTTTTACTACTTTAGAATGCCCGGAGTGAAAATGGAGTAAAGGTTTAGAAGACCTAGGGTGGTAGCCCCAGCAAAGATGCTTATTGCCAGAATGAAGAGATAAGTCAAAAAATTGAAGAGAGTTTTCATTAGGCAAGTTTCATTAGTCGTGAGAAGCGCTCGTGTCCTGTCTTCACCTTACCTGTGTCTTGTGTTTCGCGCTACGTTTTTCGAAGATGCAATTGCTCCGACTAGCCCAGTTTAGCTTACTTGTTTGAGAGCTGCCGGGCATAGCAAAGTACGAGTCTTAGAGGCGAAGCAGAAGCCGCTCATCCGCCTTTGAGAGACCTTTACACGGGCGGGGATAAAGATGGTGGACAGATTGATAAAGTAAAACAATCTCTTTGAAAGAGTAAGCTGGAGTGAATTCGAGTTCCTGATCGTGGGGGTCGGAGGGGCATGCCCGGTGAGAGAGCGCGGGGTCGGCAGCATCAGCTGTCTCATTTACCTCAAGGTCCATGTGAGCAGGAGCCCAAACGATACGCCGGTAAGCGAGGTCCCCGCTGTAGACACTGTTTCGAAGAATGCGGAAGGCTAGGGACGGTGGGCCAGCCCTGCTCGACGCTCCGACAGGCCCCTCGCGAGTCGGAAATAATTGTTCTCGAAGTGTGATCAGATGCAGTCAAAACAATGGCGCCCGCCTCCACGTGTGTTATGTCACGGGCTCGGAAAGTAAGGCCGTTCACTGTTTTGGATTGGTGGACCACTGCGGCCGTGCACCATCCACCAGGTGGAGGCCGGAGGCATCCATGTAGAATACGCCGGGTTTCGATCCATAGTGGAGGGCCAGGGCTTCCGCCCGCGCCAGGCGCCGGCCATTATGGTCCTCACGGTTCATGTTCCCGGGAAGAGGGCGCACGTGGAAGGGGCATCTCCACTGGGATGGAATACGTACGCGCTATTCCGTGGGGGTGGTGTGTTGGATGTGTAGTCGGGCAAGGAGGCGGCGACCCGACGGTGTCTTGGAGAGACGTGTATTGTGTATTGGTTGGCTAAGTGAGCTTTCCGGACCTCCCGAAATGTGTTCACCATGTCCAGCCCCAGGAGGCGATTGTTCGCGAGGAGGTCCAGAGCCCGCTTAATGATTTTGCGGAGGATGACTTCGAATTAATCCACGTCTTGCTTACGCAGGTGAAGTTACGGAGTCCAATATAGAATTCGACTGGTTACAAATGCATGCTCCAGCCGCAAGGCGTCCTTACATCGTAACCCCCCGCGCTTATTGGAAACCCGGCGGACCAAGCGGCCCACCTGGTCCCCCACCTGACGGAGTTTGGCCAATGTTATTTAAGACCGTCTGTCTTGATGCATACAGAGCCCCAGTATCCGGACTTTGATATTTTCAGGGATTTGACCTGTCTCAAGAACAATGAAATTTTGGCTGTGCACTTTGGTGAGGGGCGTATGTGCACAAATTCAGACTTTGGGTGGAACATTGGAGGCCACGGTGGCGAGCAAACCATTCCACTATGGTCGCCGCCGCCTGCAGGTTGGCCTCAATGTCTCCGAGGGAACCCTGTGTGGCCCACAGGATGATGTCATAGGCGTACAGCGCATACTGCTCACCAGCGACAGCGCCCAGCTGGCCCGGCAGGTGCATCATAGCCAGATTGAATAACTAGGGAGAGAGCACCGCACCCCATGGCCTACCCATGGCTCCTAAATGAAAAGGGTCATGTTCCTTATCCTGGATTCGTATATAAGGTGGTCTGTAGGTCAAAACTGCCGGATGTATTGAAGGGCGTTTCAGCCGCACTTAGTTTCAGAGAGGTGGGTGAGAATGGTCTCGGTTGTAACGTTGTCGAATGCTCCCTTCAAATCCAAGGCAAGTACGACCTTGCCATTGGGAGGGCATTCGACGGGGTCGAGACAGCCCGATTGAGTTGTAGCAGTACATCCTGTGCAGATCTGTGTGGGCGAAACCCGAACGTGGTGTTTGCGAAAAGGTGTTTGGATTCCATAAACTCGGAAAACCTGTCGCGTACCATCGTCTCCATGACTTTGCCCACACAGGAAGTCAGAGAGATGGGGCGGAGGTTGGCCATGTTGATGGCCTTGCCAGCTTTAGGAATGACGGTGACCAGGGCGGTCTTCCAGTCGATGGCGAGTGGCACTTCCCCAAGCCAGATTGAGTTAATGTAATTCAGTAAAGACATGTGTGCCAGATCTGGGAGGTTGGCTAACAATTTGACCATAATTTTGTCCCAACCCGGAGCGGCGCCACGCTTCATTTTTGCCAGGGCCGCCCTCAGGTCATGCAGCTTGAACGGTTGATCCAGTTCTCAGAGCCTGCATAAAAGTACGCCGGACCTTGGGGGTCCTGGCAGGTGCACAATTAAGTACTGGTCCAGGAGCTTGTGTGCCAACTGTGCTGTGTTGCCCTGAAAGCTGCGTATTGTTCTTTGGAAGTGTTTTTTTAGTTTCCGTGCGTGATTGCGTTGGGTCAATTAGGGCGCGAAAGGGTCGCCACGAGTTCCGGCTTGGCATTTGCAACGCGGCCGTATTGCATCGGACCACCCACTTCGATTCGGTGAGTTTGGCCGCATACTCAGCCGCTCATTGAGTCAGCTCGGCGATATGAGGCTTCAGTTTCCGACAGTGGATTTGCCGGCGCCACCGACGGATGAGGCAATGCCGGTCCTCCAAGAGGTGAAGCAGGTGGTTGTCCGCATCCGAGACCGCCGCTTAAAGTTGAATTTCAGTTTCGGAGGAGCGAAGGCCGGAGACCAGTTGTTCTGACCAAGACTGGTAGCCTTGCTCACGTATGGGTGTCGCAGTGTTATAATTTTGCCTGAACTTGGTCCCATCTGGGAGTCGGGCTTTTGTTGTTGGTCGCGCGAAAGGATTGGTCCTAATCGTAGTGTTCAGGAAGCAGTGGTCGCTGCCGAGGTTTTCATCGGTGTTGACCCAGTCTGCATACTGAATGTTGCGGGTGAAGGTCAAGTGCGGACATGTATCCCTAGTCACGGAGTTGCCTATACGAGTTGGGTGGACTGCGTCAGTGTGGAGAGCGAGGCCCAGCGTTGACGCAAGCTCCGCCAACTTGCGTCCCCGCTTCTCTACACGGCAGTAACCCCACATCCGAGTGGGAGCGTTGAAATCGCCCAAAATCAGGAGGGCGTCCCGACCCGCAACTCTCAGCGCGCGGCTAAAGAGGTCCGTGAATGATACATTTAGTAATTTCAGATTGCAGTTTACATTGAGTATGTGTAATGGTAGGTCCTGCTTGCGGAGTGGGAGGAGGGTCACCATTACATAGGAGTATTCAAGTTGCACATCTAAGTCGACCTGGTTGGCTGTATAATTTCTATGGACGCATGGACAAGACGAGGGGTTCTGCTGGAACGTCGTATAATTTCTTAGTGTGATGCCATTCCCTGGCTCTTGGAGGGCAACTACACCTGGCAAATGCTCAAAGGTTGAAAGGAAAAGTCGGAGGTCGGCCCGCTTGGACCGGGACCGGAGCCCCTGACAGTTCCATTGAGTAATCGTAATGGGGGAAGGCGATTTGGAAAGGGGGGAGCGCCTACACCGGGGGTGTCCCACCATGCTCAGATTTACAGGTGAGAGGTGGAAGTGAGGCTCCCCCGAGCCAGATACCAGGGGCCGAAACTCAGCACCTAGATGGGGCAGCTGTCTTCGTCATTGTCAAGGTCACTGACTCAGCGGGACAATCTGGAGGGCCGACCAGATACGTCCTTAAGGGGACCGGCTCTGCGAGAAAGGCGGAGTTTAGTCGCGACGTGTTGAGCGATCGTAGAGAGAATGGCCTCCATGACTCGAGCGATGAGGAGTTCCACCGCTGTCTCCAACAGGGTGTCAAACTTCGCATTACCACGGGCTTCGAGTTTGAAAAAGGAAGGTTCCAGAGCTGCGTACGCGAGACGCTGCCGCGTTCTCCCGTTCATGTTTAGCGTGCTGACGGTGGTACAGCTTGAGTGCTGCTGAGGCAGTGGTGTCCCAGCAGGCGTTCAGGTCGAACGCAACAGAGACAGATGGTCCGAACTGGCGTATGGTGCTAGAAATAATGGTTTTATTCTCGTTGAACGAGCTTCTTGTACAGCTTGCGTCAGCAACGTGCCTATTACGCGAAAGCACTATCCCAGACATACTAACCCCGGGAAACAATCTTGTCTTACGCAACGCACCGGAGTAACTCGTGTAAGTTCGGATTAGTCCGGAGGAGCGTCGCACCAGCAGCAGCCAATGGGTGGAAGCTCGGGTAAGTTCAGAGGAGCGACGCGCAAGCTGCTGCCATTAGGAGGACGCTCAGGAAAGTTCTGAGGAGCGCAACGCCAGCTGTAGCCAATCGGAGGAGGGCATTGCGCCAGCTACCGCCGAGTGGATAGAGGCTGTGACGATGAAGAGCTAGAAACCCGGTTACGTGCACATTCCAATACCGGAAAGAAGACGCGAAGAACGTACGCATGGTTTCCCATGTCTGCTCGGTTTAACTACGCTTTTTTCACGGGTTGGCATTCATACTCAACCGAGAAGCAGCGCCACGCCAAAACGTGTTCAAACACGCTAAGCTGCTAATGCGTAGGGAGACGAGATTGTTGTTCTGTTGTACTGGTACATACCAACAATGCCCTTCTATCCCTTGCGCGCCAGCGGGGACGGATCAGCCTGCAACCTCATATGTGTAGCGAGAGCTGTCTGATTGGCAGCGCCATCTCTGACATCAAGTATAGCGCGCACCTGTCATTGGCTCCTCTATGCCGCAGCTGTGCTCCTCGTCCTCTTCTCCCCCGTGGGCGCGCATCAGTACAAGAGGCTTTAGGCTCCCGTATAGGTATGGCCGAACTCCGTAAAGTACGTCCAGTAGTGCTGTTGCACTAAAGTGATTAAGAGGAAAAGAAAGGTGCAATATGGGTCCCACAAAGTGGACGACTCCTCGATCGCTTCCTTAGGGACACAATGTAGAAAGGAGTTATGGAAGGGATTCTGAATGAATGAATGAATGAATGAATGAATGAATGAATGAATGAATGAATGAATGAATTCAGAAAAGGAGACTCGAGGATGTTTGTTGGAGAATTGGATTGTTAAGGAAGGGAAAAGTAGCGACGACAAAATAACAAACTGGAACACAAAGTCACAACGTCATTGTGAACTTGAAGTTATTCTGATGTATATCAGTACTTGCTTACAAGGCCCAGTATCCGTGGAAATGGTTATTAACGCCCACGCATTGTGAGCATCCGGAATGCCCACAACTGCCCTAGTAATAGTCCTGCGAAACAGTGCATGTTGACCATTAGGAGCAAGCTAAAAACCTTTGTTCATCCACTTCTGCGGGGCATACTATTCTCGAAATTAAACAAGCCTCACCATGCTTAGTTCAAGATATCTCCGGGCTTGCTGTCTGAAGAAAGTTTCATTGGACCATAGCCTCCGGGTAGCGAGCAAAACATACGCAACACACCCAATAATGCTGCTATTCTTATGTAACCAGGTCGTATTTTAGTAGCATTTGCGCCACAAGCTCTGTTGAAAGCTCATCAGCATGTACGCTACCTCATCGCGAGGTCTAAATATGAGCTTAAGAACAGCTTGAGAATGGTCAGTCTTTAATATCATGGGGACAGAATAGGGGTAGTGATGGATCTCACTAGCTCTCTCAGGGAAGGGTAAGCTCCGAGTAATTTAAAGCAATGGCTGGTGCCATCACCCAGATGAGAGGCCGCCCTAAAGGCTGCACAATAATAAAATTTCTCCAGCCACGGCCACCCTATTACATCCAGATTTAATCTCAGCGCCTAAAAACACACCTTTTCTATTCATTTCACGGAGGAGGTTATTAGCTCGGGCATCTGCTGTAGTTATATTTGCACTGTTTCTGCGTCTGACCCTAACACTTCCCTTTTAATTCGCATAACCTGTCTTCCTGCTCACTATTCATTTACCAGCTTTTTCAGGTATGAAATGCATATAGCTCTCAGTAGTAGTAGTAAAAGACTTTTATTCGACCAAAATTTATAGGCCGAGCATTTCGACCGCCTGAGCGACCAGCAGCCGCTGTTCTTCTTCCCCTTCAGCGCCAAGCCAGTCGAGCCAGGTGGTGATGGATAGAGAGGGTGGGGGGAAGGAACCCGACTGCTGAGCAGCCGGGCAATAGAAGAGGCAATGGGCCAGGTCCGCATAGATACAGGGGCAGTTGGGACAGGAAGGGTCCGATCGATAGCGATAGAGGAAGAGGCGGGACGGGGTGATAACTGCATTCATTTGAATGTGCCGAAGAAGGCGAGACTCCGGCACCGTGAGTGATGGATGAGGGGGAGGGTAAAGGCGTTTGTCGAGGCGGAGCTCAAGGTAGACCTCTTTTATGGTGCGGCGAAGAGTGAGTCTCCCACCGTCCTCCGAGGGCTTGGGCCAGGGGATCAACGGTGCCCGGAAAAGTGTGTCGCGGGCGAGCGATGGGCCAGCTCATTGCCGTCAATCCCTGAATGCCCAGGGACCCAGTGGAGGAAAACGATGGAAGGCTGCAGTGCGGAGACAGCTCGTTCGACCTCCTGTTGGAGAGAAGGGGTCAGGGTGCGTTTCTGTATGTGGTGTATAGCGGCTTGTGAGTCTGAATAGACTGTGTACTCTTGGAGAGAGGGAAGGAGGGCAAATGACTGGAGGGCATGCGCAATGGCGAGAACCTCGAGGGACAATGCGTCTGGAGGGTGTAGATACGGCCCGCTGGTGTGGGTTTCAGGAGCAGGGAGGTGTGGATGGTACAGGGCGTAGCCGCAGGAACCTCGAGGAGCCACGAAAGAGGCATGCGTGTAAGCTACACCCTGGGTATCAAAGAGAGGGGAATGGTGCTGTGCGGCCGCATGACGACGTCCGGCGTGCAGGACGGGGGACATGTTGGTCGGGAGGGGAAGGATACGAAGATTGGGAGCGGGGGTGGGAATAGGAGAGGTAAACGGGGAGATTGGAATGGGCGAGATACCCGCTTGAGTCAATAACCACTGACCCTGACGGGTAAGGGAAAGCCGGGCAAGCTGCGAGTCACGATGGAGACTGAGAAGAGAACGAAGAGGATGGAAGAGGCCTGTGGCAAAGAGCTTAGTGGTAGAGGTAGTGATAGGGAGGTTGAGAGCTGCCTTGTAGAGGCCCACAAGGGCAGTCTCGAGGGCGTTGAGTTGAGTCTGAGTGAAAGAAGCGTAGGGTGCAAAGTACAAGACCTTGTTGAGGGCCAGCGCGTGGGCAACTCGGCACGCGTGAGCCTCGTGGAGACCTGAGCGTCGAGTGACCACGCGCCGCAGGAGGTGAGTTACAGAGTGGCAGGTGGTGACAGCGCGGTGGAGGGCTTGCACATTCTTAGCCGCATGCAAAGGGAAGCCAAGAACTTTGCACTGTGTGACGACAGGAATAGGAGAGCCAGAAAGGTTGAGAGAGACGAAGTGGTTGTGTGAGCGCTGGTAGGAGGAATGGTTGAGAAGGAGAAGCTCGGATTTCTCAGGACCAGGAGAGAGGCCAGCGGTGGTGAGAAAGGAGTCGATGAGATCTAGGCCACGTTGCAGGGTGTCCTGTACGTGACCGGGAGAACCAGATGAACACCATAGTGTGATGTCATCGGCGTAAAATATATGATGCAGGTCGGGAATTTCAGCTAGCTGGGAGGCGAGAGGGGCCATAGCGAGATTGAAAAGGGTAGGAGAGAGAACAGCACCTTGAGGAGTGCCACGGGTGAGGTGGTGTGGGTTAGACAAGTGGGTATCTACTCGAAAGCGAACCACACGTTTAGAGAGGAATGAGCGGATATAGGAGTACATGCGGGAGCCACAATCTAGAGAGGCGAGTTGAGAAAGGATGTGATCGTGCCAAACACCGTCAAAGGCCTTGCGAACATCGACGGTCACAAGTCCGTAAATTTGAGTGGGTGTCAAGTCCGTAAATTTGAGTGGGTGTAGGGGACAGAAACGTTTGCTGGAGAATCAGAAACATGTCCTGTGCACAGACGCGGCGTCGGAAGCCAATTAGAGAATGGGGGAAGAACTCCCGTGCCTCAAGAAAATCAGAGAGGCGAGTCAGAGCCATTCGCTCAAGAGTCTTACCAACGCACGACGTCAGGGATATTGGGCGGAGGTTAGAGAGAGAGGGAGGTTTGCCCGGCTTTGGAATCATAGAAATAAGGGAGGATGTCCAGGAGCTCGGCAAGCTGCCGCTCTGCCAGGCCTCATTGTAGGTTTGAAGGAGGAATTCTTTGGCGCAGTCAGGAAGGTTGCGAAGTGTGGTGTATGTAATGGCATCCTCACCGGGAGCCGAGCGTGTAGCATTAGCAGCCAGAGCAGATTCGAGCTCCCGGAGAGTGAAGCATTGGTCCAGATCGGGGTTAGGTCCACCTGAGTACACCGGGTAGGAGGGTGCCAGAGGGGGCGGGAGGTAGACAGAGGCGAGATGATCAAGAACTTCGGAGGGAGTCCCCTGAGTGAGGGCTTTAGCTAGAGTGGGAGCAAGGGCAGGCTTAGTGCCAAGGAGGGATTTAAAGAGAGACCATGCGGATCGCGAGTGCACAGAAGAATCAAGGCCATCACAAAGAGCACTCCAACGAGAGTGCTCGAGGGAGGCGCAGTGGGCGACGATCTCGGCCCGCAGAGCAGTGATCCGGGAGGAAAGTTGGGCATTGTGTGGTTGGGAGCGAAATGAGTGTTGAAGACGTTTACGGCGACGCCATAAATGGAGAACGTGAGGATCTGGGTCTTGGATTGGGTAACGAGAGCGAACGCGACGGCTACTGGACATGAGCGCTGCAGAGATGCGCGACGTCCAGTCGTCGTAGGATTGAAAGGAGTCGGAGGCGAGATTGGTGCGAAAAGCATGCCAGTCAGTGTGAATAACCGGATGACAGCGAGGGATGTGGGAAAGAGAGGCGGTGATGTGGATGAGAAAGTGGTCACTTAGAAGAGTTTCTGCTGTCACCTGCCAGTGAAAGGAAAGTGAACCCCGAGAGAAAGTGAGGTCGGGTGTCGTGGGGCGTTGTGAGGCAGTGCCCGCTCGAGTAGGAGAGCCAGGAGTATTAAGAAGGGTGAGGTGGCGTTCCTGGGACAGACAATGGAGGAGGCGGCCGGGTTTGAGGGTTTGTGGGTAGCCCCAGAGTGTGTGAGGGGCATTAAAGTCACCACCAAAGAGGAGATGGGAGGTAGAAGAAAGAGAGTGAAGGAATTTGCCCAGAGCAGAGAATAAAGAGGAAGTGACAGGGGGGGTTGTAAAAAGACAAAAGGACGAGTGAGATGCGGGAAGATGGGTGGTAATAAACAACACCAACTAAATATTTAAGGAGTGTGGAGGGGATGTCAATTTGCTCTACGAGCACGTCACTGCGTACATAAATAGACGCAAGTGGTGTGGCCGTAGTGGCATGGTAGGCGCGGTAGCCTGGGACATTGCGGGCCGTCCGGGTCTCCTGGAGAAGGAGAAAATGAGGCAGAGAGGGGCGGGTGAGTAGATACTGGTGGAGGGGGGTCTTATTGTGGCAAATATTTCGGCAGTTCCACTGCACAATCTCGAGGTCCTCGCCAAACGCCATTATGATAGTGGAGAGGAACGCGATGGTACGCGTTCCTTCTTTTTTGCCGGGGGCAGTGACTCACGGACGGATTGGAGCATAGATGTGAAGGATTCCAATTGCTTTGATTGTGCTTGTAGGGTGGTAAGAATCTGGAGAACCGAAGTTTCCAGCTGAACCAAGCGAGTGTGATGTGCCTGTGTGGTGGTTTCGACAAGGTCAGCCAAAGGGGCGACCTGGGCGCTGGAGGAGGGAGTGGTGAACGTGGCAAGGTGCTCATTTAGCTTGCTAAGCTGGGAGGTAAGAGAGGAGGTGGTTGTCTGGAGGGTTTGAGTCAAGGCATTTATCTGTTGTTGTAGATCGTGGGAAATGCGCTGCTGCTCTCGCTGCTGGCGTTCCAGCATTGCCAGCCGGAGGTCGAAGGAGAGGCTCTCGTCAATCAAGGATGGAGAGGGTGGTTTAGTGGAAGAGAGGGACGCTGGCACCGAGGATCCTTTAACTATGGTGGCGTAGGAGCCTGGTGGTGACGTGATCGGAGATGATGGAGATTCATGATTAGAGGAGGAGGAGGAGGAGGAGGCGGGGGAGGAGGAAGGGGTGGTGGGTTGAGTGGCCCGGCGCAAAGCTAGGCGTCGGAGGTATGCAGCTTTAGCACACTCGCGTTGCTTAGCAAGGATGAAGGGGCAAGTGGGGTCGAGGGAGGGGTGGGTGTTCACCTTGCAATGAACGCACCAGGGCTGGGCACACACATGAGCGGAAGGGTCAGCGGGTGGAGGAGCAGCACAGCGACGGCACTTGGCCGGAACGCTGTGCTGGGGGCATTGGTGGGCGCGGTGGCCTAGAGTGAGACAACGGGTGCAGGTGGGAGGCTTAGGTTTTTATAGCTCTCATTCGTTAAATGCCCAAGAAAATTTCCGAGAGCATATTGGAGAGCCTGACGCCGACCGCGAAGGCAGTTTTCTGCAACCGTTCGAAGATTTTCTGTCCACTGGCAGTGTACCGAACCAGACCTTTACCATCCGGTTCGGTTTCCGGTTCGGTGACTTCGCTTCTGGTTGCTGCTCCATCAATTGTGTGATTACTTACGGTGTACACTTCTGATTTGGTTACGCCACGTGGTATGTGACGCGACATGACATACATGTCACCACCACGCATCACATCTCTTGCTCCTTGCTCCTCTACACGTTTTCCCATCCTCCTCCTTTTCTCCTTCTTTGCCCCACTGCTCCCTCCCTCAGCGGCCCGGCTTCACTAGCGCACTTAGATTTCTCGATATGGTCCCGCTGATGCTCAAGAATCAAAAGAGCGCTTGTCTGCTAAGCCCCATTGGCAATCCGTCAATCTCGTGTGAAGCCCAGAACTATAGAAGGTAGGAGTAGGGTAAGGTATGTATCGAGGCTTCTTAATTTGAGTTCTAACGCGATAACATTCAGACTTGCGTTCTTCAGAAAACCCGACGTTCTCGTCGCCAGTGTAGTGAGCGAAAAATGAACCGGGATAGGGTGGTCCTGGCGACCGCCCTATTCACCCAGGGTGGCTACCCTATGACCACTCTTGGACATAACATTCTGTTCGGCGGCGCGCCACCCGCCATGATCAGAGAATGGGCCTCACAACCTGCCCACCGGATTGAGAGCAGGCTGCCCAATGTGTGCAGGTGGCAATTAGTGATTGCTCGTGAGAGGTTGCTCGAGAAGAGCAACCTCGGTCTCGCTAACTCTGCCGTTAGCAGCGCGTGCCATTGCAGGGCAGTGGCGCATCGCTTAAGCACTGCACCATTGCGCCAGGAGTGGTACCAGGACTGACAGGTATCTAGGAATGTAAAGTAGACTATGTCCGATTCCGCATGTGTGGGCATTAACCCATTAACTCTATTGTGTCATACCCTTAAGGCGCAGCTGAAGAGTCTCCAGTATTTTGTTTTAATCTGCACCTTTTATAAGAATGATGATGTGCAACTGCAAACATCAAAAATACGACATAAAACAAGCAGGTGAATAAAATATCAAAACACGGACGTCTTTTCGAGTCAGTAATATTTTAATATATTTCAGTGCTTCAAGTCAAGGTGCAGTATCCGTGACACCACAGGTTTGAGCCTACGCACCCATTGCATCCGAAATCCACGCATTTGCCTTTCACACAGTCCTGCAAAACAAAAGATGATACCATATAAAACCCAGCATAAACTATTGTGTTCCCATTTAGTGGGAAAATACTTTTCAACAAATGTGGGAACCTTCGCTATACCTACTCCAAGGTATCACCGAATTCGCTCCCGAAAGGGATTGTGTTTGGTTACGAGCATAACGCAAACTAAACCGTATATGGCGCTTTTGGTCAGAGGTACAAAGATCGCATTTTAACGAAGGGTGATATAGTAGTTGAGCCTCATGCGCTTATGGCACCCAATCGTAATCGGCGCTTTTCTATCATAAAGTACAATATGGGCTGTGTGAGTGCTTGGAGATGGGTGGTTTTCGATTGCGAAGACTGGTAATGGCAAGAGATACCGATCGTACAATTTGCCTCCGCAGAGGGTGGACTCAGACTACTGCGTTCATCATCATGCCCGATTACATCCAGCTCTGGTCAAAAAACTCCGCAGCGATTTTCTCTAATCCCTGTCTTTTTCTAACTGTAGCCACCCTACTCCTAATTGGACCTCCTAATTTGTTCTCCACAAGCAAATTTCAAAAAGGCCTCTTCGGATTTTTTCTTGCCTTGTGTTCAACGTACTTCCACAAAAGACCAACAGCTGTCGGTGCTCTGCATTACGGGCACTGTCAAATTAATCATTTCGTTTTCAATTGAGGAGGACTATTATCAAGTCCCATTTCTTCATTAATTTGCGTTGCTTTGTTTCTGCATGTTCACCCTTAAATTCAATTTTCCATAGCCTGCTGAGTTTCCCTCCATCCCGCAGGTTTTTAATGATTTCAATACATTCATAGGCGAACTTATTCCGGAACCACTGGCTCCCATGGGGTGAGTACGAAGCCGAAAATATTTGTAACAGTGTAAAACTTATCGTGCAAACTTTATGCCGCAGAACGCAATTGCCACCACGCCTCTATCTGAACAAGTTCAAATCGACAAAGACCCAAAAGAAGCAATTTTGTCAAAGCTTTACGCTACTCAGTCAAACGCACGGATTCTCGCCCTAGCTGTTCTTGTTGGTTGCCTCTCGTAATACGCACTTTAAATCGTTGTCTTCGTGATCTTTCATCCATCCGTTCGGGCTTTCAAAATGTGCAGATAGGTCAAGAGAAAGAAATGGTCGCTTATGTCGCCAACGGGAGGTTCCCAGCATGAACAACAGCAGCGTCTGAACGCACCGGCAAGCAAAGCACCGACAGAAGCGTGGAAAGCAGAGTGCGATGTTCATGGAAGAGAAGCAGTCAGCAGCGACAGCCCCGCGAACCACGAAATGAGCCATTAAGAGCAGGGGCATTGCCTCTCGAAGGCGGCGCTACGGTCAGAAGCCAAGGACGAGGTCAATAAAATCAATGCCACTCCTGGTCTTGAAACTAGCCGATGAAACATGCACGTCCTTTCTGCTGGTTGCAGGCATCTGGGCGCGCGAACAGCATCGTGGCACGGTTGCTTGACAGCATGCGTTTGTTCATGCAGACAGCGGGATATCTTCAGATCTACGTGGCATCTACCGCTCCAACAGACACTGCTTGGATTGCACCTGCACCTTATTGCTGTTATGCTGACCTGGCTTTATATGACCTGTCCTTGCAACCCTCTTGGACCGTGGCTCCTTCGCAGAAGTTCAGCTCATCGCCTACGGCATCACCATTTCCTTGGATATAAACGAACGCCAGCGGCCCGCGCCTTCCAGTGGGCGTGTGAACAGCATCGTGGCACGGTTGCTTGACAGCATGCGTTTGTTCATGCAAGCTAGTAATGACGTTCCTATGTTTGCAAAGATATCTAGTTATGTTTGTCTTGTGCTGCTCCTCCCACGCCCACAAGTGCTATTAGGTTTGCCTGTGCAGTCATTTGATGTGTGTGCTCAGCTGGTTCTGCAGTCGGGTGATGTCGAGCTTAACCCTGGCCTGGTACGCGTTCTAAGGACAGTGAAACGGATGAATCTGTAGAAAAAGCTTAATGACGAGTTAACTTTTTTATTACAGGACGTTAACTCACGCACTACTAGAATGGAAACCGAACAGTCACGCTTAATTGCTTCCATGTCTGAAAGAAAATCAGGAATCTATAAAGAAGAATATCTCCGATATCGATGCGAGGCTGTCGGCAGTTGAACTTCAAGCTTCTGCTTCTAACGAGGCTAAACAAGAGCTGCTGGGCCTGCGCGAAATCGCTGATAACCTGATTAGCGAGAATGCCAAATTGCGGCTTAGTCAGTCTCAGCTTGAAGACAGGCAGCAAAGAGCCAATCTATTGTTTTTCGGCTTACGTGACAGTCCTGCGGAAACATGAGAAGGAACGGAGGACAAGCTTTTGAACGTGATCTCTAACTGCTTCAGTCCGGCGCTTACGCAGGATGCGTTTGAACGTACTCATAGGATTGGTACATTTTCGGATGATAAATGTCGCCCGTTTATCGTGAAGTTCTCTTTTAAAACAAAGCAACAAATTCTATCCCAGTCAGCCAAACTTAAAGATGAAGGTTTAGGTTTTATGGGGTTTAACGTCCCAAAGCGACTAAGGCTATGAGAGACGCCGTAGTGGAGGGCTCCGGAAATTTCGACCACCTGGGGTTCTTTAACGTGCACTGACATCGCACAGTACACGGGCCTCGAATTTCTCCTCCAAAGAAATTCAGCCGCCGCGGCCGGGATCGAACCCGCGTCTTTCGGGCCAGCAGCCGAGCACCATAGCCACTGAGCCACCGCGGCGGCTTAAAGATGAAGGTATCACCGTAAGTGAAGATTACTCGTTAGAAACACGTCAGCCCAGGTAAAAGCTGCTTCAATTCGCTAAGGGTCAGGACTCATTTTACAAGCTGAGGTACAACAAACTGTACATTAAGAACAAATGCTACAGTTATAACCCTGCTCGCGACTGCGTTTTCATGGAGTCTAATCTTCGGGCATCAGCAACTTTTCTTGATAGTAGCTCAAGTCACGGTATCGCTGCTTCGTCACATGCTGAGCAGACTGATCGATTGTCTCCTTCGCCAGTCCGCAATCAGCAGTCAAATCACGGTACCTCTGGCTTGACCTACGCGCCGTACGGCTGCGCGAAGGGGGCCGGTGTTCGATACTGGCAACTCGCTTTCTTTACTTTTTTCCAACATACGAAGCTTACTACCCAAGCGCGATGAACTTAATCCTATCATTGATTCGTGTGATGCTGATGTCGTCTTACTAACCGAAACGTGGCTTTCTTCCAAGATAGCGGACATTGAACTATTTGACGGTAAAAAATTGGAGGCTTATCAAGGTTAAGCCCAGTGGATGCGAAGCATGTCCTTAGCGTTTGGAGGCATCTTGACCGCATACACGCCCGGCGCAAAGACGCTGGCGCGGTTGCGGGCAGAGACTGACGCGACGGCGGGCGCGCGCCGCCTCATCCCTGGCGTGACGTCACATATCACGTGATGCAGCGATGGTGGCGCCGCCGGCGCGTCGCGCGCGACGGCGCGAACCGAAGCGTGGAGGCCTCCGCCGGGCGACGTCCGACGGCGCGATATGAGGCCCCATCTGCAGCCGGTGTGACGTCATCACGTGACGTCACATCATGTGATCTCACTTCAAGGTCAATGGTGGCTTTGATGGTGGCCACCGCCGGGGGCCACCGACGGCGCGATATGAGGCCCCATCTGCAGCCGGTGTGACGTAATCACGTGACGTCATGTCACGTGACCTACTTGAGGTCACTTGAAGGTCAGTGGTGGCCACCGCCGGGCGTCGCGCGAAGGCCCGAAACCTATGTTAATATACTTCGCATAAAAACGCTATAACGTGTTTAGATCTGACAGAAGTGAAAGATCTGGAGGAGGTGTTTCACTAGCTGTCGTGGATAACTTTGTAGCATCGCCTGGAACTGGTTTGGGTGGAACTTAGTGTACGTTTTAAGAGAATGATTTTGGGTATATGTTACCGTCCCCCGTCCTCGAGCCCAACATTCGTTGACGAATTGCATGATGCCCTTAACATGATCACTGTACGCTTTCCGAGTACACCTACTGTCTTAGCTGGCGACTTTAACTACCCTAGTATCGTGTGGACTAATACATCACCTTATCTCAGCTCTTTCTCTACGGAGTGTAAAAAGTTTTTGTCAACTTGTATGGATTTCAACCTTTCGCAGTTAGTATCTGAACCTACTCGAGCTACTTTATCCGCATCGAATGTTTTAGATATTGTTCTAACTAACGTGCATGGTCTTATCCCTCCGATTTTTTACCTACCTGGTCTCAGTGATCATTCTTTGCTGCATTTTGATGTACAAATTCCTGTGTAAATCCTAGTTAGTCAGACTAAACGCATTAGAGATTACAAACGGGCTGATTTTAACGCTATTAACTGCGAACTAGCTGGTTTTTTGGAAGATTACTTACCAGGCTTTTCACAGCGTTCTCTGTACACTAACTGGGATTTGTTAAGGATATCGTTGAACCCCTCATTAACGCTTTTATGCCATTAAGATATTTCAAGTGCGACAGGGAATCACCTCGGTTTAATAATGTTTTAAAGCGACTCTCCAGTAAAAAGAAGCGCTTGCTCCGCTCTGCAGAGTTGTTGAATTCTAAACAACGATGGGAGGCCTACTTTTCCGCAGCTGCAGAGTACAAAGCTGCGCTAAAAAACGCAAAGGACACATTTTTTAACCACACTCTGCCTGCTATGCTGGTCAATAATAATAAACAATTTAGGAATATAGTTAACAAGAAACACCCTTCCACAATACTACTTCTTCTGATGGTGTTGCCTTTCCTCCATACGAATGTGCATCTGTTCTAAACAATATATTTGCTACGGCATTTTCTACCAATGTTTCTCTTCTTCATCGCGTGTGCCCTGTTTTTGATGCTCTTCCTATGGATCCAGTTATATTCGACGCGTCAGGAATCCAGTGCATCATAGAAAATCTTAAGGTTTCCTCTTCCTGCGGTGTTGACAACATTAATTCGAAGTTTTTAATTAATACAAAGTACTATTGTTCCATAATTCTTACTAAATTGTTTGAACAGTCTCTTGCAGCAGGTTGTATTCCCAATGATTGGAAAATTCCGGCGTGCCTCAGGGGTCAGTTCTTTGGCCCCTCCTCTTTGTCATCTATATAAATGACTTACCGGCTAACATTTCTTCTTTAATTAATCTTTTTGCCGATGATTGTGTTATTTACTGCGAAATTAAAAATGGTAATGATGTCTCTTGTCTTCAATCCGACATTAACCAGGTTCTTGACTGGTTTATTAGCATTAATAAGTGTAAACATGTACGCATTTCAGGTCTCTCTAATGCCCCTTTTACTTATTACATTAACAACGTGTCTCTTGAAACCATGTCATCTTATAAATATCTGGGTGTTTACGTTTCTTGTAACCTCTCTGTGAAAACTCACGTTGAGTACATAATAAATAACGCTGATCGCATGCTTGGGTACCTTCGCAGAAATTTCTCACGTTCATCTAGTTCAATAAAATTATTACTTTTGTAGCGAATCACGACAGCCGCGCCTGTTATCGCCTGGGAAGATCACTGCCGAATAACCGACGACGGCGAAGCGCCGGTGAAAGACGAAGGGCCGCCACGCTGCACGAGATCGGTTCGGCTGGACTGGCCATCTTCTGCGCTGGCCGCCGTTCTGCTCGTTTACTTTGTGTTGCCCGCCGTGAACTCCGTCCCCGTTCTACTTGTGCAGAAACCCCCTTTCACTTTATAAAACACTGGCAGGGTCCAAGTTAGAATATGCTGCATCTGTCTGGAGCCCTGGCATCGATTCACTTGTTTAAAATTTAGAAGCTGTGCAGAACCGCGCATGCCGTTTTATTCTTTCTAATTATCACCGAACAAGCAGTGTAACTGCCGTGAAATCAAGTTTGTCCCTACCGTTTCTTTCCCACCGCAGATCAATAGCTTCATTGTGTCTTTTTCATAAAATTTACCCCAACAGCTTTCTCAAACGTAAGTTACTGTCAAGACCATGTTACATATCAGCAGGCGTTGATCACCGTCATAAAGCTGGAATCCCATCTTGTCACACCAAATGTTTTAAGGCGGGAGCCTTTAATGCCTCATCGTTGTAAGCAGAAGTTGTCGACAGAAATGTCACGCTTTTCAATTGGTCGAAACGGTCGTGACGTCACAGTGCGCGAATTTCAAACGGGGCCAATTGTACTTTGGCTAGTAACTATGCAACCAATTAAAGGGATCGTATAGTGATGCTCCAAGTTAGTGGGACTTACTTAACCAATTAGCCTAATTAACCTTTCTAGTCAGACCAGATAAATAAATGAAACTGAGTAGGAAATTGGCCGAGCTCGGGAATCGAACCCCGGTCTCCAGAGTGCGAGACGAGCACGCTACCACTCCGCCATGCTACCTTGATGGTTTAGAATGAACAAAGGCGCGTCTAGTGAATACGATGTCGTCGTTCACTCGCATCTTCCTCCCTTCCCGTTACAGTGAGGTTTAGGTGTCCACCTGGATATGAGAGACAGATACATTTCCTTTCCTCAAAAACCAGTTTACCGACGAGCAAGGCGTAGAACCTTTCCTCAAAACGCGTTGCATTCAAAGGGCAACGCATCGCGCCGAACGGGTGGTGGCGTTCCGTGGACTGCCTGGCAGCGCTACAACACGCTGTCGCGTTCCACTCCTAAAGGCAAGGATTAAGCATCATTAATTGGCAGTTAATTAATGCACCAACAGAATGTGAAGTGAACAATCGCGTAGCAGAATGCAGCACTCAGGCTTTCGCCTTTCACCACTTTAGCCGCTAAAGTTCCTCGTAATTTTCACGACTCATTCATACCCCGGACTTGTGTCAGCTGGAATCACCTTCCCCACGACATCGCAGGTATTTCTGATAATGTTGCATTTCGTAAAATACTTAATGTTTCTTTCTGAGTATGTGTTTGTTTATTACTGTATAAAAATTGCCTTTCACTGTCTACACACTGTTTTAATGTATCCCCACTGCATTTCTTATCTCATTGCCTTCCTGTGTTTTCACTTTTTTTATGTATTCCTTGTTTATTTTTGTTCTCTCTCCTTGTTGTTGCTGTTTAGGCTCAATTTTTTATGTATCCCCACTCCCCTCTGTAATGTCTTCGGGTTCTGAGGGTACAATAAATAAATAAACAAACTTTTGCACACAGTGGCGTGCCGTATTTTATCTCCTCTCTGCGCCTTGTATGGCGTTAAAGGGGCATAACTGACTAATTTAGTCAACTTGCATCAGGGCAGCACTACATTCTAATACAGGTTACAATTAGTGAAAACGAAGATTTTATAAGAGAGAAAAATTGAAATTTAAGTTCACGAGTAGGCACTCTCGATGTTTTCGCAAGCCAACTGCGCTGCGTAGAGAGAAATGTTTGCAGATGGGTCCTTGGGGCTAAGCAGTACTTCCATTCAATTCTAAGTGGTGACTGAGGAGTACCTCTTGGTATGGACGACTTTAGTTTGAATCACCTCGCGGGAAATTTTCAAAACTGAATAATCGCGGCTATGGATACATCTTTTGCTGCGGGGCAAAGTTTGTCGAGAAACGGACAAAGTAAGTGTTTTTATTAGGACCCAATGTTGGATAGAGTTGTTCTTCGTTTCCCTTCGTCAGGCATTGATCGAAATAAAACGATGCTTTTCGGGAGTTGATCGACGTTTCATCAACAGAGAGAGGAGTTCTGATTGTTCAGAAAACAAATTAAAGTTGGACTCTTTTTCCTTCCCTCAAGTTCAATATTGTGGCATCGGTGATTACATCGAATGTTATCACTGTTTTATTTAGCCCTCAGGGTTTAATTTTTTTTTTCGTCTGACTACCGTAACGTCAACTATACAAAATGTACACTAACATCAAGACGCATTAGCCATCATTATCTGCTTTGTTGGGTTCGAAATTTAAACTTACCTAATCACACTGTACTTTTTAGGACAGCAAATAGTAGCGACACCTTGTTTTCATTTTTTTGTAGCTCTGTAGTTTATATTACTTCGGTGAAAACAACGTCTTCGTAATTGGCTTAGTTTGAGCCAATTCATCCTTATAGGCCATCTTTACTTTTCTCTCATCACCATCGTTGTATTCACCCTAACTACGTCCACTGCAAAGCTGAAGCCTCGCCCATATCCGTCGAAGTAACCCTTTTCTATGTCTGCTGCGCACAACTTATCTCCTTAAAGAAAACGAACTCATACGCTCACCTGATTTTCTCCTGCCCCACGCGACACTTGACTTCATTTGGAAACCACTGTGTTAATATGAAACATAATCACCTCACCTCCGCAGTAAAAAAAAATCGCCTTCTTTCTCCTTGATTTTCACTAAGGTACCATTAACTCGCGTTTTTTTCTTGACTCCTTGCGTTCACTTTCTCTCTCTCTTAACGTTACGCATTTTATATTCGTTTGCCTTGCTTGCAGAGCTCTCATATTAGTGTCAATCCTATTTGGTAGCATTCAAGTCCCCGCCCCACAGCAGAGTACTTGCAAGTTACAACTTTTTTTATGGTTTTTTTTCTTTTTTTTTTTTGCTAACAGGCGAGCACAACCACTTGCCATGTTCTCATCTGTCATTTACGACTGGAGAGCACACCCACCCCTTCCTAATATGCCAGTCATTTCACACAGTTGTTTCGGGTTCGACGTCAATACCTAGTGTAAATAGAACTAGTCCCTGACAACGTTCAATTTTTTCGCTCCGCATTGTAAAAAGTTGCGAGCTTTCGAAAATATTGAAACTAATTTAGATTTTTTATACTTAGACCCACAATTCTTCCTTGCTGTCTGGATCCTCAATCGTGCGTTGCAGTTACTCCCCTTGGTTAATGAGAAAGCCAATGTCTTCAGCAAAACGGTGATTACTGAGAGATTCTGCACTGTGGATTGAGGGTAAATTCATGGAGCATTCGGCGTCAATATTCCGTTTATCACAGCACCACATCACACAATGAATCCTGGGCTAACGTGCGATCCTCTTTTCAATATTTAGTAACAATTACTGCTTGTGAAATTCACCAAATAGACATCTTATCTCATCACTAGTGGAATCATTGGCAGTTAGCAGAGAATGGATTTAGAGAATGCAGTTAGCAATAAAGTGAAGTGAAATGATCGTTAATCTGTGAATGAACAGGAGCCAAGTACTTACTTTTGCGACACAGTCATGTTGCCGACTCTTATTTGGCCTTAACGTTGGGTCGCAGCCGTTCACCCTGCAGAGAGCAAAAAATATAACTTTAATCGATGCAGGTTTGCTACCTTGGCAGCTTATCGCCTACACATCAAAACTGCACAATGTCGAAAAAACCTTCACGTTCTGTTTGACACAAGCCTGGCTGAGAACATTTTTTCATACTTTATGAATGACTGAAAGAAACATACTCTTGTTGCTTTCACTCCGGAGGCTATCCAAGAAGTGCTTTCGTGATGGCTGAAGGCTTAAATGTAGCAAGTCCGAACTCTTCGTCAAGTCGAAATCGCGCTATTTTGCCCAACTAGCCGAGGGTGCGCATCAAAATGATAATTGCTATTTCTCATTGAACCTGTCTAAAGCGTTTCGCTTTTGTGTGTCCGTGTGCTCACGCGGTATCTATCAGGTGCTAAAAATAGCATTTTTTGCGCCCTGAGCCGTTATACAGAGTCCACCCCGAGTCATCACGTGGATGAAGCCCGTCCAAGGTGACCGATCTAATCGGGCAGGAGAGAAAGATTATGTAACGTGTGGAGGGGTTGCGATGGGAGACAAAAGGGTAAACGCAGACGAAGAAAAAGAAGGGACAACAATAACTACAGAGAGACTGAAAGAAGAGGTAAACGCTGCAATACCGCAAGCGTCTCGATATCGATGCCACTAAGGTCATCGGTCACATGAGCCCATCTAATTGGTTCTGAGTTTCTCTCTCCTGAGCGGCTACAGCTCGGAAGCGAAGTGCTCAGCGAGAGATTCCCTCCAAGATTCCCTGTGCTTTTAGTCGAAGAAACAAAATAAACCGGGAAACCAGAACGCACGGTTGGCGCAGCAACTTTCGTTTCATTACCCCACATCCAACAGTTCTGGACAAAAGCATTTTCGAACAGGAACTAGTATAATTATTTTATTTATTTATTTAGTAATACTGCAGGCCAATACTTTGGCCCAAGCAGGAGGGGCATATCACAAACAAGAAAGCACAGAAAAGCATATACAATGCAACATGAAATGAACATAATGCACAAAAAGAAGCACAAATGAGAACGTCAACATCGCTAAGTTCCACAAAAATGATTTTGCAATGCAGCCATGAAATAGTTTGACTGAAATACACTAATGGGAAGTGAATTCCAATCGTTTACCGTTCGAGGGAAAAAACTACTTATAAGCGTTTGTTTTCGCGAAGATCGGTGCAAGGAAATACTCATGACTGTGTCGTGTTCTCCTCGTAGAAGGCCGACATACGGAAGCTGGTAGCGTCATATTATTTGTTCCAGAAAGAGTGTTATGTAGTAGTACAAGACGATTAATTTTTCTGCGTATTTCAAGTGTCTGTATTCTATTTTGTAACATTATTGAGGACGGCGAATCCTTCCTGGCATATTTCCCGTATATAAATCTCACTGCTTTTCTCTGTACTCGCTCAAGTTCTTTTGTGTCTTTCATGGTATGCGGGTCCCAGAGTTCGGAAGCATATTCTAACTTCGATCTCACTATTGCATTGTAGGCTAACAGTTTAGTCCTTACAGGCGCGTTTTTAAGCTTTCTCTTTATGAACCACAATTTTTTTAGCGCTGCTGAGCAAACATCCGAGATATGAGTTGACCATGTAAGCTTATTGTTAAGGGTAACGCCAAGGTATTTGTATTTGTCGACTTCGACGACAGTTCTATTTCCAAGTTGGTACGGAAAAATGCTAGCAGATTTTTTTCTTGTTACGCGTAAAAGTACAGTTTTTTCCGCATTGAGCTCCATTCCCCAATTGGAACACCAGTCAGCAATTTCTGCAAGGCATCTTTGCAACACGTAATGATCATCATGGGACACAATTTCCTTGAAGATAACACAATCATCCGCGTATAGCCGAATGGACACATTACCAGGAATAACATCAATCAAGTCGTTAACATAAATTAAAAATAACAATGGTCTTAGCACACTGCCCTGAGGGACTCCTGAGGTGACCTGACGAGCACTGGAAGTACAATTTCTAATATCAACAAACTGTTCTCTGTTTTTGAGATAAGCACATATCCACTGTATGATACGAAATGCGAGTCCAATTTTATCTAATTTATGTAATAGCTTTGCATGGGGAACTTTATCAAAGGCTTTGCTGAAGTCCAGAAACAGCACATCTATTTGTTCAGATAAATCAAGTATGCGGGATAGCTCATGTACGGTTGTTACGAGTTGAGTTACAGTGGAGAGAGTCCTTTCCTGAAACCATGCTGAAAAGGTGATAGTATGCTATGATCTTTCAAAAACTCTTGTATGAAACCAGCGACAATATGTTCCAATAGCTTACAACACGTGCTAGTAATAGATATAGGACGGTAATTTGAAACAATTTGGCGGTCTCCTTTCTTGTGTACCGGCACAACACGTGCTTTACTCCAGACTAATGGTATTGCACCTAATTTTAAGGATAACTGAAAAAGATTAGATATGAATTCAGATAATTGTTCAGAATATCGCCTCAAGAAAGCATTAGGAATGTTATCGGGCCCAGCTGACTTCTTAATATTTATATTTAGAAGCAATGCCAGGACACCTTCGCGACTGATTAAAATATGATCTACCGATGGTCTACTTGTGCTGGAAAGTTCACACTGATCACGTTCTGTAAACACACTTTGAAAATATACATTGACGTATTCAGCAATGCAGTGCGCATCCTCTATTTCAGTTCCGTTGACGTTAATGCTTTGTATCTGTTGTTTTCTCTGGCTTAGGTGCAGCCAAAACTTTTTAGGATCGCCAGAAATAAATTCTTCAAGATTCAAGCTGTAGAACTCATCTCTAGCCAAATTTACCTTTCGTAGAAAGTCATGTTTCAGCTGCGTAATCTGCGGGGTTGTCGCTTTGTTCCTCTTTCTCAGCCTTTTTATTTTACGCTTGGTCTGAATAATATCCCGATTTATCCATGAATTCAGGCGCTGTTTTCGAACTACCTTTAAAGAAACAAAGTGCTCCGTACAGTACTTTACAGTCTCCTCAAAACGTTGCCATGAAAGTTCAACATTATTTTCGATTATATCAAGTTGTGCATCTAAATATTCTATTCGCAACATCATCTGCATTAGTGAAATCTCTAATTGTTTTAACTGCTCTATGATCTTGGTGCTTCTGCGCAGGAACTTTCCAGCAAAAAGATATCAGCTTGTGATCTGATATACCAGGCTCGACCGTTGTTGTTCCATCCGAAAATATTTCGCACAGGAATAGAAGATGAAGAATATTATTTCCACGGGTATCATTATCAACAACCTGCTGGAGGCCCAGACTGAACATAATATCCATCGCTAAGTCACCAGAAACCGATGAACCATAATTTAAACGATTCCAGTTTAGACACGGCAGATTAAAGTCACCTGTTATTATTAAGTTTTTTCCCTTTAGTCTCAGGAGATGATCATACAACTGATGCATAAAAGAGTCATCAGCCCCTGGGGCCCGATATACAGAGCACAAAAAAAACGACATTCCCCAGATAGATACCTTCAAGAATAAATTTTCGTGTTCCTTGATTTGATCTGCAACTGTCACATGAACACTGGATTTTGTTATGACTGCAATACCGCCACCGCGATAACAACTGTCTTTTCTGTACAGATGACAGTTCGGCGGAACTATTTCGTCGTCGCGAATGGCTTCATGCAACCAAGTTTCCGAAATGATGCAAGAAGGCAATTTTTTCATATTGTGTAAAATTCTAGTATAACAATCAACATATCCGCAGATCTCCCGTCGGGGGGCTTCAATTTTTTTCTTATGATCGTTTTTGCTGCTGTCAAAACCATTTCACGGTAGTTTTCTATGGCAGTCCTAACTGCTCGATGCGAGTGATGGAAGCACTCTAAAAGAAGTATCTTGCTATACATCGGAAAAATGGACCATTACCTTCAATATTTCCGTAACAATACCTTACAATATTTCAGTCCAAGAATGTTGGGCATGCATTTAATAGTGTTCTCAAGAGAAAGGTAAAAAGGCAAAAATATAAATGAAAGAAAGAGAAAACCATGACCAGCAGGCCTTTTTCACGCATAAATCCAATGGAAAATAAATTAGTAGGACGCCTGTCGCGCTCGTGTTCGCGAGTCTCGACGTCTACAAGACCTAGCTGTGTTCGCCACCGCGCGAGAAGCCGATCGACGTCGTAGCCATACCGAGGAACGGCGGGCTTCACAAAACTTGGCTACATCGTGCCAAAATACATGCGCTTTAAAAAAGCATGTAGGCAAAGCAAACTTTCCAGTGCATGTAACTAGTCGAAAAAGCCTAATTTCTCGAGCCACAGCGCCAAAAGCAATCGTGTTTTGGAAATTCTAAGAACTGATATGGCTATTACTAATGACAGGCTAGAAATTTCAAATTGCAACTATAGTTACCTAGCTGCGATAGCTAAAAAGTTAATTATAAGAAATTAGTTAACAAGCTTACTACTTGAGGCAGTTCACCGGCATTCCGTGTCCGCCAACGCTAAGACGCAAAAACCATACTTATACCCCACCCCCCCCCCCCTCCCTAGAAAAAATCTATTCTTGCAAAGTTTTAAAAGTGTTCCCTGAAACACCTGGTAGTATGTGGGAGCCTTCGCGTGGAAATCTTCAAAATGCTCTGGAGATAGTACAATATAAAGCACCCAGATTGACTTTGTCATGTTACGCTCTAACAGCATGGCAGCACGGATGCACACCCTGAATATTCAACCTCTTACGACGCGTAGAATGTTTGTCCTGTTTTCAATCCTGCAAGTGTTATACCATAGCATACAGCCGTTCTCCAGGAATCAAATCTTCCCGGTGCCTCAGTGCTCTGCGAGCCTAGAGCATGTGCATAAAAGTCCGCCTGATTTTCGCTCGCACAGCAAAATATGCAAACTGGCTGCTGGCGTTGGCGATAAATGAGTCGAACACATTACCAACAAGTATTGTCAACCATCATCGTCTTTGCAAACAGCTTTAGTAACGTTTTCCTGCACAGAAAATATGTCACAGCACATTGACCCTGTGAGAGCGATGTATGCCGTTACATTTCTGCCGCTACCCTCTGCTTTTGTTGATTTCGTGTTTTCCCATATGGCTTGGTTAGGTGTGTGAGGTTCAACGTCCCAAAGCGACTCAGGCTGTGAGGGACGCAGTAGTGGAGGGCTCCAGAACTTTCGACCACCTGGGGTTCTTTAACGTGCACTGAGATCGCACAGTGCACGGGCCTCTAGAATTTCGCCTCCATCGAAATTCGACCACCGCGGCCGGGATCGAACCCGCGTCTTTCGGGTCAGCAGCCGAGCAACATAATCACTGAGCCACCGCGGCGGCTAAATGCTATACCAGAGCTTTCTTTTTGTACCGACCTATTTTAACAAGTTTTGATTCTTCCGTTGCATTCAACTGTTAACTTGATTTTGCCTATTGTATCTCTCTGCCATTTGATCTCGTGTTGGAGCTGATTTCTAAACGTTCTTCCCCTATGTAATAGCCAGATGGGTATAAGTGTTTTGTCTAATACTGCACTTTACTAACCCTTCACGGCTTATTACAATCTCCCGACTGCGCGTACGAGCGCTGGCGTCATTGTTTCTCTGTGCCGACAACACATGCACACATCAGAGCAGTCAGCAAAATGGCTACCTGTCGACCGCGTTCCGTGGACTGGTGTTTAGCGTATTACTCAGTACCCCACGACCAGTGAGTAAGCATCAAAACTTGTAGCTCTCGCTAAGTTCACGCAGACGGAATCATGTTCGCGACATCCCGGCTACATACCCTTGCATCAGGCTGTGGATGCACAGGAGGAGGATGACCGCGTGCACCAGTAAACGCTGCATTTCTTAATTGTTTCAATGGCTCTTTTGTTATCCTGTAACGATAACAAACAAATGCACCATGCAGAACACAGTTAAACATAGGACTAAATATCCCCACTTATTCCCACTGTTATACTTTGGGTAAGCAATCATTAGCTCCAATTATCCTCCTAAGTTACTTAACGAGGCGGTGTCGGATACAGATCGGAGGTAATTGAGGAGTTCTGCCTGAAGTTTTGCCGAAAACTTTTCCCAATAGAATTCTCTTACTAAACCTTAAAATTACCACGAAAGACAGTCTAGAAATTTTGTCAGCTTCCGCGAACTCATTTGCTGATTATTGCTCTATGAGTCATCGTGTGAAGGGAAATGATTGCTGTTAACTCACTATGGATAATTTATTGCGTTTACAAATGGCTTTACGCACCCTGATTGCCCACTGACTATATATGTGTTGCTGTATTCACGGTATCAAATACGCTTTTGTAATCTGTAAAAACCGTGCATGTGGGCGGGAATTGTCTTCCACATTTATCTTCCACAAGTTCATAGACCATTTTTGAGTATATTTCCTAAAGAAAGAATCACCTTTCAGTAATCCATTTTGCCCACGCGGCCCGCCGCGATGGCTCAGTGGTTATGGTGCTCGGCTGCTGACCCGAAAGACGCGGGTTCGATCCCGGCCGCGGCGGTTGAATTTCTATGGAGGCGAAATTCTAGAGGCCCGTGTACTGTGCGATGTCCGTGCAAGTTAAAGAACCCCAGGTGGTCGAAATTTCCGGAGCCCTCCACTACGGCGTCCCTCATAGCCATAGTCGCTTTGGGACGTTAAACCCCATATACCAAACCAAATCATTTTGCCCACGCCTCTTTTCACACCTTCTTGCCATCATTTATTTCATTGTTTAACCGCAAGACGAAATTTATCACCGCCATCGCAGTTAACGTGGGGGATAAAGTAATATGCTATCAAAATATCTCTGCATCATAGCGTCCTACGCCTGACCTAACAAAAGATGCGCATAATGGGAAAAAAATACCGTAAAATCGAGCTCAGCAGAATGCACTATGACATAAAACCACCCAAGTGCGATAATTGCTCTAAAGGTAAGAGTAGTTTAGTTTAGTTTAGTTTAGTTTAGTTTAGTTTAGTTTAGTTTAGTTTAGTTTAGTTTAGTTTAGTTTAGTTTAGTTTATGGTGGTTTAACGTCACAAATCGAGTCAGGCTATGAGGGACGCCGTAGTGAAGGGGTGCGGAAATTTCGACCACTTGGGGTTCTTTATTGTGCACTGACATCGCACAGTACACGCGCCTCTAGAATTTTGCCTCTATAGAAATTCGACCGCCGCGACCGGCATCGAACCCACGCCTTTCAACCGCGGCATATTCGGCTGGTCAATAAGAAAGAACTGGTTTAGCTAGAGATAAACACATATCTTCTTTCCCTTGTCTCTTTATCAGATACTGCCGAGACATGGCATAATCATATTTTAATCATATTTTGTGTAGCTTACAGAACTTAAGCACACGCCAGTGCTCAGTTATATATATCACTAAAAACTGGAAGCTTAACGAATAGCTGAAAATAAGCAGAGAAAGGTGGAAAATATTAGCAAAATCTAATAATATCCTGCAAAATATTTACCAGCTTGTGCTTTTAAGCCTTGTTCGCGACATGATATGTTCATTTCAAATGAAATATTTTCCAGAAAATTTAAGCGGCGGAGAACAAACTGTACAGAACAGCGAAACGCGCAGCAAAGGTGCGAGGTCGCTCAGAACCGACATGGCATCCTGGAACGGCCTTATATTATTTCTCATCGTCTCTATAGCGCTGCTGATCACGGCGGCTACAATTAAAAACATTTACCATTAATTAGATCTATTTATTAGGCAGGCATTGCGGCTCTTTTACAGTATGTAGAAACAAATCATCAGTTGTACATCATTTCAAATGCAGATTGAAGCGATACATACCAAGAAAGCAGGCTTGTATCATAAGCGGAAAAGGTATTCTTCCTCCGGAAGTTCCTCAGTTTGCAGAAAGTGGCCTGGCGATATGAGCGTATTGGGTTATGTGCAGTGTCTTAAATAGAAGGGGACCAAAAGGTGGAGCATAATTTTTTCGCTGCGTTGTTTGTAACCTGCCTCAAACAATATCTTTTGTCCGTTATTAAAACGTTTCATGGTGAAAATCATCGGCTTTGGCTTCTACATGCGACATTTATTAAAAAGAATGAACCCTTTTGTTTATTTATACGATTTATTCCCACATGCTGCATGCACCCTTCGTGAGGTTATAGCAGGACTAGGACAAGAGAAAGAAAAACTGCAAGAATTTCGCACACAATAGCAGTACTGCCACAAATAAAGAAATACTAGCAACAGACAATGTCCTCCAAGACATTACGTATGTGCAAAGATTGCATTTTTTCACGCCGCGGATTCCAAAGTTCAATGACCAAAGCAAAATTGCTTTATTGGTGCACATCAGTAAGGTAAAAAGAAAAAGAAAGGTTCAAGATACATGAGGCTTCTGGCGAAAAATGTTTGTTAAAACTCCCATAATTATCACTGATAAAAAGCTTTGAGAATAAAGGACTTCTTTTAACAACCACAGGCGTATTATGTGGAGGCTTGATAAATAAGTTGTCGAGACAGAAGTTGGGAAATGGAAAAAAGGAAGATCTCTTCTTATGATATGAAATACAAAGCGCAATTTAATCTGATTTTTAATATCGCAGTACTCATGGCAAGGTCAGGTGAAACAATCGTAATTGCGAGCGTAGTCGACGACACCTTTATATGTTAGCAGCCTGGTGTCCTCTTGGCCTCAAGTAGAGTTCGAAGCAGAAATCCGAGTCTTTTAGCGGTTTTTACGTGGAATACTGCTGTGTTTTTACTGCGACATATATGGTAAACAGAGACTGAAATAAGTACTCTGGTAACCTTTAAAAGGCCCGACCCTGAAATGAACCCTTGAAAAGGGCGAGGCAAGTGTTACTTGAAAAGGACATTAAAACTGCTCCGCAAAGGTAATCATTTACATGGCTTGCGACAACTACAAAGCAGCTTCCCATTTCGAGCTTTTGAGAAGCTCGTGTAGTGAGCAGTCAGCAGTCAGTCAAAGCTGGAGAGCAGTCATCAAAAATGAGTTTAACTTGCTCGCCTTGGTCTAATGACTAGCTAACGTCACGCATGAATTTGGTTTTTGGGTAGTAGTACTAAATCCTCTCCCGCCCCCCTCCGCATCCCAAAACAAAAACCTGCTGGGAGATGCTTACTGACGTGTACCACAGATGTTGCTTCTGCGAACGCTCCTAGTCAAGCTCGCTGAAAACACCAACTTGATCGCAAAATGCACGTTCCCTCTAAAGAGCAGGTTAATTTTATGGGCTTTGAATATGTCGCAAAACTACGACAGTACGAAAAGCCAGATTGCGGACTGGGCCCTGAGGGCATGTCACCATGGCTTGGGTACACCTGAAGCCTTATTGAGGACAATCGTAAGTCTAAATGCCACAGTATTAAGGCGAAAGCCTTTAATGCCTCATCGTTGTCGACAGAAGGTTGTCAGCAGAGGTATGTCAGCAGAGGTGTTACGCTTTTTCAGTCAGAACAGAAAAAAATTACTAAAGCCTAGAAGGAAATTGGTCGAGTTGGGAAATCAAACCAGGGTCTTCGGAGTGCGAGACGAGCACGCTAACCACTCCGCCATGCCAGCACTTTTTTTGTTTCTTTCATGGTATTTATTTAGATGTTTTTATACAGAAAGCATATATATACATATATGTGTGTGTGTGTGTGTGTGTGTGTGTGTGTGTGTGTGTGTGTGTGTGTGTGTGTGTGTGTGTGTGTGTGTGTGTGTGTGTGTGTGTGTGTGTGTGTGTGTGTGTGTGTGTGTGTGTGTGTGTGTGTGTGTGTGTGTGTGTGTGTGTGTGGTGTGTGTGTGTGTGTGTGTGTGTGTGTGTGTGTGTGTGTGTGTGTGTGTGTGTGTGTGTGTGTGTGTGTGTGTGTGTGTATAAACACACAAAAAAACTATTTACAGAGCACCTAGGTAGGCGCTACATGGCAGAAATATAATAGTAAACATATTATAACTAAAAGGCCGGTAAGGATATACAGCACATCAGGAGAGGAAACCAATCAGGTACAAAGTCCAATTCTTTGTAAATGTCCGTTACCTGCAGCAACATTCGCCTAAAATGAATTCTGTGCGAAACAACAGGCTCAGCGTTGCGGTCTTGCATGCGCATTTTGCAAAGGCTATGAAGTCCAATGAGAAGAATCATATCATAGGGTTTCGAGTCAGGTTGGGAAACAACAACGTTGCGCACACTCTAGGAATTTAGGAGAAAATCTTTCTGTAGCATCCTCTGCATCACATACCAAAACAAAATCGCGTCTTTGCAGTGTATAAAATAATGTTCAATTGTTTCAGGCACATTACACAAGCGGCAGGTTACAGAAGAGCCAAAAATGTTTTTCTATCGAGCCACATGTTGACAGGTAGAGTTTCAGTGTGTAATTTGTAGAAAAATGTTTTGGTGCAAAGAGAAATTGGCATTTTACGCACTTGCTTTAAAACATCATGACCCATGAGCCCAAAGTAGACAGAACGATACAGTGGGGGCGGGAAGAGTGTCGATATCAAATACCTGTACAGATTTTTGTGCTAAGCAGAATATAAGTACTCATTTGAAAACCGAACTGCCAAAAAACGCACGGAGACATACACTACCTGCATAAAGCGTAGTGAACGGGGGCGTTCAGTAAAATTGGAAGAAACTACTAAGTTCAGAAGTAGAGTCATGAAGTTAACCTGCAAGAAGGCTCTAATAATCGGATGGAAAAAATCATGAAAATAAAGAAACGGGTAACCAACTGTCCCACATACAGGTGCTCTAGACCCAAGCCTCCTGCCTGAAAAGGTTATCATAGGCCTGAAAAGGTTATCAAGCCACATGGGCTCAAATTTGGAGGACCAAATAAACGTAACAAATATTTGATAGAAACGCCGTATGTAATGTCTGGCGCAGTGAAGGACCTGGAGTACGTAATAGATTCTTGTTGCCAGAAAGTTGTTGCAAGCGTGGGCTCGACCAAAAATTGAAAGGCGATGCGGTACAAACGTCTGAGCGTAACGCTCAACGGCCGGAACTCGCTCTCTCCAGTAATGGGCACTTGATTTGTAGGCATGAAGTGGAACGCCAAGAGATTAAGGAGGCACAGAAGACCATTCTATACCAGCGTACAGGGCGGAGTTGTGCCCCATGAACCAAGCAATAGGCCAGAACTTTTGGTGCCATTCATTTGAGCACCAGAAACGATGATAAAACCGATGTATTGTGGACAACACATCATTAATGCTGGGCTTGTCAGTGCAGAAAAATGCAAGATCGTCAGCATATGCTAGATATTTGACTTCATTACCCGAAACAGGGAACCCATAGGTGTTACTGTTAAGCAAAACACTCAAACAAAGCGGTTCCAGGTAAAGAGCAAAAAGCAGAGGAGACATCCGACAGCCTAGCTTCACGGAAGAGCGGATTGGCACAAGGTTCGAGAGCTGGCCATTAATGATTAATCGTGTTGAACAGTTGCTGTAGCAAAGTTGCATGCACCCCCTTAAGTACAGTAGAACCCACGTTTGCTCGCTCTAGAAGTGAAAATAGAAATGAATGGCGAACGCGGTAAAATGCTTTCGCAAGGTCAATCTGAGCAGAGCAAGCTGCTCATGACAGCAGGAGGAATATTCAAGAATTGTCCGCGCAGTGTGAACATAACTTTGAATGGAGCAGCCTCTCAAACCGAACGTCTGGTGAGATCCAATGAGTACCGACATTGCGAATTGCAGGCGATTTGACAAAACTTCAGCAAACATTTTGTAATCCATAATTGCCAATGTAATGGGCCTATAACCTTCTATAAAGCGCAGTTTTCCTTCATCAGTAGTTTTCGGAATTAGCACTGTGTGGCATTTTGTAAAACACTGAGGAAGGGCTCCCATATCGAGCCCCACCTTGAAGACCCGCAGCAAGACAGGAGTGAGAATAGATTTAAAAGCCTTGTAAAATTCCCTTGAAATGCCGTCAGGACCAGGCGTTTTTGAGACAGGTAACTTATCAATTGCATGCTCCACCTCTTCCTGCATGAAAGAGCCGCTAATAACAGAACAATCGTCTTCTCATAAATGGCTCACTAAGGTGCTGAAATGCGCCGAAATTTCTGAATTATGCGCATCAGGTGAAGCATTAAACAAATCTGTGTAATAATCTACAAATACGGCCATCACCTAATTTTAACTGTACACTAGTTTGCCATTGGATATCATCCCCGAAATAAACTTTATAGCGGCATGACGGCGCTCATCAAGCAAAGCCTGTCGTGTCGGATGCTCATATTGCAAATCACGCTTGGTACGAGATCGAACACGGGCACCCCGGTAGCGTTCTGCATAAAATCTTTGTAACTCACTTCTGATACTAGAAAATTCATCCGTATATTAGCCAGGTGCGTCGCATTCTATTTCCTACAGGTTGTACAAATTACGAAAAGGTTCAGGTGTCCACCGGGATATGCGAGACAGATACATTTCCTTTCTTCAAAAACCAATCTAAAGACGAGGTGGTGGTGGTGGAAAACATTTATGCAACGATACACATCAGGAGGTTATGCATGAGCTGACCCAGGGGGGGCCAGCCCTCACAAGTACTAGGTGAAGGTCCCTAGTTAGGGACCTCAGTGACGTCGGGACCCCAGTGGCGTCGGCCGCCGCCCGGGCTCGCGCGACTAAGGCCCGTTGGGCCTGTTGGTCAGAGCAGCCGAGCAGGGTCGCCTCTCAGTCCTCCCGGGTTGGGTTGGGTTGAGGGGGGATAGCAGGGTTGGAGGGGCAGGCCCACACACAGGAGACAGCTGCCCGAGAAAGAAGGGTTTAAGTGTTTGAGATCTTCCGGGCACACCAAAGAATTAGTATACAGGCGAAGCAGGAGCCGGTCCTCCGCCTTTGAGAGACCTTTACACGGGCGGGGACGAAGACCGTGGACAGATTGATAAAGTTCTTTGAAGGAGTAAGCGGGAGTGAATTCGAGTTCCTGATCGTCAGGGTCGGAGGGGAATGTCCGGTGAGAGAGCGCGCTGGCGGCGGTGTCAGCTGCCTCATTTCCCTCAAGGCCCATGTGAGCAGGACCCCAAACAGGAGCCCTCTAACTATGCTAGGTACTATCTGTATCATACCGTCAGCGACGACAAACGGCCGACGTTTGTCCCGCAGCATCCAACCGTTATTGTGAACTATGACAGTTAATGCATCATAACTCTCCACATCCATCTGGTGGATTTGAAGCTCCAGCTCCGTCAAATTCCTTGCATGGGCAAAGCGCTTTTCTCACTTCTCGCGCCGGCGCTCGCGTTTTTTCGTCATTCTCTCTCTCTCTCTCCTCCCGCTCGCGGCGCTTTTCCTTTCAGCTGTTCTCGCTCACGCTGCGTCTGCCTGTCAAGCTTTTTGCGCTCGCGCTCACGGTGTTCCATCCTTTCGGCTTCCTCCTTCGCTTTTCTTCTTGAATATTATCCCAGGCCTGGCTAGTTTCATCAGACATCACCTACTCTGCCCTCATGACAGCAAGCATCTCATTCTTTGTTTTTGCAGGGCTCAAAGAAGTGCCCAACTGTTCTGAAATTTCTATGAGTTTCATCTCTCTGAAGTTCTCCATCTTGCACAATGGCGTCTTGCCGTTTGCCTGTTTTAGAATTCACCTGCCGTTCACCCCTATTGAGCTACTAGCATGACACGCGCAAGTGTTTCTCGACAACACTGCCTTGCTCATTCCCACAGCACCAGGTTTGGTTGTAAACCGCTCCTAATAGGCTCCAAAGAAACAAAACTATCTCCAGTGCTTCACTCAGCACGTGTCTAGGCTACGATAACCTGTGCAAGAGGAGTCCGCCGAACTGAAGGGTAAACATCACGCACTTAAAACGTCGAGATGCCCGTTTCCGGTCGATACCGTAGCTGCCATCCACTGTTTCTGCCGAGAACCAAATCGCTCGCACCTGCTCTGGCGACCGGGGCATCCCACCACTCTGTCACCACTGTTGTGACCGGTGCATCTTCGTATGGCGAATTGTTGACGAAACAAAACGACGGCAGGACAAATAAAAACGGCTTTATGTACGGTATTTACATGGCAGCACAAAGTTGGGGCAAACAACCTAAGGGCCGCTCGAGATAGCCTGGTTCGAAAGACTTAGACCTGAACGCTGCCTCTCGATCTCTGCTCTCCTGCGACCGCCGGGCCCGCTTTTATACCCTCGGTGGTTGATGACAATTGCAATAGCTGCTATGCAAGGAGGGTGACTCGTCAGCGGCGGTCCGCGTTTGCCGTGTACAAGCCTGGGCAAGTTGCAGCGTGATGCTGGGTACAGAGGGGTGCTTACGCCGAGCCGAGGAGCTAAGCGTCTGGCTTCAACATGATGCCAGCGGGAAAACGTTGTGTCGAAAATGCTCTGGCACAACAGCGCGTCACGTTGAAGGTGTCCGTCACATAGCAGGCACCACTGTGCCTGTCAGCCCTCATTAACATCTAAGAGTGAAACAAGTTTCGAATTCATGTATGCTGTCGTTAGCCAAACCTCAAGAATAAAAATAATTTGAAGGGAAAGAGCAGCCATCACCTAAATAATTCCACAATCCTTACTAACAGCGCTTTTTCCGTTCATGTACAGTTAAGTACAAGTTTGAAGGATTATGGGTTCAGGAAAAAGCACTAGTTTCAGTGTTGGCAAACAGAGCAGGTAATTTAAAAGCATAGAAGTGTGAAATAACATGCCTTCATCATCTACAAGAGGGAATATCAGCTGACTTGCTAGCGAGGTAAGGCAAAAATAAATACTTTCTCTCGTACCGCATACAGTAAACCTTTGCCCATGACTGTATACCGCACACTGGTGGTTGTAGCTGTGAACAGCATTTCTGGAGTTTATTTCTTTTTTTGTAAAGCGTATTAGAAGCACTATTCTACTTGTTGCTAACGTTGTCGACAAATATAACAGATTAAGAAGTTTGCGGCGATACGGTGGCCCCAGCTTGCATGTAATGCGAAGGCAAGATAACCGCTGCTCATTAGGGTAACGGAGTGGATTCCAAGAGAAGGCAAGCGCAGCAAAGGGTGGCAGAAAGTTGGATGGGCGGATAAGATTAAGAAGACTGGGGGGGTACGGTGGCCGCAGCTGGCAAGGGACAGGGTTAATTGTAGAGACATGGGAGAGGCCTTTGCCTTGCAGAGGGCGCAGTCAGGATAATGATGATGATGTCATCGTACGTTAAAGTAAGAGTGCATCCAATTCAACTATCATTTTCACATATATTATTGAGCCGGATATGACGCATATGAACAGAATAATCCTCTAATAAAGGATACTTAGGATAGCTATGCCTGCATTAAGTAAAAAATTTCTGACGACAGTGAAAACAATTGTTATCACTGTTTGCATGAGGTCACGTGTACGTCCTCTGGTATAGTCACACCTATAAATTTTAGGATAACGTATGCAACAATTTCCCAGAAGCGCTTAACAATGTCTGAGAACAGGCGCTCAACATTTTCTCTAGAAAGCTCTGGCAAATTATGTGACGTAATGTTTTTGTTATTCGTCGTTACTAGTGGGAAAAGTGTGTTTCGTTGAGAGACACTAAAGTTCACTGTTAAGTCTGATGCTTTCGTTGGCGAACGTTTGCAACAAGGGCTCTGACACGGCACATTCCAAAAATTACAAGTGACTCAAAGTAAACATGACATCCTCTATGTGCTTAACAATATTTCTTAGCGTCTACAGCATACCTAATCCTAGGACTGGTATACCGCATTTTCAGGATAACTAGGACCAATAACTAAACAGTAACCTCTGGGTTCGTAGCGCATTTGAAAAAAAAAATGTCAAGAATATGCCGCTTAAAATTTTTGATCACAGCCCAAGACGCACGCAAAGACTTTTAGTTGCTGCTCAGCAGCGACATTTGCTCCGCGGCGTTGGCTATATGCATGTCGACGTTTCTCTAAAATGTATCAATGTGGTCGGTAAAGTGCGTGCGTAATAATTTTGTTATCGCTTTAAATCGGGCACCAATACCAGGGTGAGCGAGCTATGCTCTCCATGTTCTTATTAATTAGCCCTGGAGAGATTTCTTCTGGCTGTTACGAAAAGATTTCAGGGCGAAACTTCCCAGTGTAGCCGTGTTCATGACACATAATATAAAAAAAAACAATTTGACACCCCAAGACTCATTATAAATAATGAATGATGTAGTGAGCGCCAATACCCTTCCAGACAATTTCGGTTCGGTACAGCGTTTTGCATAGAAATAAGCAGAAACCTGCGTGCCCCACACGACAAACGAAATAAGTACTGTAATGTGGAAACTCGCACAGTTAGCGTGGACGGCCACAGTCCTTGTCCCAGCGGTGCTGCTCAGCAGGCCAGCGTTCGCAAGCGCAAAACCTGACCTTCGTCGGCTTCGCCCGTGGCTTCGCGCCTATCTTCTTCCTCGCCTTCATCGGCGCTAGCTGCTGGGGCATCAAACTCCAACTCTCTTTCTTACAGTACTAATGTCGTTAAACTGCCTTGAGAAAAATAATATACGAAGGCTGGCGCAAAACATGCTTCCATACATAATTTAGTGATATAACGAGCACTATGGTGAGACGACTAGAAAAGATAAAAATGGATATTTGCCTGCCTACCTAAAAACACTGTCATGAATCCTCGCAGAAAAAGGCGGGTTCCATATTTTCCTAACCGGATTTATGACGCTACACCGTGACGGCCACATTTCATTTTTGTACAGTGCAACGAAGTTCTGACCCCTTCGGAAAAAAGGCCTCCGCGTTGGCTCAGTGGTAACGGCGCTCGGCTGCTGACCCGAAAGACGCGGGTTCGATCCCGGCCGCGGTGGCCGAATTTCGATGAAGGCGAAATTCTAGTGGTCCGTGTGCTGTGCGATGTCAGTGCATGTTAAAGAACCCCAGGTGGTCGAAATTATTCCGGAGCCCTTCACTACGGCGTCCCTCATAGCCTGAGTAGCTTTGGGATGTTAAACCCCCATAAACAAACAAACAAACAAACCTTCCGAAAATCTTTAAACTAACCGCACAAAGCTTGCTTCCTTACGTTGTGAAACTTTCAGCCAAAATATTCCTTCGTGATTTCTTGGAATAAATGTTGTTTCGCATGTCTTTGACGACAGGCGCAGACAATGATGTTTACAACTAAATTGCAGGCTGCTGTCGCACCAAAAGCACCCGACTGAAAGCAAGCCTATTATCATAAAGAATAGAACCATTTGCCAGCGGAGAGAGCGACAACTGTACTGGATGCCCGACAAAGAGAATTTGCCCGTTGCTCTCAGAGATGCGCTCATTAAAAGCTTACTGCGAAATTTCCATGTGTAGCGCCGGAAATCCTGACAAAAGTCTAAAGAATTATTAAACCTGTCAACCATGAATACGGTCGTTCCACCATCATCTGTTCTCTACTCGTGTAACAAGCAGTAACACAATGCCTCATGCCAACGTCGATAAATAAGTAATATTAACAAGGAATTGCGATAACATTTTCAACAAACAAATGAAACAAGCGCGGCGGCGCTGACAAGGATAAATTAGCTTTGAAGTCATCGAGACATCGAGTGGGCTCGTTGCTACAATAAGCACCCGATTTAGGTATGACAAGGCACTTTCGATAACGTGTGCCTAAAACACCGACAGCAATCAAACACACTGTATATGCTGCCACGCGGGTTCATTATTTTTCCACAGCACTTTGTTCACGTCTCGTACACCAAGCAGAAAGCGATTAAAATGCCAAGTCTGTGCGAGCAACGATAAAGAACATAACAAGACAACCACAAAAAGTATAACCAAGAGGTGCTATTAGTATAATATGAGTGCCATATGAGCATAATGTCAGATAGTGCTAGTAGGATGTGCGCAATAAAAAACAGAGAAACAGCGCGAACACCTAAGGCCAGCAGAAGGCAGCCGCCCCATGATGTCCTTTTAAGTGCTCAGTTTTCACCTCGATATATTTGGACAGGTACCATGGGGACAATTTTCTTTTGAACGGCCCAGGGGTTATAGGTGCCTTGCCCCCCCCCCCCCCCCCCCATGATGTCGTTGCATAGGTTGCATGAGGACAATTTGCTTTCCAACGGTCAAGGGGTTACAGGTGCCTTGGCCTCAGCGTACTGAATGAAATGAAGTGTTGCAGGAATATTTCGAGCGTTGCAGCCGACTGAACGTGATTGCGCTAACTAGTACTAGGAAAGCCTCGTCATTATGATCATTTTTTAAAAGTAAAACGGAGAGCCCTTGACGCTGGTGCTCTCTGTTGCAGTTCATTCCAGACTATCCAGACCTATCCACAACAGTCTCGTCGAAACCTCGGAGCATAGGATACAGCTAGTGCGACGATCCGGGCGTTTCTTAAAATTTCCTGTTGTAGTGAGTCTGGCTTTCGCGCTCTGCACTGCTCTGAAAGTCGCTGAATGGAATCCCGGCTGCAGCGGCCTCAATTCCATGGATGTGAAGTGCAAAAACACCAGTGTACCGTGCCATGTCAGCGCACGGTATAGAACTCCAGGTATAGAACTCCAAATATTCCGGAGCCCTCCATTCCGGCTTGCCACATAGCCCCATGCGTCGCTTAGGGACGGCAAACTCTACATACAACGTTCGTTCGTTCAAGTTGCGAAATCAGCATTGCGCGTGATGGTAACTGACGGCCTTGAATGCCTTGTATGGTCGGTCGCACAACTAAAGGGCGAAACCTTGATGCAGCCCAGATTATCGCGATACACTTTTTTTGTTGTTGAGTAGTTGGCACTTTTTCTCGCGGTGGAGTCCCTGTCAGTTACGTATACTGTAGAGACGAACATGTGTCGACGCGACAGCGGCAATGCTATCGCTGAGTCCACGCTGCCGGTTGGCATTTGAACTCAAGCCGACGGGCAGACAAAACGCCGTTCAGTGTCTGGTGCTTTTAGAGCTGAAAAATCACTTTGCAATACGCAGACCTCTTGCATGTGGTTCTCCAACGCTTTGGTAAAGCAATGGCTGCATGGCTGCTGACGTGTCTACTATACTGAATAATTTTTTTTAAATCTCTTAAAGCTATCTACAGGCGTGAGGTTAAGTCTGCACATATCTTCGTAGTTAAATTTGGGGGTTTCAATCTGGTCTCTTCTGGAGTATTGGTTCCTAAAGCGTCGAAATTTCCTTTATTCATCACTTAGCAGCAAAAATAGCTACTCACTGCGGAACACTGAGAAGAAATCCACACCTATGTTAAACCTAGGTAGAGCTTTTAAGGCTGATGAGCTAGACGTTGATCATGCGCAATTTGTAGTTTTCTAATCTTGCTCATTTTCCTTATGATATGGATTTTTGCTCAAAGGAGAGTATAATAAGGGAGTTATTGCTCAATCGCATCTACCCAGGCACAGCCATACACCTGCATACACCTGCTATACAGCTTTCAAATAAACCTCGTAGTTCAACAAAACTTTAGCTTTGTACGGGCTCCACTTAGGGGCTACCACTTCCCCAAAACAGTCGCCCTCCCAACTGAGCTAATTGGGACGGCTAGCATGAGGTAGGGTGACAGCGAATTGATTAATAACTCGAAGTGGGAACAGTTTTGGTCAAATGTTTAGGGAAATTCCCCAGGATGGAGTAGCTTTGTAATAAGGGAGCAGTTAATGGCATCCACCCAAGCGCAGCAAAACGGCTATACAAAGGAAATTTTTCTTCAACTACGAAGTTTCTGTGAAAGCTGTAGATTCGCTTTGTAGCCGTATGGCTGAGCTTGGGTGGATGCCAATGACTAATTACTCCCTTATTACAAATCTAGTCAAATGTGACGGGTATCAGGAGTAGGCCGTTAACATTGAAAAATAAACCAAAGCGCGCTGCACCGAGTGAAACAAATCATCAGGCTGAAGATGTGCGAACACCTGTTGGTCGGTACCCCAAACGTGCAACGCAACTCGCTCACGTCTAAGTATCTCGGAGTGCTGTAGTAATAGCTGCTTTGTAGCGACGACATCAATGCCAAAACACAGAAAATGAAAGTCCTCCGCGCCAGTACGTTATCATAACGAATAAGCTAGCTGCTTCCACAGCAAGGTAAAAGCTTTTTCCATGGCCCTCGAATTAACCCTGCCATGTGTATGCCTCAGCCACCTTATCTCCGAAACTTCCGAGCCTCATCCACCCATCTCGCTTTCTGCCGCCCTCTGCTACGCTCGCCTTCTCTAGGGATCCAGTCCATCGCCCTCACGGACCACAGGTTGTCGCACCTTCGCATTACATGCTGAGCCAATACCCTGTTATAAATAAAAGGGTATGGTCAATAGTGCAGCCCTTAAAAGTCATCAGCGACGGTCAATGTTGCTTTCTGTGAGAAATGTGTCGTATGCAGACGTGAGGAGATATTTTGTCAGCTCTTGTCTTTTAAACCAGAAAAGCAGCATTACACCCATGAGGTGCCCTCCTAGATGCTGCCTCAAGTTTAACACAGCCGAGTGCTGTCAAACTGCGACTGAGAGGCGGCAATTCAGGATGAGCCGTAGTGTTGGAAGGCTGTTGATTAATTTCCATCACCTGCCGTTCCTTAGCGTACACTGACATAGAACAGCACACGGGTGTGCTTTCCGTTTGGCCTCCATCATAAATGGACTAGAGTCTTGATTGGGGCTTCTTGGTCAAAATGCTTGTGTTCGTCTTTGTCTACTTTAACGCTGCTTCTTTTTTTCTCCCTCTTAACGCCGCCACCGTAGCTAAGATTTCATTTCACATTCTCGAGCAGAGCAACTGAACACGCTAACCATAAAAACACGACACAGCTCTGGCTGTCCAGGCACGTTCAAGCTGGCGAGTCGCGGAGGTCATGCGACAGGTTTAATGTCTGTTTCACATGCAAGCGAAAACGCTAGCGAATCCTGCCGCCGCAGAGCAAAAACCTATTTTAAGTCGTCCTGGCAATGAGCGCCGAGGTTCCGACAAATTCGAAATTTTCGCCGTGACGCACCACTCAATCGCTCAGTCGCTTACACGCGAACCAGCCTTAAGCCCACTGATCATGGCTGATGAGCCTAAAACAAAGCAAGAGCAAGTTCTATTAGGCAGTCATCCGCTTATCTACTTCTTTCAACGCAGCATCAAGTCGTAGAACTCCTCAGCTAGCCAATCCGGGGCGCGGCAGGATATGACATCACTACTCGTCAGGTTCGCATCTGGATTCTTCCTTTAGCGAGACATTCAAGCCACGGTACGCGGGAGCCTTCTGTCGCGCCCCGTGGCTTGAAATGAAAATTTTTTTCGAGGAAATGAAAAAAAAACGAGTATCTGTCTCACATATCTCGAGGGACACCCGAACCGCACCGTAAGGGAAGGGATGAAGGAGGGAGTGAAAAAAAACAGGCCGCCACAGGTCTGGAAGACGTTGAAGTAACGAGCGTTGGCTGTCTGGTTTACTAGAATTGATATGAGTGAGTTTCATGCGTCATATTCACATAGTTCCACCTCTATCCATCATATTGGACCCTGAAGTCATCAATGGCACGCGGCAGGTGTCGTTTTTACACTGCTGTTGTAGATGGCGCTACAAGTCTGAATGCGAGATATGCTGTTTTGTAGTTGCTGCCACAGATGGCGCTGTGATCTCAGGGTGGTTCCAGGGTGGTGACACGCTTTGGCATGCGCCGCGCCGCCGTCTTCTCCGCGCTCGCCATCTTGGGGCAAGCCGCTTTTCGCGCCGCTGCTGGGGAGCGTTCGAAGCTGTGTTTTGCGCTGGATTCTGAGCTGATGAACTGCTTTAATTCACGAAAAATAGCATGCCAGGGTGTTGTGTTCCATTGTGTGCCGGCTCGGCGAAGAAAGGAGCGCGACGTTTTCTTTTTCCACGGGATGAGGGACGGAGAAAAATATGGGAAGCGAAAGTGAAGCGTGAGAACTGGAAGGCGAATGACAACGCGAAGATCTGCCAGGCAAGCCACAATGTCTGTGCTGTTTTATGCATCATTAAAACTTCTTTTTTTGGCTAGTTTGTTCATATAGATAATGTAAAAAATTTAGCGCGGACAGAGACCACGAGGAAGATGAGAGACACACACACACAGAGAAGCGCTTGTGTTTGTGTACCGTCTTTCTCTTGGTCGTTGTCTGCGCTAAAGATTTTAGAACTTTTTCTAAATGTCGCTAGCAGTTATGTGCTTTCAGTAGGAACAACATTATACCACACCGCTCCGCCCATCCGCTTGTAAGCACTGACTTTGTGCGGTTTGAATATATGTTTTTGCCTTGTTCGCCAAACTCGCACTGTGCGCAACATGAATTTTTGTGTGCCTTCAAAGCTGCAGCTCGAAGCCTAGTTAGAAACGTGAGTACAGCACGTGTTGCATCGTATTGCCTGGCATTGGAAGTAGCGCGCTTTGTTTTTGAGGCGGAACATTTTGAATTACCACTTATGTGAAGGCTTACAAGCTAAATATATGAATCATTGCGTCTTTTCACTTTCAGTGAGCTACACTCATTCCGTATCATTCACGGAGTGTCTCACGATGATCTTTACTCTCTCGCGATCGCACATTTTTTTTGTTCAGAGCCGCGGTGAAAACACGTGAAGCAGGTGGAGCCCGGTATTTGTTGAAGGAATGCGCCATTGTACTCTTTCAACAGCTGCCCTTTACACTCGATCTTGCGAGGCTTCCGGTTCACGCAGATTAAGGAGCATTCCCCTCTCTCCTTTTCAAAAAAGAATATAATAGAGGCTGACGGGTGAACCTCCCACGTGCTACCTACCCACTTTTCTGGCCAGAGTAGGAAGTGAAAATGCAGTCTATGAACAGGGAGTTTTGGTTGCAAAAACCTGCCTACGAGTCTGCCGTCCTGGAATTTTGCAAAAGGTCTTTTCGCAAGTGCTACATTCTGCGCAGCACAAATAATAAGCCCCTTCACCTTCCTTTTCTCAAATTATTCGCGGGAATAATTTTTCTAGGTATTTGCGATTCGCAACGAACGCAAACGTTAGGCCCTCGCGAAAATTAAGTCGGTTACAGTATATGGCTGGCAATCCGACAAGTCGCGAAGAAACTTCTATTGTGAACTGGCCGTCGCTTTAAGAAAGCGGTCGCGAGGAAGCAAGGTGGCTGCGCAGTACAGAAGTTCATCCCGGATACAGCTCTTTCTTCTCCATGTAATGACACATCGCGAGGCGAAGTGCACCGTTGTCAAACGCGCAAATACCGGTCCGAGGTTAAGCCAAATTTAAGTGAAGTTAAATTTGCCCGTCCGACACCCGAATTAGTGCTGTCGCTTGGCGTCCACAGAAATACTTCGTGATCCAGTGCTTATAATATCGCACCGCTTCCTTAACGCTTTTTTATTATCTCATTTGTTTGCGTGCACACGACCAGAGGCGCGAAATGACAGTTTCATCGTCTCTCTCATTTTAGCGCCACTTCGAGGAAGATCAGTTTGAGAGAAACAGAATGGATGCACGGCGGCTCCTCAAGTCAACGGCTGTCCCGACGTTGTTTGATTTTAGACGTGTTTGCCCACATTCGGCTTGCTAGCCTAGTATCCGCATCAGATAATCTGAGGAGCACAAGAGCCTCGGATATGTTTGGGTACTGATGAATTAATTTCTTTCTTGCGCAAACAGCGCAGCCGAAGCGAAGAAAGCCGCCTGCACCGCGGCTTTTTCCTGGTAGTTCTACACCTGACGCCACAAAAGGCTCTTCGCCAACCCCTGAGACGCCACCTGACCAGGAAGAGACCCGAGCCGACAGCGATGCAAAACATTTTTGATATGCGCGGCTGACTAAAACGTCAACTAGTTGTTCATCTGCATCAACAGACGCAGTTAAAGCCTTTTGCATGTCATGCACCTTATAAACTCCGACATGCTCTGGCAGTACAAAAGGCATTGCTCTGTAAAGCAGTCACTGCAGTTAAAATAACCGCTTTGAGCATCTGAGACGGCCAAAAAGTAAGTGCTGTCCTAGCTGCACAGTGGTCATTTGCTCTAAAAGCGGCGCTTGTAAGCACACGCTAGCTCTTTTCTCATTTATATCACTAAGAAAAAAGTGCTCAGAACTGTGAGCATATATGCAGAAACCTTATACAGCTCAGCCTGCTAGCGAAAGCGCGTTCTAAAGAAGGATACCGGCCGACGCTCCGTAGGCCCGCATTTCAGCGCTTGCCCCAAGATGGCGCCCACGAAGGTCGTGTCTCCACCCTGTACGGCGCAGCGCTGGGCATCGAGGCACCCTAAGGGTGGTAGCTGACCCCACGAAATCTCGAAACATGATGATAAAGAGCTAACGCTCTTAAAAGAAGGAGGAGCCGTAGTGGAGGTCTCCGGAATAATTTCTACCACCCGCAAGAATCTGCGCTTTTCAATTTCTCCCCACGGCTACACGATGTCACAGATAACGAGGCTCGAGATATTCGTGCTTTCAAGGTTCTGTTGCGTTCATCACACAGCTCACCAATTTCTAATCAGGCGCTAAGCGTTTCCCGATCCCTGCGTATATTCCCTACCTTCCCTCTTCCTCCTTATCTATCTTTCTCTGCTTCGATTGTACCAACGAACTTGAACTGTTTCTTAATGTAAAGTCCGCTCCATACTGTCAAGAGGGAAAGTGATGTGTCGTATCAAAAGGAGAAAATACAACAGAATGAGTGAATGAATGAATGAATGAATGAATGAATGAATGAATGAATGAATGAATGAATGAATGAATGAATGAATGAATGAATGAATGAATGAGCTGTTTATTTAAAAAAAGGAAACTCCAGGACGTTTCTCGGAGAATTTGGTTGTGAAGGAAAGGAAAAGCAGGGATCACAAAATAACGGACTGAAACGCAAAGTAACGAACGCAGTTCTGGGCTCGAAATTATTCTGATATATTTCAGTGCTTCATTACAAGGCGCAGTACCCGTGGCAATGGGTATTAACGCCCACGCATTTCGAGCATCCGGAATACCCACAATGGCCCTTGTAGCAGTCCTGCAAGACAGAAGATGATGGCCAGTTAAAATGTTTTGTTCTTTCACTTTTGCGGAGCATACTAGACTAGAAATTAAGCCAACATCACAATGCCTAGCTCACGATATCCCCGGGCTTGCTGTCTGGAGAAAGTTTCATCGGGCCATAGTCTCCGGGTAGCGAGCAAAACATAACAATCCTAATAATGCTGCTATTCTCGTATAACCAGGTCGTGTTTTAACGAATGATAGTGTAGCATTTGCGGCACGTGCTCTGTTGCAAACCGTCCACGCGTGCGGTATTTTATCGCGAGGCCTAAATATGAGCTCGGGAACTGCTTGGGAATGGCCAGTCTTCAAGTGGTAGAGACAGAGTAGGAGGAGCGATGGATCTCACTAGTTGTCTCTGGGGAGGTTAAACTCCTGGTAGTTAAAAACAATAGCTGGCGGCATCAGCCAGATCTCACCCAGTGCAGGAGCAAGCCTTCATCAAAGATGCACAAATTTTGGCAGTAGTTCAACTCGCCTGAACCTAGTAAGACGAGCGAAAAGCTCGGTTACGCCTGGTCTTTGCCAGACAGCCACTTTTTATTTTCTTCCTGTCCACTCCGAGCACGTGATTCGGCGATCGATGGCACAAGTATTACTCAAGTCGAGGGAGGCAGCAGCGAGGGGCGAGCGCAGCTGCTGCGTACCGGCGAGCGAGGCACGTGGTCTGACGTCACAGCCACACCTCCGCTGGTTGAAGGTCATTGTCAAGCGGTTTTGACCTTGGGCTTTGATCCAATCCAAGTTCTTCTCTAGCCGCGATCACCCTATTCCATTCAGTTTTCATCTCCACCCCTAAAATCAATCGTTTTCTCTTTATTTCACTGATGTGGCGGTTATTAGCTCGAGCATCTGCTATAATTAGCTTTGCACTGTTCTCGTCTCCCATTTTAGCGCTCTGATTTTATTTCGCAAAACTCGCGTTGCTGTTCGCAGTTGATTTTCCAGTTGTTTCATGTAGGAAATGCATATAGCTCCCATTCGTAACATATGCAGGAAAATTTTCTCGAACAGTGGCTAACCTGAAGCCGATCGCAAGCGAATTTTATGCAAGTATTCTGTGATTTCATGTCCAATGGTAGCGCACAGAGCAGACCCTTTGCCATACCACACCCTGAGCAACTTCAAAATCCCACCAGCGCGGAAAGGAGTCCATTGTCCAAAACCTTTGGCTACAAACCCATCGCCGCCGCCTCTGTTCGTAGCCTCTCGCACTAGGTGGTTTGAAAAGCAATCCTCATAGCTTACACGTTTGTATGCGCTTCCAAATTCTCGGCGCGAGTGGCACTGCCAGCGTGGTCAATGCAACGGAGCTGGATCAGTGAATAGACGCAAGGTTCTCCTGTGACACAAACGGCACCCTCACCCATCCTTACACGAAGGCGAGAAGTTGGACAAGTCTGCCGAACACTGCATAAGGCCGACTAACAGCGGACAAAGCAATGGCATGTCACACGGTGAAAGTGGCGACAGAGAATAAACGCATTACCCGCAAGACAGACGAGAGGCTGAAGTCGTGTTCACTTAAAGCAATGAGAGAGGCGAGGGAACCTGAGTGCACCACTGACCGGCCCAGAAAACCATCCAATGGCGATAGTTCCTACAGTTCTGAAAGTTGCCCGTGAGACACTAGGAACAGCCCAACACAGAAGACGCAGAGGTGACGGCGTGTTCAGCAGCTCAAAGGCGAGGCCAGTACCAAAGTTTGGCTAGCACTACTTAGGAGCCGTCCGGTCCTAGAATACGCTCCACCTTCCGTGCTTGCGTTACATTCCTAAGCTACTCTCTACTACGAGATATACCGGTGGATTATTATATTTTGGTTACGGCGCTCGGCTGCTGGCCCGAAAGACGTGGGTTCAATCCCGGCCGCGGCGGCTGAATTTCGATGGCGGCGAAATTCTAGAGGCCCGTGTACTTTGCGACGTCACTGCACGTTAAATAATCCCAGGTGGTCGAAATTTCCGGAGTCCTTCACTACGGCGTCCCTCATAGCCTGAGTCGCTTTGGGACGTTAAACCCCCGTAAACCAACTTGAAAAATGCATATTTGGTGGCCAAACAAAATTCAAAAAGGGCACACTTCTTCTGAAAGTCCATTTGAGCGGTTCCAATTTAATTTGGGCAGCAGGACGCAGAACGTTGCAGAACTGAGGAATTCTTTGACAGCCCAAGCCATCGAAGCTGACCGAACATCGATTTAAGCCGCCGTACCCACGGCTGAGATTTTTCTACACCGTTATCTGTTAAGCCAGCTCTGGGCCGCACAGTCGACACGATTAAAGTGCATTTTAGAGAGCACTGTGGTCATGTCCATCCAATTATCGTTCCTAATAAAAATTTATTCTATTGCTCTTCTGCCTATGTTCATTATTTTCCCGGCAACAAAAGGTGCATTTATTACTCGCGATCCCGCAGCACCGTCACCTCACCCGTTGCCGATAACGCCACTGTCTCGGTAGCCACTGGAAGATCATGTCATGACCTTTATCCAGTGCTCGGTGTTGTAGATGTCTTATCTCGGCTACTGGTTGCTCGTGGTCGCCATGGCGTACGCAGAATTGAGACATTGTAGGGCAGGTTTAGAATCGCAGAACACAGCCCATGAATGGGGTGTTTGTTTACCAATGTACTCCACAGCCGCACGAGCAGCGGCCAGTTCTGTCCCTGTGGAGGATGTCCGATGCAAAATACGTTGCTTAATACTGGCCTGTCCCGCCGGAGTCACCACAGCGCTAGCTCAACTAGTGCATGAGATCGAGCCTTCCGTCTAAGCATGAGGGCCTTCACTATATTCTGCGTGGAGTAATTCAAGTGTCCACTATTGAAAGGCCGGCGTAGATAAGTCAGATTTGTTGTCTACCCTTGTCACATATGGCTGCCGCAGATACCACAGCGCAGTGGAAGGTCGTGCCGCCGGGGTGAGCTGTGATGGGATGGACGACTGGTGGGTTCCTATTACCTTTGAAAACTTAGCATGCCTTCTCTGTACCGGCACTCAAACTAGGTGAATTCTTTTACCGCAAGACGGTCAGGAGCCTTGGAGAGAAAAATTTTAGTTCTCATTTCGGGCTATAGAAGTAGCGCAATTACGTGCATGCGCAGCTCCAGCTGGACAGGTGCTTCTACTGTAGGGGCAGTACCGTAATACATCACAAAAACTTTGCGGACAGAAATCGACGGCATGCGGGAGCGAAATGGCTGTAGCTCTCCGTCATGATCCAATTGTCTCGTATTGATGCCACCGGATAAAACTCGTCCATCTCCTCTTTATTGCAAGTTTTTCAGACGATTCGGTAGTCTAAATGCGCCTTAATAAAACTACGCGCAAGCGGTCACTCAACACCTCGGCATCACCTATTTTTTTCCAAAAAGTTGTATCAATGGGCTGTTTGTCTCAGTGAACGTTTGATCTGTAGGAAAACGATTCAATTACGTGGAATATGGGAATTAAAGTAGGAAATTCATTCCGCCGCTATGATGCAAACATGGCATGTTTGTAAATGAAGCTGATATTGATCTGTTCCTGTTAATCTTCGTAGTTTAGTTTTTGTTTTCTCCTTCCTTGTCCAATAAAACTGCACTAACAACGGCGGTGCAGCAAGTACTTCAATGATAATGATAATGTCCTCAGGCTTAATGGCACATACCCACGGCGGGAGACTGGCGATTCTGGCAGGTAAGTCTTCGTTTCCTATTCTGTTAAATAAAAATTATGAAGTGACGTCCACGCAGTGTACTTTTTTTTAGGAGAGCTGGCGATGGCGACACCTGCCTTCTACCTTTCGCTCTTTCTTATTTTGCAAGCACCTCGGTTTTGTTAAAGCATTCTCCGTCTATTTATTTGCCTAAACTGGCGGTAATTCACGAGAATCGGTCAACTGCAAAATGCCCTCAATGTCTTATCTCTCAGTGTCACAGATGCAACGTTGCCGAAGCTGGCAGTACACTGGTTTTAAATATTTCATAATAATTAGGTCCTTGTTCAGTTCAACAAGGAGCTACCCAATCTCTCAATGTATTGTAGCCACGTACTTACTACTCCAACACACCAAGGGTCACCTTTTTTCTTTGATGGTCTTAATTTTGGGTTGCAGCCATTCACGCTGAATTGAAGAAAAGAAATTGAGATCTCATTAGCTTCAGATTTTTTGCCTTTTCAGCTTACCATCTACACAACAGACGTGCTCTAGAGATATACAGCCTTAATATTGCTTTTGCAAAAAAGAGTGTCTAAAGAGCTCTGCAGGCATGCATCAAAATGTTTTTCTATACCTTTTGAATTATCGGAAATATATTTCCGTAGCTATTTCAGCCAAGACTGGCTAACATATATTTGTCATTTTCTCAACCGAGGCTGTCTTGTGAGTACTTTTGTGATGATTAGACATCAGATAAAAGGGCCTTGAAGTTACCATGCCTAAGTTTTCTCGCTTTTCTCGAGAAATAAACAGCAATCCTTAAAATTATCCTTATGAACTTAAATATTCCGGAAGTAATGTAAAGCGCAAACACCCCGCGAGATTGCCTTAGCGAAGCTCTTTTCCGGCAGAAATTAAGCGCATGCAGTTCAAAAAGTAACAAGTGACAGCATGCTTTGTTGGCTGTGTGCGACCGAATTCGCCGCGATAACAGTGCTTTTCTCCTCAGTGTTTTGATCATTTTCGTATGTCATTACACAACTGCTTAGTGTTACGCATGGGAGTGTAGGAAAGGGCTGGCGACAATTTATCATCTAGTTTTTTTTTTCTCCCTCCTAAACTAAGCTTTGAGGTCGCCAAAATAAAATACTTGCCTCTGAGGGGTAGCAAGTTCTTCATGCTGGCATTTCCACTGCTTGCACGCGCCAGTGAGAGCATGTACTCTTTGTGCTGTTGTGAAAAAGCGCTAGTATTCGCTCTTTTCACGCCTGCTACACTTGTCCACACCGGCCCAGCCAGCAGTGTGGCGATGTGGATGGAGCGTTTCTTGCAGATATCTACCGTATTTTCCGGTGTATAAGACGCGGCTTTTTTTTCGAAAATCTTGCTGGTGCGTCCTATAGAAGCGTGCGTCTTATATGCGAATTTTTCATCTTTTTTTTTTGCGAGTTCATCGATTACTTCGGTTCATGCTCAAGCTTTCTTCACCTAAAAAATATCACTACCAATAACGCGGTTGTAACACGGTTAATACTTCAATACCGGGACCGCCGTGCGCGACATTCTAGGTGATCTTTATCATGAAACGGCGGGGATGACGACTTCCGGGATCACAAACGCGCGGCTGTTTCGGACGCTCCAAGCAAAAGTAATGAGAAGCGCCAAAAGATGGTGACAATCGCGCTTCTCGCCATTGTCAAGACAAGCCGGCGTTCTTTTTTAGTCACCCTTTGCAACTTTTTTTGCTCCGTGTACGTAGTGCATGTTTCAGCCGAGTTGCTTCCAGAAATGGGTGAACCTTTTGATAGCGCATCTGAAGATGAAGACTTCGAAGGTTTCAAGTAGAAATAAAATGTTGTTATGGACATATGGGGAGCTGTATCGTTTTTTCTTTCATTTTTGCTAAAACGTGGACGGGTATGGCGTGAGTGTTGCCTTTTTCGATCACTTAGCGTTGCTTAAGAATTGCTCACAGGTACGGTGCATTTCGCGATAGTCGCGCAAGCGTGTTTAATTAAGCCTCACTAGCCTAACTGGGTAAACTAGGGTGCGCCTTATACACGGGTGCGTCTTATGTACGAACTTTTTCAGTGACAGCTTGCATATATGGCAGGCGCGTCTTATACAAGGGTGCGTCTTATACACCGTAAAATACGGTATATAGCGCATTGTGCAGGAGCTCCACGACCATTCGCAAATTATGAATCGATTTTTACCCTTTGCGCTTGAACAGAATCAATGTCAGAAGCCAACGAACTACGTACCTTGACATTAGAATGTATACGCACACAAGGAGGATGATTGTGCGCATTAGATAGCTCTGCATTTTGAACTTCCGAACAGTCCACTCCTGGTTTCGTTTACTGGAACGAGAACAAGGAAATGTAAGCAAGGAGGCTCAGTTCAAAACAATAGCCAGGCATCATTACAGATCCCAGTCCAACACAACGCTCTTATGGTACGCTGCGGAAAGTTCTCTTTGAAGCGCTGAAGCACAAGACGTCACTGTATGCTCGTCGATGCTAGACCTCGCACACACAGCCTAGACCGCGCACAAGCAATAGGCCACCGACGTGGTTCGATGCGTGTTGCCGTACGACCAAATACACACTTTCTTTACTTTTGTGAAACCGATATGTTCCCCGTCTCCGCAGTGGCTCAGCAGTTACAGTTCTAGGCTATTCAACTGGGGTACCGTGGTTTGTACTCTACTGTGGCGGCCGCGTTTCAATGGAGGCCAAACGCAAAAGGCGCCCGTGTGGTGTGCGATGTCAGTTCACAACAAAGATCCCAAGGTGGTCGAACTTATTCCGGAGACCACCTCTCTCTCTCTCTTTCTTTTTTCACTCACATCTCCCTCGCTTCCCTCATGGCGCGCTTGAGCTCTCCTGTCCACCGAGAGGTGAGACAGTAACAGCCCCTTTCATTCCCTGATAATATTTGCCCTAATTATATCATTAGTTTAGGTAATGGCAGGAGGGCAAATTGCCCAGCGAGAACCAGCCCTTCGGTGTTTGATCTGCCCTAGTACTGAAAGATCAATTTTAACAAGCTCTTCACTAGTACCTGTTACGAAACAAGTAAGCACCCGGTGCTATGGGGTTCCCACGTCACAGGTACCATTCAAGAGGCGGATGCTCAAACCTCTGGGCCACCGCTTCGATTTCTCTGATTGTAATGTGCGTTATCTCTAGCCAAGCGTTTCAAAGTTGATTCCAATGAACCAAACAAAAACGTTCCCGATAGGCAGCGTCTGCCTGCCTTCAGTGTTTCCTTGCCCATTGTAATTAATACCCGTACCAGTTTTTTAGGATTTCGAAAACGCGGTTACCCTCGCCGCTGTGGCCCAACCAATTCTGCTTAAATCGCGCCAAGATACAAGCGCTTTCGAGAAGTTTTCAGGCAAAGCAACCTCTCCGGTGCATGTATCTCGTCGAGATAGCCAAAATTGGTTGGGCCTCAGCGTCGAGGGTAACCGCATTTTCGAAATTCTGAAGACTGATATGGATATTAATTACGGTGGCATGCACGCCTCTCAACAGTTAATGAGTCTAACAGTAAAAAGTAAAGTATTCAGCATTAGCTAACCAGCCCACTAGTTAGCACGTCTTAGCTGTATTCTCGTTTAATACACCATTCACAATGCATGCTATGCCGAAAAAGCCGCACTTATCACTCAAAACGCATATTTTTAAAAAATTTTGTAAAACCTTACGTGAAGCATCAAGCATATATTTTTTAATTTCATAAAGTTTTCGACGCATTGAGAATTATAGTGATCGCGGTAGTCATGTTCAGCTGGCCCTAGCCTCTTCCTAACCCTGCAGTACGAGGTACAAGTTCCAGCTAGCGTTTGACGTGCTTGTTTCATTTGCTTCAATTAAGAAGGACGTTATCGCCGAATAAAGCTTCAAAACGAATTCAACGCTTTTTCTTTTAGCACGTAGCCTTAGGTTGTGGTGTCGTGCGGCTTCTATCACGTATCGTTTCTGCTTTAATTGTGTCACGAAGCGCCGAACATAAACCGCAGACATTTTGCGACCAGTCCTGAATAGAAAAAGTGCTGAGGTTTTGTCAAAGATTCAGTGAGGGTAATTGGGAAACGCTCCAAAATAAATGAGGGAAAACTGCAAGGAATTTTCAAACTGCAACTTGGAAAGATGCATACGATAAGAATTTTTTCGACTTTGTCAGGAATTCGTCGTTCTGGCATAAAATTTTCCTTTCTCTGCGTTGCACACTGATCTGTAGAGCTCCAAACGGGTATTTTGAGATACCTACTTTAATTTTCGAATATATAACTATTCCAGCTGACACAGGTGCTCCCCAGCTGGAACCGGAAGAATTATGAAATATGCTGCCACTAAGTCTCACTTTTTGCAAATTCCATTTTTTAGCTGTTTCATAAAGCCATCTCTAGCGAATGGCGAGAGCTTCTATGAATATAAGAAAGTTTAATTCCTATATGTCAGCGCTGAATACTCAGCAGTTACCGTTTTGGCTGACATAAATTAATTGATAGTGTGACAGCTGAATGTCAGGAAAGCGCCTGCTATTTTACTTTATTTTAAGTTGGTGTCGAAAAAATCAGAACTCGCTACATGAAAAATTTTCTAATCATTTAACAGTTTCTTGCAGTTTTTTTTTTCAAAAAAAGAACACTTTTAATCTCATGTTGGTTCTGTATTTCTAGAGAAACTAGATGGTTAGCATACGTGAGTCTTCTCAAGAGCTTGTTTCCGGTTTCCATTGAGAAAGCAAACCGTATCAGGAAATTCTTACAAACTGTACTGAAGATTTTCTCCTTAAATCGTTTTTTTTTCTTTAATAGGAACGTATGATTCATATCTTTGTTGCACTGAACGACTCTAATGCCTTTCTACCTAACATGGTAAAGGAGTAAAACCTATTTTTAAATTATACTTGGCACCACTGGTTCCCGTACCACTTTTTAAAAACGTGCTCTTATATTGACAAACGTCTATATGTGATCATTTACGCTCACATTACGAGGGACATAAATCCATGCTGATTTCTTTTTCATACACTGGCTCTCCTCTATCTATAAGCCTCAATCCTTACAATTTTTTGTTAATTTTGCCCCTTGAACACCTGTCGTAAACACCTTTTCTTTCTAAAGACTGCTGACCATTACCGCAGTTAACCGATATCTGCAGAATTCTTTTCAACCTTCCTTATTCCCCTGCTGATTCCCTCTCAGTCCCTCTTACAAGTGCCGTGTCACAGCTTATCGAAGAGAGGTACCCACTCGTTGCACGGGGTGTTTCTGGAAAGTAAAGGTAGAAAGGCCAGCGCGATTGTAAGAAATTCTTACTCCGCAAAACTTCAGCTCAAAACTAACAATTTAACATATCATAGAAACCTCCAGTCAAGGTGGTTTGCATAACATCTTACCTTACCGACCGGCATTTTCACCAGACGTATATCAGAAAAATAGCCCTTACAAGAAAATTTGGTTCTTCAACACATCTTAGGGCTAACATACAGCAGGCGCACAATAACCGTCAGTCCAAAAAATATAATTTCATATAATTAACATGCGTCTATAATGCTTTGAAACTATAGCGTGCCATCTTGGTCCAGCCGCAGAAGACGACGACAGTCTCAGTACGCCTGCCAAGCACGCGCAGACTGGATTTCGCGGCTGCTAAACTGCAAGGCCGGCGGCACGCTGTTCCGTTCCCGCCCGGCTGAGCGCGTCCAGCCGAATACACTTGTGGAGACCCGACGATGACTGGTGTCTACGATTTGTCTCCACAAATTTGGTAACCCGGGCGTGACGCGGTGCCGGTGGAACAAGGCCTCGATGGTGAGGAACCAAAGTTCTTAGTCCGATGACCAGAAGTCGGGCAGCTTGAGGGCGGAGACCGCGGACTCATGAGGTGGCAGCGTGAGAGGCGACAGAGACCGTACATGAGTGGAGGGATCCATGGCCAGGGCTTACACGATGGAAGGTAGGCGGGGTCTCGAGCTCCGGGCAGTGGTAGGCCTAGCGAAGCGGCTGATGCAAGCGGAGGACAGGAGCAGAGAACGAAGACGCGAAGTCCGGAGTCACCAAACGATGGCACGCTGTAAAACTATAGAAAAACATTTTAAGAATGGCATATAAAAGTTTCAACTGAAAGTCAACTTACCTGCGGTAAACTTTTGAAATGACAAGCAGATGTACAGTTCTTTCAGCGCCTGTGGCTTTATATACTCAAGCACGCACCTGAACTTAGAGGATTGGGATCATTAAAACACCCACATTAGTTTGTATCCCCAATATATATACGAGACCGCGATCTTATCTACAAAAGCTGCTTTTGCTCAAGTGTATGCTGCAGAAATGTTATTGTGGCTGTTTGTTGCTTTCCTTAGTGCAACTGGCCGGTTTTATATCTTATTGTTCTCACACAAGTATATGACCCCTGGAAGTATATGGCCTGTGACCTTTCACTCAATGTGGACAAGACTGACCGATTTCGCGTCATTGTTTCTTCAGTGAGGGGTTTTAACTGCTGCCCCCGAAAATCCAAAGAAAAATTCTTTTTGCATACGACGCGCGGGAGGAAAGCAAATTTTCTTTCAATAACAGCTGTGCTACTGTTCGTATTTTTTCTTATAGGCAAGTTATACTTCCTATATGCCACGCAGCGATGATATGTGGTTTCTGACAGATATTCTGTGCATTGCTACACAACTTCAAAGCAGTCGGTTCACAAGAGCAGAGAAAACAAGATCACTTTTCATCTTTCAGCGATCGAGCTCTGTTCGGGGCTTCGTTTCAACAGAGATTTCCAAGACCTCCACAGAACTGGGTTCGGTTATTTTTATGAACTTTGATTTTTGCCGCACCGGCGATCCAGGGTAATGGCCTCAGACACCGCATTGATGGAGCTTTTTTTTTATTTTTCCCAGCACTACAGGTCTATATAGAGCAAAAGCAGGAGTCGGATTAACACACAAATACGCGTGTTACAGGGCGGTAATGAAAGTAAGGTACAGCAGTAATCAACAGAGAGTAAAAGGCTACATTCTACCATGGATGTGTTCAATCAGCATGAGCATTACGGAAAACAAATTTTTGCAAACAGCTGCCAAGAAAATCTATGTTCCCAACAGCCAATGGAAGAATTCTAAGCCTTCAGGTATTCATGCTCAGCGATTTCACCTTCTTTCCATCACTCAATATACGAATCAAATTTGCAGAAGACGCTTTCGCATGACTGCATGCTTTTAGACCGAATGTTCCATAGTCGGATGCAACTGGGGGACGAAGCTGCAATCACCCCTCGAAGTAAGCCCTGCGCCTATGCGTAATGCTTGGTGCGCTCGCTTCAATTACGTCTGAAATGGCTAGTATAGACTCAGTTATTTTCCTCCCCGGTATGTATGATGCTACGCCGTGTCATACCACTCTCTGACGCAAGCAACACACGACCTTTCATTTTCATGCAGTGCAATGACGCTTGTTATCTCATCACAAAAAGGTACCGAATTTTCGCTACTAGCTTTACTAATAAAAAATGGCTGGCGGTTCATCCTTGCTAAGCACGAAGTATTGGGCGAAAGCGCAGTTTTTTTTTTTTTTTTGCAGGACACTAGCGTGGCGCAGCTGAAAGCGCGATTGAGGTGTCTACTGACCCAGGGATCCAGTGAAGCGTGTCTTCAAATTTTCTTCGTCAATGCAAATTTACCTAATGTACAGTTGCGGCCAGAATAATGCGGAGCACGCGAAAGGCGGCCAAGCCAGCAGAAACTGCATCTAAGCGCCACCTATCAGCACAACAAAGACACCCCTGCCTATCCGCGCACAGCGATAGTGCCTGCTGCCGAGCCCCCCTCTTTGCTGCAACCCTGCCATTATCACTGTTCGAAAGATGGTGAGCTGGTTCGGGCAACAACGCCAGGTGCTGCCTTCATCCAGGCGTGCTCACTTCAGCCTCGGTGTCGCGCATCGACTGAACTGCAAAGCGGTGGCCGCGCGGACTGAAGGGCCGAGATAACACGCAATGCCAAAACGGCCGTCTTGCGCCCGTTTACTGCGCGCGCCGCTCCTCGATGCGAGAAACGGGGCAACGAGGCGCATGGCGCTGTCAGCAGAGTATCAGTCGCTCATAGAGCAAGGGATTGCATGATAGGCCTGCGGAAAAAGTGGGTCCGTGCTACCGGAGCCATCTAGCCGCGTCCAAATTAAGATAGTTCCTGTCGCCACTGCTAGGCCGCGCGCATAAGCACGTTTCCGCTGCTCCGCGACCCTTCCTGTGCTCCGTATTATTCTGGCCGCACCTGTACGCCGGTGGCCTACGCTCTAGTGACGCGTTTCTGCCACAACGTTGCCCACGGCAACGCGTGAAACGCACATCTCTCTGTCACGACCGCCACATAGCTCAAAGCGCGAATTATTAGTTTGAAAGCAGTGTCAGTTGATGACGAAGACGATGTGCGATGCAAGGAGCGAGATTGTATTGTAGTTTAACACGAGGCGTGATCAGCTACAACGAAAGCTAAGTGCTCTCGCGTAGTGGGCAGAGAAGCTGATGCGTTCGTGCCGGCGCGGGTTTCATTTACAGTCGCGGCAACAAATATTTTATTTGTTTTTCTTTATTGAAATCACTTGGCGTAAACCCACAAACATCGCACGATTTTGCTCGGGGTTTACCGAACAAAATAGCGCTTTCATACTAAAACTTTACACCAGCCGCAAGACGCCTACCTGCCTACGCCGTTAAACTTTCAGGCTGGAGATTCCTCCGTAATTTCCTTGAAACAAATGTTATTTCACATGGCTGCGACGACAGAAACGGACAGTAACTTTTGAAAACTAAGGGGCAGGCTGGCGTCGTGCTTAACAGCGACAGTTTCAGAGCCAGTCTATTATAACAATGATTACAGCAGCTCGCAGGGGGCGAGAGCGACAACCGTACTCGATGTTCGTCCACGAGATTGCCCGTTGCTCTCAACCACGCTTATTCAAAATTTATTGCTATATTTCCATTTGTAACGCCTGAAATTCCAACAAACGTCAAGAACATTGATAAACCTGTCAACAGTGAATGCAGTCGTTCGACCCTCATCTGTACCCGTCTCGCGTAACAAACAGAAACTTAATGTCTCATGCCGACGTCTATAAAGAGATAATATTAACAAAGTTTTGCGGCTATATTTTCAAAAAAGAATTGAAACAAGCGCACCCATGAAGCCAAGGTGCCTCAACTTTCAAGTAAGAGTCAGGGAGAAATGTGGAGGTCACCCTGGAGAGCTCGCCAAAAGGGAGAGCTGACGCGTCACTTGCTTTCGAACAATGTCTTTGATCTGGTTGCACCAGCGATGAAGTCATAGCTGCTAGCGTGAGCCCACCAAGCGATTCAACCTTCCTGTTGTGCTGATGAGTCAGGATCCTCTGTTTGCGCAGCGCCTCGAAGCTTTGCCAGATGCAGACGACTTCAGCAACGGTGCGCAAGTCGCGCGCTGACAGCACTTGAAAGGCATCGCCGTCAGTACCCTTCAAGGTCTGTTTAACTTTGTCAGCTTCCGACGTGTGAAGGTTTACACGTTTGCATAGGTTAAGGACATCTTCGATGTATCTGGTGACGCTTTCGCAGACCTGCTGAGACCGTTCGCGCAAGGGTTGTTCGGCGCGGAGTTCCCGCACAGCCGGACGACCCAACACTCCGGAGAAGTTCGTCTTGAAGGCGGACCATTTTCGGCTGTCCACCTCGTGGTTCCGACACCACAGGTTTGCCACGCCAGTGCAATAAAAAATGATCTATTTAGTTTTTTCTCATCGTCTCGTTTGTTGTAAAGGCTCACCCGCTCATGACACGTGAGCCAATATTGGACATCGGTCCCGCTGAAGATGGCCGGGCCCCGCAGGAGTAGGGAGCCGGAGCAGGTAAGAGCTGGGCCGCTTGCACGGCTGCTTGAATTTGAACATAGTAAGGTATCGCAGGCGTCGGGGGAGCACAGCTGCGGAGTCCGAAGTGATCCAGCTAGAGGACAAATATCCACGGTGATAGTAACGCTGCTGTACTGCATGTTCATCTTCGCCTGACACAAGTGTGTCTTCTTTTTACTTACTTACTTACGCGCGCGCGCGCGCGCGTGTGTGTGTGTGTGTGTGTGTGTGTGTGTGTGTGTGTGTGTGTGTGTGTGTGTGTGTGTGTGTGTGTGTGTGTGTGTGTGTGTGTGTGTGTGTGTGTGTGTGTGTGTGTGTGTGTGTGTGTGTGTGTGTGTGTGTGTGTGTGTGTGTGTGTGTGTGTGTGTGTGTGTGTGTGTGTGTGTGTGTGTGTGTGTGTGTGTGTGTGTTTGTGTGTGTGTGTGTGTGTGTGTGTGTGTGTGTGTGTGTGTGTGTGTGCGCGCGCGCGCGCGTGTGCGTGTGTGTGTGAGAGAGAGAGAGAATCACATCTAATATATAAATTTAACACTTTGCTTTCATTCATGAGAGCGTTGGCAAAAGGGTTTGATCAAGGCCGCGGCGGTCGAATTCCGATGGAGGTGAAATTTTAGAGGCCCGTGTGCTGTGCGATGTCAGTGCACGTTAAAGAACCCCAGGTGGTCGAAATTTCCGGAGCCCTGCACTACGGCGTCCCTCATAGCCTGAGCTGCTTTGGGACGTTAAACCCCCTAAACCGTGTACACTGGTGCTGCGATTTCTGTTACGGACGAAAAGGTTTGTCTGGAACAAGGATGGTTTCCGAACCTTCCTTAATGCTCCCATACAGTTCGCGTACAAACATAGCATTTAGCCGGGTGTGTTGCTGCTTAAAAGACACCTGCAATATGCTTCTATCGCGGTGGTTCATGATGGTGATAAGACGACGCAGGACTTATCGCAGAAAATTCCCACCAGCCTATTAAAAATTCTAATGATAAACCAGCATTACGAATCTGTTGTTTCCGCAAAATACATTTCAGCCTAATAATGATCGTTGAACTCCGAAAGGTTCCCAAAAGCTTTTTTATTGTTCAGTTGTTAACAGTAATTGGACGTCGTACCGCTTCCTAAAGAGACTGTAAATACATTTGTACATAGAACAATGCTTCACTAATAAATAGAATATTTAAGCAAACAGAACGCTAGCTACGGAGTAATGGGTAGAGCACGAGCTGACAATCTGTAGAATAGCGGTTCAATTTCTGAAAGCGTTATGCTCATTCTCTGCCTTTGATACCGCCTACTTTCCGTCGTTTCCCAGGACAGATGAGGGGTGTCTTTCTAGGCCCGCACCACGGCATGCGGTTTTGCTGTTACCTGTAGCGCTTTCCAACTTTCTTTTATTTTCGCGCGCAAAACGTTCACTTGTCACTCTTAGGACCGATTATTTCATATTTCAATTCGATTAAGCCTGTTATGACTAGGCTGTGCAGGCTGAGGCCCATTATTTTACAATTTTGGTTACAATGGTTGGTCAACGTTTTCCTGAATGGACTCTACCAAGACAGTGCATTCGCTCAACTCTTTCAGCCTGAGGACCTACGGCCTTTTGAACCGTATCATCTACAACCGGTCCCTTTAGGTTTTGCTCTTTTTCGGTACTAGTTGTAGTGATGCCAAACATGAACAGATTGCTACGCCGGCTTTTCTTTTAATCGAAAAGCCTTGATACTAGATGTTGAACACTACTCTGAATTCCAAGTCCTGTTTTGCATCGTATCACTTACAAGAAAAAGGTCCTGCAGCTTGTCTGTCTTCGTGCTGATAATGACAATAATTTCCCTTTTAATACCATTCATTTCACAACCTAACGCAGCTTCATTGTCACAAATTTCTTTACAGTTGCCATTGCACCGTGATTCTCAGAAACATCTTCCGACATTAGCAATAAAAGAATTGAGCAGCAGTCTTACAAAACGCGCAGTTGTCGCTCCTTAAGCCGGAGAAGATTAAATTTTTCGGGCACAACCAGGCACTTAAATGGAGAAAGCCCTCGACATATTTATAGAGAGTGAGAGCGAGAGCACTGACAACATAGGATGCTTCGGAATTTTTATTATAGAACCCGTACACCTTGTCATTTCTCGCCGTAATAAATGCAGTACGGCGACAACCCGCGTGTTTCAAGATATTCATCTCCTCTCCCTTTTTTGCTGATGCTGCGGTATCCCATTTCTCCAATGTTGGAGAGCTTCGCTAGCCGTTTACAGCTTTGATATTGTTTCCAGCCACCCGCGCAAAAGTATGCGGTGAAAGAGCATCTTCGGTTCTTCAGAGATTCGAGAAACATTGCCGGTGCTCGACCGTGACTGCAGCTCACATCCCTGAGACCTGCAAAAATAACTTCATGAGAATTCTAGTTGTGAACATGGGCCATGAGGATTTCTTCTTGGTTCACTCTACCACTGTTGATATATCTTCATTTAAATACCTTTTCGGTTTGGGGTAGCGCTCATTCAAGCTTATTTTGGGAGAAGGCGCGAAAGGAGAAAACTAAGGCGCATCCCAGCTAAGCTTGAATGTCCCAAATATGTAATGTGTATATCGAACACGGTTATTTGAAACATTCAAGGGATGTCCACACATGTCCACGTAACATTTTTTAGGTGTAACTGGGACTGTCAATCTGAAAGCAACTGCAATCCCTTTTATGTCCCAGTTTAAGTTCATGTTCGATATTAGTGTTACCTTGCGGACTTCATTTAGACCTGCTTCATTCTTAGCAGTGCGCACGAGCCCGCAGTTTCCCCCTTTGTCTTTTTGCCAAAGCTTTGGCTAGCAAAAAGTGCAGAAATGCTAACTGTGGGCTCATTGATTCATTAATGCAACCTCAATACAAAAAAAAATTACTCATTCATATGCCGCGAACTTACGATGGTGGCTCTTACATGGCATGGTGCATGGTTATAAACTACATGTTTTTTTGCTGCTAATGCGCCAACCAATGAAAAAATTAGAACAGTGCAGAAGAAAATGATTTATTAGGGCATGGAAGAAACTGTGCTCCTGTTGATTGAAAAACTAAAGTTCTACGATGTCGCACTTTATGATAAATGAATAAATGAGAGCTAATATATTTGACCCCAGTTTTCAGAGGCATCTCAACATTCGCAGAGTGACACAAAATGGCCCTGTGCAAAGCTGGCAGTAATAACTTATACTGACTACAACTTTTTCTTGAAAGCATTATGACTAAAATTTTTTCTGGAAAGCAGTAGACACAAGAAGTTTTTATAATGTATGAAAAGCAGCAAACATTTATCGCAATATGAGAGGCATAAATGAACTTACGCACTAGGCACACGGAAATTTACTAATGCCTCAACCGCTACACTTTAAAAACTCTGGAGCAAAAAATTTGGTGGTCCAGCCAATTAAAAAACAAGTCAATATAATGGTGCTCTTCAATGTGCCAGATCAAGCTTCTGACCTGATTAAAACAAATTAAAAAATTATGTACACGTTTTTGAAGCCAAACTGTGACGTCTATGACGAGCCAAGGTCTTGCTAAGGTTTTGACGGTTCCATTTTCCACGCAACAGAGGAAATTTTTTTACTTCGTAGCCGAAAAGAGTCATGGTTGCGTCAGAGCAAAAATCAGCATTGCAAGGCACCAGAATATTTAACTGAAGAACCCCGGACGGGTCCGCATTTCATTTATACTAGTAACTTGCTTGTTCGGATGCTGGGTGAAGACATCTTGATTGTATATTTAATTTTCCATGAAATCAACTATACCTATTATATTCTTACCCAAAAAGCTTAAATTCCATCACCGTGAGCTGGCTTTCCTTGAGAGATATTTCGGAAAAACATTTACGGACATCCACGGGACGCCCACAAAACGTGTTACGGACCGCATTATGATAAATAATAATAAATATCCCACGAAAACATCCACGCAATGTGCATTAGGCGAACATGGCTGCCTAAGCACTTCCAGAAACATTTAGTGGACGTCCCACCAATCTTCACCCCAACTCGTGGACGTTGAAACCAAATTTGAACATCCTTTGGAGATGAGTGGATGGCTAGGATGCAATGAAAGGGGTGGCGCCAGCTACGACTCAGTTTTCTTCACACATTGAATGGTACGACTAAACGGCGCTGACGGACGGGATGGAAGAAGAAGAGACAGAGAGACAGACACAGGCGTTGTGTCAGTCACATATGCCAGTCACACATGCTTCACACGTGCCAGTCTTTCTATACAACATTCACATGACATTCCAGTGGTCTGTGCTGTTTGCAGATGTCGGCCGTGGGTCTTTAAAACATTCATCTGCTCCTTCATGTCCGACATTCTCGGTCAAAACTTTTGAAATTTTGAAAATTGTAAGACACTCTTACGAAAATATTGAAGGCAATGGTCCATTCTTGTGACATGTTGCAAAATCTTTCTTTTAGAGCGTTTCCATCTATAGCATCGAACAGCTATGACTGCCATGGAAAACCAACATGGAACGCTTCTATCGATAGCAAAAGCGTTAATAGACAAATATACAAGACTTCCATCGGTTCATCTCCGGATATATCGATTGTTACAGTGAAACCTCACATTATATGAAAAAATTGCGATCATAAACTTGTTCCCGCCTTAAAATGCTTTTGTCAAGAATTGTTGAGTACGTTGTTTTGTGTACACTTCAAGACCAACGCCGACTTCAAGAAATATTTGCAAATTATTACGGCTCATTTCTGAGAGGTATAAGCGTGGTGCTAACGAAAATGGTTGAAATAAGCTGAGCAGAGCAGAGCTATGTATAACAAGTAAAACGATAGAGGCAGCTGTGAGAAACAGGAAAAAAAAAAGAACAGTGGGTCGGGGAACAAACGCGAGTTAATGGCATCCTATTCGAAATCAATGAAAAGAAATGACCAAGGGCAGGGCATGTGATGCGAATAGAAGATAGGGAATGGTCTCAGACGATTATAAAGTGGGTTCCAAAGGAAAATAAATGCAGCACGGCCTCACAGTGTGTCGGCTGGGTGGGTGAAATTAGAAAGTTTGCAGAGATAAGTCGGCCGCCCCTGGTGCAGGGGAGAGATAGACCTGCAAACAGAGCAATAATAATTTTCAATAGATAACTGTATTTATAATTCAGCAAGAAATCAACTCAACTCTGCCCTTCCAAAGTACTCCACTCTGGAAATGATACAGTCTTGGTCGTTCTTTCCTTTTTTGATAGCAGTCATGGAACGCAGAAATCGGAATGGCTTTCAGCTGGTCGGTTCCAGCTTGTTTTATTCTTTCCGTCGTGCCAAACTAATTTTCTTTCATTTGCTCTTTAAGTCTTCTCACTTTGACCTTTTTGGTTTCTGGATCGTACTTTAACATATATGTTTCTTCATCCGTAATGACGTTTGTGAGAAAGTATGGATCCTTCTGAATCCACTCCAGTTGGACAAAGCACAGTTCCTTCCTCGTGTATTTTTGCTCAGAATTGAGGCTTTTGGGAACAATTTCATCTTTATCAGCCTGACTAAGCCCTTGCCAGGGCAAAGGCCTCTCCCATTCTCTCCAATTAACCCTGGCATTTGCCAGCTGCGGCCACCGCATCCCCGCAGACTTCATCTCATCCGCCCACCTAACTCTCTGCCGTCCCCTGCTACGCTTGCCTTCTCTTGGAATCCACTTGGAAGCCGTTACTCTTAAGGACCACCGGTTATCTTGCGTTCGCATTACATTAAGCAAAGCCGAAAGTGTGGCAAGTTGGATAACATTCTTGATGTAACAATGGCGCAAAAGGAACACGAGGGAAGGGAAGGAACCGACGCAGACAAGCGCTTGTATGCGTCGTTTCCTTTCCGTCCATCGTGTTACTTTTCCGCTAATCTTACATCATGTTCTCATTACATGCCCTGCCCAAGCCCATTTTTTCCTCTTCATTTCGACCAGGCTGTCATTAACGTGCTTTTGTTCCCTCACCTACTCTGCCCGCCCCCGGTATCTTAACGTTACACCTATCATTTTTCTTTCCATAGCAAGCCATAAGGCACAAATTTTTTTTATCCGCAATTATTGTCAATATTTTTTGAACAGGTGATTCGTTAAAATTCAATGACCTGCAAGCAATCTGACTGTTAAACGACGGTCATGTTGTCGCAAGTCTCTGAATTGTCCCACGTTTCCATCCGTTTTTGACGCTGACTGCCTTCGCGACCACTGGTCATCTTCAACGGGTTCTCAGCCTTCTGAAGATGCTCTGAACCACATCAAAAAGTGGCTCCTGACACTGCAGCGTTCTCTTGGCTCTTTTGAAGTTGAGCAGAAGTTTCAGTTGCATTGACTCGAAATTCGAGAGAAAACTTGTTTGACAGCGTTGCTTGAACCTGTGCTTGCTCAGTTTCGAAAAGCACAAAAAATATCACTCCTCTAAAAGCACACTCACTGTCCACGGGTTAACGTGACTAGGTGCACGTTTCAGCTGAAGATTTATGGGTCAATGACCGCAAACTGGAAAGGACAATGCCTCAGTGTTGCCTGACCAAACACTGTGAAAGCTGTCTGATTACTTCGGGAGCTGCTTTTGCCTTGCAGTGTACGAAGCTCGGTTGAAAATAGAGATTCAAATTACGTACAGCTCATCCTGAATAAAAAAAGCGCATAACACTGAAAATTGTGTTCATCTTTTATCCATGTGGATGAGATGGTTGGAGCTTAAGAAGTACGAACAAAGCGCCGTTACATGCTTCACGCATGAGCCTTCAGGGAAAAAGAGACAGCTTACAGATGTCTCTTACTTGAAAGCTGGAAGTTACCCTGACACTGTGGGGGAGGTTTACTCTTGAATGAACACGACGTTGGAACGACAACACAGTTTGCGAAAGCACAGCTCTATTGCTTGTCTTCTATAGAGTATTTGGTTTCGGTATCGACCTCGTCGGAATAGCGCTTAAACGAAAACTCTCTTGCTAAATCCTGACCATGCAGTGTGGATGGTATCGAAGAGGGCCTCGCCACAGTGGGTACTTTGGCTCGGCAGCGAGTGCTTTTGAGCACGTGCAATCTGTGGCAATGGGACACAGCTTGCGCTTGCGGTAGAAGCAGATACTCCCGTGGTGGACGTGGCACAGCTATTGGGCCGAGGAAACGCATAAAAAAGGGATCTACCGTCAAAGTGAGCAAAAGTTGATGGTAGAGCACTACACGCGATGTGCAGAGGTCGTGTGTTCTGATACTAAGAGCGACATGTGTTTGTCTTTTCTTTTTTGTAACATTAATGTTAGTTTTAGGTTATGGGGTTCAACGTCCCAAAGCGACTGAAGCTATGAGCGACGCCGTAGTGAAGGGCTCCGAAATTTGGACCACATGAGGTTCTTTAACGTGCGCGGACATCGCTCAGTACACAGGCCTCCAGCATCTTGCCTCCATCGAAGTACGATCGCCGTGGCCGGGATCGAACCCGCGTCTTATGTATCAGCAGCCAAGCACCGTGACCACTGAGCTGCCACAGCGGCTGTAACGTTCCACTGTGCTTTCATTTGATTATGACTGTCTGATTTCTTTTTCGTGGACAATGGAACGGGTACCATAAGTTCAATTTAACTTTTTTTATGGATGACCTTCGTTTTGAGTTTTACCTTGCAATATTCTCCCCAGTTAATTGGTACTTAGTTTTGAAACTCTCACACTATGCGTATCTATCACCGCCTTCAATTTCACCCCCACGATGGCTAGATACACCGAACCAAAACCTGGAACAGAACTGGAACTGGAGCGAAAGCTCAAGATGAAAGCAATTCTATTTTCAGACTGCTTATAAGAATAGTTCATAGAGCTTACTATCGGTACAGTTCGGCTGATCTGATCCTCCATTGGGATGAAAGTCAACATGCCCCGTAGAGCTTATGATTCCAAATTTATAGTCTTTGAGCTCGCCGGCGTTAGTGTGAATGATGTCAACGAACTTGGCATCTGTTTTCGATAGCTCCACATTTGTCGACTCAAACAACGGACCAGCGGGGTCTAGACCTGAAAAGAAAAGAGTGGACTTGAAATTTCTTGCCCTGTTCTCGGGTATGAACAATCTTTTGAAGCATAAGGTTATATTATCCTCGTCTGAAATTTTGGTAGAGTCCCTGAATTGACAAAGCGAAAGTACCACAGCTGCGTGCACCCGCGAGAACATGACTCAGCATTGGTGGACACCGTCACGAAAGTCCAGCCTGCGACCTCTCTAATCGAATCATCCTGAAGTGATCACGCTTGTCCAAACACAATTCCGAAACTTTTCGTTGTGCGGAAAACGTCGCACAAAAATTTTCCGAAAGTTGAAATACTTCAGGGACGCAGAGGCCCCATAATGCATTATAGCACAAAAAACCGGCATGCGCCTTGACTCGGGCTATACCATAAAGAAAAGAAATGCTATAAGGAAGCACGACGTAACCAGCTAACCTTCCGCAGGCCGTCCTACTTTGATGACGTTGTTTTCTCTCTCTCCGAAGGCTCTTTTGAGCACTGAATCTTGAGAATTAGGCCCTCCTTGATTGTCATACTGTAATAGAACTTGTTGCGCGGTGTTTTTATGAAACGTTACTCCAGCGAAATGCGTACTCGGTTAGAAACCGAAACAAGGCTAGAAACTGTCACTGCTTTGTCGCGTGTGGGTATTTTTCCAAGATGCTTCTGAGTTTATTCTTTAAGTCTAGACTTCAAAGACGTTATGAGATGTTCCTCTTAGCTTTTTCCTTGTAATACCGACCCCATTAGTCCAAGAGCGCTTGAACCACTCTCTTGGCAGTGTTCATCACCTAGAGGCGGCTAATGAATATCCAATGGGGGTTGTTAGAGGGAGGCGGGGATTCAAGTTTTAGGATTCTGGTAAGCAGCATGCCAAGAACCCATAAGAACATTTTCACTTTTTCTGAATGACTGATTATGCAATTTTGGCAGGGCCCTATATATCTAGGCTATATTAGATTTTGTGTAAACAAATAAGCACGTCTTAGGAAATATAAACCACTCGCTCTTGCAAAAAAAAAGCAAACGAAAACACACTCACTGAAACCGTATCAAAGCTTGTGCAAAGCTTGATGGTGTCCATTTTAAAATCAGTTTTCCTCATTCATTTTTGTTTCCTATCTTGGTATTGTCTCCGCACAATTTTTTCACATCAAACTAGATTTCAATGCGTCCCCACTAGAGGACATGTGCTTCGGATGAAAGGAAATTGATAGTGTTTAGGTTGCTTCCATGTTAAGTGGGCACAGCGCCCGAATGGGACACTTGGCTACCGGCTCACGCTATCAAAGCTGCACCGCGACAGCGCACACACATACGGCATCGCACAGAAAAAGGGCGACGTTATGGTCGCGCTCCTGCTCAAGCACCATGATTCTAACAAAACAAACTGCCCGCGCTGATAGTTACGCAACCATGTCTGCAGTCGCCAGCCCATTCGTTAACTGTGGCATTGCGTATCGTGATCTTTCAGTTGGGCTACGTTTTAAAGCGGTAATATTAGGCGTTTATATATTATTAGGGGTTTATATAATATCAGGAGGTTATATACTATTAACGGTAATATAAGAGGTTTTGCGGTGTCTGTATAGCGACGCCGGAGCGCTTCATAATTGGTGCTTTATTTTAGGCTAAAGAAAAACAAATTACACTGAACTCGCTTGAAGCCAACAGCTGAAATCGACCTTCGTCAATTTTTTTACAACTCTGAAAGTGTTTTTCTAAATATGAGGCGAAGAAACTCAATTTATATGTGGGAAATAACATGTTGCGGTCATCTCGCAAGTATATTGACATGATCACAACTGCCTATATTTATTTATTTTACAGGTACTGCCAACCTTATGCAAGGTCTTGGGCAGGAGTGGATGGCCATGACCGTACAGAATATATGCACATGACAAGAAAACGCTCTTCAAGATAACAGATGGTCAACAGCGACAAAATTCGCACGGTTCTTTGTACAGGGTTTGATTGTGACCGGGGAAAAACAAGAAACAAGGAAAATGTGTCGGGGGCGTAAGAGGTGAACACGGGGCACAAGAGCAGGCTCAGAGCAGGTTACAATACATTTCGTTTTTTACTCAGGAGTGCGTCTGTGAACGCATCAAGAGTGGGGCATTCAACGGTTTGGGCATCCACTGCATTCCAGTTACGTGTCGTCCTAGGGAAAAAAAGAGTTCTTGAACACGTTGGTTTTGCACGTGAAATCCTTAACATTTCTGTTGTGGAGTGATCGGGTCGTACGCGTATTTGCGGGTTGAATATATCGGTTTTTGTCTATTCATGTTTTTTCGTTGTACAGTAAATAATAAAACTTTAATCTTTCACGATCAACTAGTCCTGGCGCAGCTTACGTTGAACGCAATGTGTAATGAAATTTATACATTTCATTACGCACGCAAAATGTGTCGAAGTAAAATGAGTTGCTTAAAGTGCGTATGAGCCTAAATAAGGCTGTGTACATTTTTTGTTCGCACATAGCCTTCGTAAAGTGTTGGGTGCACGATCATTTACTTGTAGGACACAGGGTTCTCAGCCGCACCGTGTCTGTAGAAAGCTTACCTGTAATTCGGTAAAGTAGGCGTCCGTTAGCCTTGTAGTGATGCCTGCCACAGAAACCAGCAACCTGTGCTCCCAGACTGAACCCAACGAGGTAAACTCTGGAGTAAAAACTAGTGCCTTTGGCCGATTTAGCCATTTCCTTCAGCAGCAGAGACAGCAGGGCGCCAGGAATCGGAGTGTTGGCTGCTGCAACTGCGTAGTTCGGAAGTGCTGCTCCAGGGCCCCAGTCAACGATAATGACATTGTAGTTTGCCTGAAAGGGTGGCCACATCGGGGTGTGCAGTCAAGATAAGGCAGTGTTTTAAAACGCCTCGCACCAAGAACTGTTACGTACGTTTAATCACTATACGAGCAAATATCTTACTAATTATCCTGTATAAGACCAATTTACATGGTCTGCAGAGTGATACAAGGACCGCAATCATCATCATCAACCTGGCCACGCCTACTTGTCTCTCCAATTAACTCTGTCCTTTGTCAGTTGCCGCCACTGTATCCCCGCAAACTTCTTAGTCTCATCCGCCCACCTAACTTTCTGCCCTCCCCTGCTACGTTTCCTTTCTCTTGGAATCCACTCCGTCACCCTTAAGGACCAGCGGTTATCTTGCCTTCGCATTGCATGCCCTGCCCAAGCCCATTTCTTCCTCTTTATTTCGACTAGGATGTCATTAAGCCGCGTTTGTTCCCTCGCTGACTTTGTGAGCTTCCGGTCTCTTAACTTTACACCTATCGTTTTTCTTTCCATAGCTCGCTGCGTTTTCCTTTACTTAGGCTAGACCCGCTTTGTTATCCTCTACGTTTCTGCCCCATGGGTGAGTCGCGGTAAGATACAGCTGTTGTATACTTTTCTCTTGAAGGATATTGGTTAACTGCCATTCATGATCTGAGAGAGCCTGCTATATGCGCTCGACCCCATTCTTATTCTAATTATTTCCCTCTGATGGCCCGAATCAAGGGGTCACTACCTGCCCTAAATAGACGTATTGCCTTACCACTTCAAGCACCTCTCTACCAGTTGTGGACAGCAATACCTGACGGTAAGCTTCTGGAACTTTGAAGATAAGTGCACAGAGGAAAACGCGCCAGCCGGGCAATTCACCCAGCCTCTCAATAATATTTCCGATATATTAAGATGGCGGATTGTTCTAGTAAGGTGTGACACTGGTAATACACAGCGCGGGTGAACCAAGGCACACTGAGAGATTGGCTTGTTTCTCCCGCGCTGTACCCCTTCCCAAGTGGCAAGTAGGCTCCCAAGCCAAAAATATTTGTGACGTGTAGAGTGCGCTCAGCCGTTTGCACATCTATTGACAGCCCTATCAAGCAGAGTATTTGTGGCAATGTTAGAGCATCATATCCAGCTCGTTATCAATAACTGGCCAGTGGACACATGGGTTACATGAAAATGACGTTATGATGAATGCAAAGGCGCGATCTCACTCTTGGCGACTCCGTAACTGGCACGGAGACAAAGCTCAGGTAATGTGTTCTTTCATTGCAGTCATGTGGAATAAATTAGTAAAATCAGTGTTCTACAAGTTACAGATGATTAATTCATTACAACTGCTTCATCTGAAATGTAGCTTATTTTAATGCTCCATTACAGCCACGTAATTACAGACAGTAATCGATTATACTGAGCTATTTTCCTCCCGATGCTATTATCCTAAGACTTATACACGCGTGCTAAAATACCTACCACTCCTCTCAAGCATTCCTTCCGAGTGCACACCAGGCCAAGTGTAAGGTTCGATACCACCAAGTTATCGAACAAAACCATTCAAAGAGTATTTGATTAAACGCTTAATACTACAGGGCTTTGTAAGTCACAGGACCTCTAACTGTACACTTAGCTACCCTTCAGGACACAAAGAAAATTCTACATAATAACACAGACACCAGTTTCACCAGAAGAGCAGCTGCTCGTTCAAACGTACTTTGCATCAGGCCCCAACAATCAGCGGTGTTGTGTACGACCTGGCAAAGGACAAGGTTAATTGAAGAGACATCAAAGAGGCCTTTGACCTGCAGTGAGCGTAGTCTGGCCTATGATGATGATGGCGGTGGCGGCAGGATACCTAATATCAGCAACTCATATAATGCTAGCCGCACGTCGCATGGGGAACGGCACCTTCCTCGAGACATTATGCACCTTTAGCATACTGTGTACCTTGTTACCGGTACCAGGGTACCGCTAATTGCCTAGACGGCGCCAGATGGCGCCAGGTACCCGGCAGTCGCGCGCGCGCCTGAAGCATCGGGGCCAATCAGAATCGGGGCAGGATACGCAGGAACCCAAAACTAAACCCAATGGTATGACGTCCCAGCCACATCACCGCTCCACCGCTTGAAGGTCATTCTTCGGAGCGACGTGACCTTGAGGCTCTGACAGGTGTGGACTTGGCGCTGGTAAATCTAAACACCACGAAGGAGAGGACACCTTTTAATCCTTGCCTCCCCACCACCTCATTGGAAACCAAGTAACAGGGATACCCTCGCGTGTTCATAGGGTTTGTGGGGTGCCACAATTTAAAAGTTACTGACTTTTCCTGAAAGTCGCGCACTCTTCTGCCAGAACAGACATCGCGTCTAACCTTGTCTATGTCATATCACAGCTTTGCTTCCTTGTCCACTAATAAACTCTGCATGACAAATGAGTTGTTCGTACTTCACTTAAAGAAAAGAATGGTGCGTTTATCACAACACTGTTATGGCAGCTTAGTGCCTAATATAAAAATGAGCGATTCTGTGATCCGTATGGCAAAAAGTTGAAAATTTTTTCTTACGTATTCAATAAAAGCATCCTTCGTTTCATGCATCCATGCAGCTTTTCCATTTTCGGTGAAACCGTGTATAATGGCGGCGAGTGGTTTCTTCATATTCCAAGAGTGAAGTTTAAAATGCGTCTTCCACGTAGTGTGGTTGACGACCACTCCCGTAGCATTGCGGCTGCCAAAAAAAGTAAACGTAGTTCCGACTGCGCTAGGTTTCGCTGGACCCCCAATGGGCAGTCCCATTCTGTTCTCTGTTTTGAAGCAGCCTAATTCGTCGTAGCAAGTGTGGTTCCAGCGCTGAATATTGATGAAAAACAGTGCCTGGGGATGTAAAAAGAACTCGTGAAATGGCACCCGTTTGCTAGGACTAGAATCGTTACAAACTTTCTTCTCTTTGTACTTCTACACTCGTTTTCGCACGCGTAAGCCGTAGCCAGAATTATGCTATAGTGAATTTCTTTTGTTGAGTGTGTTGGGGTATTGGTGTGGCAGAATAAAGTAAAAATATAGGTGTAGGTGGGCTGTGAGGAAGGGGGGAAGAGGGGGAGCAAGGTGGGGTGGTGGGCATGACGGGGAAGAGTGAGAAAGGGTTTGCCTAGGCATCGACACTGCAGAAGACGCCATAATTTCGCCTGACCTCAGAGTTTATGCGGCTATCGCTGCAAAAAGTTCCACACAGCAGCCAGCAGTCGAGCTCGCGCTTGGTCGGTTGGGGCTCGGATGCACTTCCCTCAGAGCAAGGTGCGGCCAGTGCGTTTTTCATTAGTTGCATGCTTAAGGATATTTACTTATTTCCGCAGCTAATAATTGGATATAGATTTATTCACAACAGCGCCGTGCCACAAGGGGCTTTGGCGGGCGCATGCTTTGCGTTAATACGAAAGCTGAATATCGCATCAAACAAAATTATCTGCCAACACTCCCTCAGTGTTCCACGTTTGCCACGGGAGCTTCAAGTATTTTCATTAGTGTGCTCAGCAAACGTGGAGAAAACCAAATCCAAACATCCGCGAATGTTTTCTTTCCGGAAACGTCCCTTCTAAGACAAGCAGCGCCACATACTTTTTTTGTACTAGTATTGAGATTTACAGCCACCTTAGCTATATTCGGTATAATTCCACGTTATATCAGCTAATAAATTCGATAAACGTGTGCATCACTACTCGACGAATCGTTTGACAGCATCCGGAACCTTCTGAGACAAACGGCTCAACCGTAATGATCGTCTGAAGGTCCTCGGAATGCATGGTTTGAGGATGGAAAGGTCGTCGGTGGGAATCGTACACATATTTTGGGCTTCATCTCAATCAGTAGTTGTATCCTCAGGAACATGGCAAGTCATTTGACACAATTTGGAAAATTCTGCATCAAATAGGCAGCCCCCAAACTTTCTTCAAATAGTAGTCCCGGGGGAGGGACCCACTTCCGTTTCCGCTATACTGACACATATACAGGGTGTTTCACCTAAGACTTTCTGCAATTTTTAAAAATAAGCTATTTGAATTAGATGCCCGCTTTTTCTGGCATTGCATTGTCAGTGGTGTAGTACATCATAATGCAGCTAAGACGTGCTAACTAGCAGGCTTGTTAACCAATATTTAATAGTTAACTTTTAAACTATTACCCTTGGGCTCCTTAATTATTTAGAGGCATGTAGCCCGCCATAAGTAATGTCCATATTCGTTTTTAGAATTTCGAGAACGCGATTATCCTCGGCGCTGTGGCCCAACAAATTTTGGCTATTTCGACGAGTTAGGTTCGCTGGAGAGGTTGCTTTGCCTGCAAGCTTCTCAAACCGCATGCATTTTGGCGCGACGTAGGCGAAATTTGTTGGGCCACAGCGCCGAGGATAATCGCGTTCTGGAAATTCTAAAAACGGATATTGACATTACTTACGGTGGGCTACATGCCTCTAAATAATTAAGGAGCCCAAGGGTAATAGTTTAAAAGTTAACTATTAAATATTGGTTAACAAGCCTGCTAGTTAGCACGTCTTAGCTGCATTATGATGTACTACACCACTGACAATGCTATGCCAGAAAAAGCGCGCATCTAATTCAAATAGCTTATTTTTAAAAATTGCAGAAAGTCTTAGATGAAACACCCTGTATAACGGATCGAAACTGTAGGTACCAAATGCGGCGCTACGCGCACACTGATGGTATGTCATAAGTGTGGCCACGGGGTTACTGTTTTGGTCAATTGGACCTTCACTGCATGTCCTATTCCGCCGCCGTCAATGCTGCACTGTAAGAGGAAGCCAGGACCTCTCAAGCTGTCTATACAGCTTTTTCCCTGGCTGTCCTCGCAACACCTAGTTGCGGAAATAAACCTTCAAACCTTCAGACAGGCATCCTTGACAAACGTAAGCAGTAAGAGCTCAAACTCTTAAAAATAACAACAAAAATGTCGTTAACAGGAAGAGTCCTTTTTACAATAGCTCAAGCCCTTAAAAACAACAAAAAATATTAACAGGAAGTATCCTTTTTACATTTTTTTTTCAATCCGCTTGGTACTTAGAACACAGCACAAAGAGTATCAAACAATTGGACGAGCTATATCTTAGGTTGCTTTGTGAAAAAAAGAGTGTTCACTTACGAACTATGTCAGCGCGAAGGAGCAGCACATGATATCGATCACACGGATCGCAGCTAACTTGGATCTTCTCTTAAGTTGCCCCCACGTATACCTCAACTGTGATCCAAAGCGTTTATTAATTAGTCGATGCGCTCAAACGTGCTGCTTTACTCAATGGAGGTATTGTCATGGCTTGTACGCGTTTGAATTTGACTTTGTAGTACAGCAGTAACGAATACAGTGTGTCACTGTGAGGATTGAAGAACAAGATTATGAGCTTGATTATGAGATTGTGATTATGATATTGAATATGAGATTATGAGCTTCAGTTACGAGCTTCTTCGTATGGAATTCTATGCTATGCTGGAGACGGGCCAGTTGCAACCGCCCAACACAATTACAAGATACGGCAAATCAGTTTTAAAAAATTCTGACTGCTGTGATGGCCTAGTCGCTTGAGCATCCCCCTAGTATGCAGGAGGTGCGGGGTTCGATCCCGAGTGTCGCCGTGTACCCAACGGTGATACAATGGGTACAAGCTTTCCCCTGCCTGGTGCTCGACTTCTTTCAGGTGAAATGCTTGGGAATTGGGTCTTTGACCCCACCTTAAGTATATGAAAACACCTTGTGTCATGGCACTCATTGACCACAAATGCCCTTGCACCATAAAAATTCATTATCATCATCATCATTCATCACTTTAAAAAATGTTCTACCTTATTGGTCGTCAGAATGGCGTTGCTGTGCGGCAACGCTGATGCCTAGTCGCACGTTATCATTTAGTAAATAGAAGATAAGCATGGATCTTACTTGTTTCACGATAGAGGTCTTTAAACTGTCTTTAAGTTTCCCCATCAGTGAGTCAACCAGCCCACCAGAAGACGAGGCACGCTCTGAAACTAGTTTTACATTATTCTTGCGATTGATGTATAAAGATAGGAGACGAAAAGCTACCGTGAATGGCAGTCTTCGCATTGCCTGAAAAAAAAATTAAAGTGCCGTTCAGTTAAAATGTGACTGTTACCTTCTTCATTGATCTTCAGAATGAGCTGAATAAGTAATGAATGAACTAGAGACACTTGATCCCTTCCTTGATTTTGAACTTTTCTTCAGTGATATACAAGTATGCGTAGAGCACTTTGGCAACAATCGCATCGAACATCGTTTCATGCAACATCCAAAAAGTTACTCATTCACCTACTCGTTGGTCGTAATGTCGCTCAAAGAGGCGGGAGGTCTCGTTTTGTAGAGGGTGGTGGGATTTGCCTATAGGCGTTACCCATATGTTTTTCCTTATGGGTTAAATGCGTTTTGCTGCTGTCACCTACATGTCCTATGGGATGCCGATTCTGAGAAGTTCATTATGCGATGCCAATGGGATTACCGGCCTAAAGCCCACAGGCGTCTTTCGAGGAACCGGAACTCGTAAGAACTAGAGTGCGAATAGTTCATACAGAGCAGACACCAGGCGTATCGTAGCTCTGTGCTGTTGTCATTTCTCGCCGTAACGTCCCGGAGCACTCAAAAAGACACTTCTGATACCAGAAACCAAGAAGTCCCGCTCGAAGTTTGCTACCGACCCTGTAGTTTCATTCCAGGGTGACGACCTCTGTCGAAGATATGCAGGCAAAGCGCACTTCTTCTAAGCCTTACAGGTGCCCACAAATGATTTCGGAACACGAAAATTGCAGAAAAGCCTAATTAATAGACAGCCTAAACACGCAGCCATGAAGTGAATTGTATGCTTCGTAGTTGCCAGCCCGACCTGCACAATGCACCCCTCAGTACCTTTTCGCGCTTCTAGTGAGCGAGGAAATTGATGTTATTCGTTATTTCGGTGCTCTGAAAAGTTTTGTGGGCACCTGTACGTGTATTTGTACTGTGGTATCCACCCAGGAAGCACTCAGACCTGTAGGGGTCAAGAGAAGAGCCGCTGCCCCATTCGAGATATTTGGAACGCTGACGTCCTAGATCTGGCAGAAGCAAGACCAGTGGGCAGCATATCTTTGGCGAAGGATGATAGCGTACAGTCAAAGGCCAAAGTTTACGGGACGCGGTTTCGCGGACAAATATTTACTTCGGCGTTCCGTCACGTGCCAGTGTGCTGTTATTCGTTTCAGAAGATGAAGTGTTGTGTGTTGTGTTGGGTTTTATGGCACATAAACAACTGAGGCCATCATGCGCCCAACACAAGGTAGAAGATGAAGTACAAGTTGGCATTCATGGATCTATGCTTTCGATTGACCTACGCCGGCTGATTGCTCAGAAATGTCTTGCCGCGAGCCCCTACGAGGCAAGTTTGGCGATGACTGTACAGGCTGTACATAATGTACAACATATTGGGAGAGGTTGCGGTAAGACATCAAAAAGAAAATGGCGGAACACACTTTTGCCAGTTCTGTTTACAATTTACTGAAGAATAAAATAGCTCTGGGCGATTACCTTAATCAGTCTAATCAAGGCTATTGTCAGGTCGACTAATGCTCGGCTCCACTTTTCCCTTCCTGATGCATCTTTACGCAGTAGCGCTAGGCCTGTTCCGAGAATTCCTTTTCCATATTGGTCTTTGGCGGTTGCTGGCTTTACACTGAGGACGACTGCAAAGAAATCATAGCAGCGTAAAAGCAATTTTCTCATGAACTAAAGCACACACTCCGCTGATTTCTTTTAGCTCCGTCACACTCTGAAAACCGTTCTCGGTGCCTTTACTAGCTCGCGCTCGCTTTCAGGTTATCATCTTCGCAAATGCGACTATGCATGCGCTATTCCGAGAGCTGTATCCTTTATTATGGTGGCCTGATTTGTGCTCACCTGCAGCTCGTAACACGTACATATTTATCAGCGGGTTCGATTGGTCACCACGCTTTAGGTTTATATCAAGAATGCGTGTGATTAAGTCCCTGGGTAAGAAAAAAAAAAGCGTCACGTGTTTTAAAAAACCCTATTCAAATATTGCAGCTTGTGGTCAAACGTTCTTTGTCTTTAGCAACACAGCTTCAGTAATCCTTTACGAAATTTCTTTAGGCAGTCTGCGGACAGTTGATAAGGTTCACACCAAATTTTGTGCTAAAACTTGGGAATATGATGCGCTGGAAACAGCTCAAGGTTCTTTCCCACATTCCTGATTGCCCGAAACTGACACCGTGTCATTCTACTCTTTCTTCGTTCCGCGGCAGCCGCGGTGGAATTTCGATAGAGGCGAAATTCTAGAGGCCCGTGTACTGTGCGATGTCAGTGGACGTTAAAGAACCCCAGGTGGTCGAAATATCCCGAGCCCTTCACTACGGCGCCCCTCATAGCCTGAGTCCCTTAGGGACGTTAACACTCATAAACCAAATCATCTTTCTTCGCTCATTTAAGAAGAGTTCACGCACAGCGAAAATTTTACTGTGACTCTGAAAAAGCTTAAATGCAAAAAAACTTTAGGGGGACGACCAACGTAACGGATGCGGCAGAATGTAATAGCACGCACTGTTTCTCTTGGGAGTTCCTTGCTTTTGATGACACCCTGCTGCAATTATTCAAATCTCCTGCCGCCCGGTCCCACTCTATTTACGTCAGAAAGCTCTTCATTTCGCCATTCCTGCACACTGCGTTTGGAAGCTCATGAAATCTGGTGAAGACGACGATGTCCACAAAGCACAGCGCGAGAAACTGGCAATACCAAACTCATTCCAATCTTCCTACGTTCGTATGTGCCAAGCCTGCACAAGACAACAACAACGACGCGAGGCAGTTTAACACAAGGGATGGAAGGCTGCGGCAACGGCGCAGTGGTCTGAGGTAGCGGCCGGCAATAACTGATGCGTTCCCGCCACCGATGGTTCGAATCCCTGTAGCAGCCACTTTAATGCACTCCCCGAACAGGGTATGACCGCGCCGACTCCTTTTTGCTGCAACAATGCTTCTGTACTTGTTGTAGAAAATATTTGCTGACAAGATAGAGTACCCGCCGCGGCGGCTCAGTACTGAGCCGGAGTTCCTGGATTCGAACCCGGCCACGGCGACCGTGTTTCGATGGAGGTGAAACATAACAGGCGCCCATGTGCTGTGTGATGACAGTGCACGTTAAAGATACCCATGTGGTCAAAATTATTCCGGAGCCCTCCACTACGGCATCTCTTTCGATGTTTCTTCTTTAACTCCCTTCTTTATCCCTTCCCTTACTCTGCGGTTCGCATGTTCACCGAAATGTGAGACAATTACTGCGTCATTTCCTTTACTCAAAAACCAATTTTCATAAAACGAGTATGAACCCCATGGTTGGAGTCCTTTTTTCGGGCTTCCATTGGCGATGTCCCTACGGCAGCTCTGTTGACGAGCCATTTCTGGCCCTCAGGGCCTTCATTGAGCACGGCGGCCTCCCAATGGTCAGGGGCTGGGGAAATGATGGAAGACATGCTCTTGTTTCGCTGACGGACCACATAGCATGAGGTATAGATACGTAATTTCACCACAGTGACGACATTCTGACCTGTAAAGTTCTGGGTACCAGGTGTGCAGTGATTTGTGGGTATGAAAAGGGTGGTTTTGTGTCCTTCTTAAAGATGATTCTTCATTCGGGCTTAGATCTTTCGAGGGTTCGAGAAATAAATGGCCCTATCGCATAATTTATCCAAAGCACTGCTCGAGGTATCGGCAGCTTAACATGCGGGATGGCAGGATGCGGCGACGGCGCAGTTGTCGAGCCACAAGCGAAGCTGATCCCTTCGCGCCGCTGCGGTTCAAATCCCGCTAGCATCCAATTGAATACCTTTATTTCGCACTCCTACAGGGTGTGACTTCACCAGCAGATAAGAGGATTTATGCTCCAAGGAGCCTCCTCTACAATCGTTTAATACAGAATAGGTAATGCTGCAAGTCTTGAAACTAGGTGTATGAAGTACTGTGCATTAGAGGTTAAATACAACGAGGGCACTCGCTGGTTAGCCGAAAGGGCTAATTTGTCTTCTCCTCTTGGTTTCTATGTACATTAGGCTGTCTCTGAAGGCAACGTCCGGGATATTTCCTTTACCAACATGTAGAGTGAGGTAACAGCTCAGCAGCAACCGCTGCATCGCATCGACGTAGCGAATCCGTCAAAGAAAGCTTTACGGTGTAAATATTGCAGCGTGCAAATTATGCAGGCGCCGTTGTGGGAGGACCAGGATCCAGGTATAACATCAGCAGCGAGCCAAAAATTAACCGCCGGTTACGCTTCTCGGTAATGCGATTTCTGAGCGCAGCTGCCGTGGTAACTCGAGCCGTAGGTTACCGGATACGAAACACGCAGTGCTGAACACAGGCAGGGCTGGTGTTCGACTTGGGCAGCGCACACAGCGCTCCGCCACCGATTAGCCTCGCCTCGTACGAACGACCAGCGCGTTTGGAGTGTCCTACTGTGGCGCCATCTCTGGCGAGCGACGCATACCTTACTGATGACGTCATCGGCGAGCAGACGACGGCACACGCTACTCTGACACCGTAATGGTGCCGCGGGATGCCGCCGCGCAACCTGCCCTCACGCTCCCACCGTACCCTCCTCCTCCGCAGTCCTCCTAACACTCTCTTCACTATCACCGTCTTTCATTCTACGCTGCTCTCGCGCTCGGTAACGCCGACGGCAAGGCACGCCACTCAACTTGGGAACTGGTTCTTAAGAGCTGCGCTGTGGAGAGTAAATGCCATTAACATACGTAAAAACATACAGAACTTTCTATGGTAATCAAACATTAGAAAATAAACTACCGTGATTTCTTAACAAACTCGCACAAAACTATACTGATCTCCAAAATACAACGCGCCACAAACTGTTCGAGTATTTTTTACACTACAACTAACCTTTTTTTTTTTCCTGTGATTTGTTTACCTAATTCTTCTTTCTTTCACAATCACTGTAAGTTTTCTTTCCAGCCAGGACAATGCTGTTGATTTTATGCTGACTACTGTAACCTGATAAGAGCTCTGCTATATGTATTTTTTTTCCTTTGTTATCTGTATTTCCTGTATTTTCTTTTTTTTTTTGCGCGTGTGTGAAAAAAACCAAACCACTGCATTGCTGTCAAAGTGGGGGCCCGTGGCCTTGTCAAGCTGTCAAATGGCAGCTTTTACTACGGGTCCCCGCCATCATCTGTACCATGGTGGCAAAATAAAATTTGAATTTGAATTTGGATTAGGCTGTATCACTCACAGCCGTTTGCTAAGTAGGACGGGTATGGCTGCATCAGCTGAAAAGTGCAGCCTTATGAGCTCTCATATTTCATGTTCGCATCAATAGCACTGCGCGATATGGAAAGCAAACTTTCACCATACAGGATAGGGGAGAAAAATAATATTCGTAATTCCAGAAGGAGGGAAGGGGGGGGGGGGGGGGCAACCGCCCCCTTTCCACCCCCTTCCGGACGCCCATGGTGTAAATACATGCAAATTCACTTTCCACCTCCTTTCTCCTGGTTCTCGCGTCCCGCATGCGTTCATTCCTTCCACCGAAGCTTCGCCGGCGATCTTAGACCTCAAGAACTTCCAACCGCAACAGCATGAAGTTCGGGAATTTTCACAAATTTCTTTTGAAGCGCATTTCGCGCTAAAAGTATTTTCGTTTTTTACTTTAAATGCAAGATTAATGTGAGTTTTCACATTGTCTAAATTTTCGAGTCGTAGCACTGAGTACGTACTATACCATTCAACGTGAATCTGCGAAAAAAATTAGCAAGCAGTCTGTTCGTCACTATTCACGTCTCTCTGGAGCCAGAGTAGTTGCAAGTGCTGTCTTTGTCAAAAGTATACAGTCCAGGGGGTCCGGTTCTGAGACCTCCAGCGCGGCTCCTCTTGCATACTCAGGGACCCTAATCTCATGAAGGTAGGAGGAACTTAAGACTTCAACTCTCCCAAGCTTAGGACTGTCAAATGTGCTTAAGAGCCCCACCACACGGCTTGCAAGCAAACTATTTGGGTTTTATATTTTTGTCGTGTCCGGTCGCTGTGTTGAATGCAGCGAAGACGCACACGGTACTTTTAGACTTCGTTTATTTAAAGCTGATGAGGGTGCGACCAGCGTCGACCGAGGTAGGAGCCGAACTGGCCGCCCGAAGAAAGGAGGGAGTGGAGAAGCGTCCACGGCAGGGAGTGGCTTCCCAGAACAGGAGGAGGGTGCGGGGGGCGCACCGTGGGGGGGCATCTGGTGACAGCGTGCGACGAGGGGCAAGCGGTCGTTAGGAGGAGGATTGAGTGGTCGTTAGGAGGAGGATGCGAACTGTCGTTAGGAGGGGAATGCGAGTGGTCGTTAGGAGGGGGCGCACACACACAAAAGCAATATGGGGACACAACACTTCCTTCCCCCTTAGAAAGTTGCCTGGTATCGTGCAGGGGGTCGGCGCTCACGCGTGGAGGCGCGCTGGCTTTGTGCGCTCGGGGGAGAAAGACTTGTAGGCTGGCTGTTGTTCGCTGTGTCTCCTAGGTCTGTCCTGGGCGAAGTCTCTTCTTCCGGGAAGGGGTGCCAGGCTATGTGGGAAAATGGTGCACGTGTTCTCTCCGCTGACGGACAGCTCTCAGACGGCGTCGTAAATCTACGCAGCTGGTTGAGATGTCGGCGTGCTACTGTGCCATGTATGTTGACGAGCCAAGAGCGCAGGCCTATGCGTCTGACAATTGTAGCTTCCTCCCAGCGTGGCTTTTTCAGAAACTGTCGGGCGAGGACGCGCTGCCCCTCATTAAGCGTGCCGCAGCGCGGAATTGCTTTTTCTTCCCGGAACGTCTCTGCCTTTGGCTCGGGGAGGATGGCTGTGAGCTGGGTTCGCATTTCACGCTCGAACATCATTTTCGAGGGGGTCTCGCCTGTTGTGCTCTGAACCGTCGTGTGCTGCTTGAAGAGAAAGCGCGCAAGGCGGCGCTGCAGCGAGCCTGTCTGATCTCTTTCAAGGGCGCGTTTTAGCTCGGCTACGTAGCGCTCGGCTTGTCCGTTTGTCGCTGGGTGGTAGGGGGCCGATGTAACTGATGAGATCCCGTTGTCGCGATAAAACTTGAGGATCTCCGCAGACACAAACGGTGTTCCGTTGTCCGACACTACCTTGCGCGGCAGGCCGAACGTTGCAAATAGTGATCGGAGGTTGTCAATGACTGCTGCCGAAGTCGTCTGTCCCATTTGCCTTATCTCAAGCCACTTTGTGTAGGCATCTACGACCACAAGGAAAGTGCAGCCCTCAATTGGTCCTGCAAAATCAATGTGCAGTGTGTGCCATGGTGTGTCTGGCTTTTCCCATTCTGGGACAGGAGCTTTCGGCGGGGCGCTCCGGCTGCTCTGGCAAGGCTTGCATTCTCGCACCACTGTTTCGATGTCGTTGTCAATGCCAGGCCACCACATGTAGCTTCTGGCACACTTTTTCATTGCAACGATGCCCCGATGTCCGGCGTGGATGAGAGACATAGCTTGTGCGCGTAGTTCTCTCGGCATCACAACTCGGGACCCAAATATGATGCAGCCGCGATGGGTGCTCAACTCTGTAGCTCGCCTGCGGTAAGCGTCGAAGTTGTCCCCTTTGAGTTTATGCACGTTGCCTTGTTGAACAGCTGTGTAAACTAGCCGGAGAGCTGCGCACTTCTGCGTAGATGCTGCAACTGTGCCTGCTGTAAGCGGAGGTTCTGGCAGTGCTTCGAACATCAGAACGTCTCCTGGTGGAAATGGTTCGTCAACAGTTGCGTCTAGTGGCAGACGGCTTAGCGCATCGGCGTTTTGATGTTTACTCCCATTGCGGTAGACCAGAGCGTAGTCGTACGCTGAGAGTTTGATGCACCAACGTGTCATTCGCGGAGACAAAGTTGGTGGCATAGGCCTTTGTGGTCCCAGAATGCGCAATAGCGGTCGGTGATCGGTTATAAAGGTCACCTTTCGGCCGGCAATGTACTGGTGAAAATGTGTCGCCGCGTAGACGATGGCTAGCCCTTCTTTGTCAAGTTGCGCGTAGTTGCGTTCTGCTTGCGACAACGTACGTGAGGCGAAGGCGATGGGAGCTTCCCTTCCTTGCTCGTCAGTTTGCGATAGAACCGCGCCGACTCCGTACGGTGATGCGTCGCAAGCCAAAAGCAGAGGCTTCCTTTCGTCGTAGTGGCGGAGGACTGTACATCTTCGAATCAGGTCTTTCAGGGCATCGAATGACTGCTGATGGCGTGGCGACCATGTCCATGTCACATCTTTCCGAAGGAGTTGGTATAAGTCGTTGGCCACGGTAGCTCTTTGTTCCAAGAACCGGTCGTAGAACGTCAAGAGTCCGAGAAAAGCCTGTAGCTCCTGCTTGTTTGTTGGAGCTCGTGCTTCTGTGATCGCTCGCACCTTGTCCTCGGTAGGGTGAATGCCTTCCGCATCAATTCGGTGTCCCAGAAATTGCACCTCTGGCACCGCAAAACAGCACTTCGATTTGCTTATGCACAAATTAGCGTTTGCTAGCCTTTCGAGAACGAGCTCTAGGCGCACTGCATGCTCTTCAGTGGAAGTGCCACTGATGATGACATCGTCAAGGTAGACACAAACTCCTGGGATGCCCTGAAGCACTGTCTCCATGAATTTTTGAAATATGGCCGGGGCTGCAGCTACGCCAAAAGGCAGTCGCTTGACTTTGTACAAGCCTTTCAGTGTGTTAATTGCCAATAATTCAGCAGTTGACTCGCTCACCTTCAGCTGCTGATACGCCTGGGTGAGGTCCAATGTGCTGAAGACTCTTGCGCCACGTAGTACACTGAATACTTCTTCAGGTGTCGGTAGCGGGTAAGAGGACGCTTTAGTCGCAAGATTGACGGTGCTCCGGTAGTCTCCGCAGAGGCGTATGGTTCCGTTCTTCTTGCGAACTACGACAAGTGGTGTGGCCCATTCTGAATGCTGCGTCGGCTCGATGACACCTTGCTGCTCCAGTTTGTCCAACTCTTTTTCAACTGAATCTCGGAGAGCAAACGGCACCGGCCTGGCCTTCAGAAATTTGGGTTGCGCGTTGTCCAACAACTCCAGTGTGACCGGGGGCCCTTCGTTTCCTGGAATCTCTTCCGAGAATACTCTTTCGTATTTCTCTTGCAGTTGCTCAACCATGTTCTGGCTCGGCGTCTGGTGTATGCCGCATATCATCACGCCTAGTGGAGAAAACCAATTTCTCCCTAGAAGGCTTGATCCTGTGCCCTTCACAACAAGCAGAGGTAGCGTATGGGTCTGGCCGTTGTAGTTAACCTGCACGTTGGCAGAGCCCAATAGTGGCAGATTCTGTCCTGACCACGTTCGCAGGTGCGTGTCGTCTTGTTGCAGGGCGGGTGCGTCAGATGGCCATGAAGTTCGGAACGTGTCCTCACTGATCAGAGTACAGGCTGCGCCGGAGTCCACCTCGAACTTAATCAGCTGGTGATGTACGCTTACTTCTGTAAAAATCTTCGGTCGCGTGCCGAGATTCATGGTGTTCAGGTCGTACAACACAGATGGTGTTGCTGATGTTGTTCCATGGAGATCAGATAGCGGCGTATTCTCTGAGGCGTTGACGCTGTGATTAGGCTGGGAAGGTGACTTTATCTTGGCAAGTCTTCGTTTCGTAATGCATGCTCTTTCGATATGCCCTCGCTTGTGGCAAAAATTACACGTGGCTGACTGGAATCGACATCCCTGGGGGTTGTGTTGGTCGTCACACCGCCAGCAGCGTTGTGCCTTTTTGACCGATTTTACAACAACAGAAGGCTTGCGCACCTGGTTGCTTGTCTGGTGTACCGGCTCGGTGTTCCGGCGAATCCCTCTCTGCTGGTGACCGGCGCTCTCCGCTCGAACGGCGATGTCGTAAGCTTTGCTGAATGTGAGGTCCTTCTCAGCGAACAGGCGCTGCTGCAGTGACTCGTCACTCAGTCCGCACACAAATCTGTCGCGTAACATCACGTCCAAGGGAAGCATGGTGGTGTTAGCAGAAGAAGCTGCGTCTCCCTCCTGCCCGGTAGCTGTTGTCGACAGCGTTCCAAAATTGCAGTCGGCAGCGAGCTTCTTGAGCGCGGCTACGTAGGCGCTCACAGTTTCTCCTCCCAGTTGATCTCGTCGTTGGAAGCGAGCCCGGCTGTAGACCTCGGATGGCCTTGGGTCGTAGTGCTTTTGCAGCGCTTTTACGATGTCGTCGTAAGACACTGCCGCTGGTGTGCTTGGCTGAATAAGGGCGCAGACAGTATCGTAGGTCTGCTCCCCGCACAGCGTCAGCAGGTTGGCCCTCTTCAAGGCTGGGTCTGTGATGTTGTTAGCTTCAAAGTAGAACTGAAGGCGTCCAACCCACGATGACCACGATGAGCCGTTGAATTCTGGTATCTGATTGGGAAACCCTCGCGTAGCCATGGCTTGTCAATAGCGTTGCGTAGCGCGGGTCGAATCCACTTTCTCGTCGCCACTGTCGTGTCCGGTCGCTGTGTTGAATGCAGCGAAGACGCACACGGTACTTTTAGACTTCGTTTATTTAAAGCTGATGAGGGTGCGACCAGCGTCGACCGAGGTAGGAGCCGAACTGGCCGCCCGAAGAAAGGAGGGAGTGGAGAAGCGTCCACGGCAGGGAGTGGCTTCCCAGAACAGGAGGAGGGTGCGGGGGGCGCACCGTGGGGGGGCATCTGGTGACAGCGTGCGACGAGGGGCAAGCGGTCGTTAGGAGGAGGATTGAGTGGTCGTTAGGAGGAGGATGCGAACTGTCGTTAGGAGGGGAATGCGAGTGGTCGTTAGGAGGGGGCGCACACACACAAAAGCAATATGGGGACACAACAATTTTTGATAAAGACAGTGCATGCTTCAGTTTCGTGTGTATGCAGACTAAGTGTTCTGTAAATTAAGGTTGCCTATTTCATTCGTACCTCGCCAAAAAAAAATGGATTCATCTGCGTACGACAAGCTGCAGGAATGCATACTCAGCAGTGCATTCCTGAGTGCTTGTGTTTTTAAATGGCATAACTTGCATATTGGTTCGATAAAATCTAGCATGTGCGAAACGTTCAACGTGGTACGTAAAAGAACTCCTCGCGCCTCGTGCCCTGCTTGTTAAATAAATATAAAACTTATTTCTGCAGGTTTCTGAGGCCGTGTTCTTTCTAGCGGCCTGCCTTCTACGTCCGGCGACGTCTATGTGCAGCTACTGTGCACGCATTGTGTGTGAGCGGACCGACAAAAAGTGGTCAGAGTCGTTGAAGGATGGATTATGCCTTAGCGCTCATGTCATTTCTGTCTCCATTCTCACACTCAGAGAAACTTGTTCTGAGCACTGTCGCCGATAGATCTGAGTGAATTTTATTTTTTTGAACCGCTTTGCTGACGCGAAAGGAAGACGGATTGGCAAGTTGTTTTGTAGACATTGATGTTCCTGGCCCCTATTTTGCGCATGTCGATGCTGAGAGCTCTGGTCGAGACATTTGCCTGCTGTGTGACTACCCTGCTAGTCTAGAGGGCTGGCAGTTGCACGAGATTGTCATATTTGTTAAAACGGGCGGCGCTGAAGCACGCCTGAGAGGCGAAGTGCCCCGTGACCGGAAGCTATACGGGGTCTTTCATTATTACCTAGCTGATCGAGGCTCTTGATTTTCATGCATGCTTCAAATGTTAGCGACCCATCCCACTCTCTCCATAGCCTTTTTTATTTTAAGCACGCCGCATGACAGGTGGATACCACACTCATCGTAAGAGGTAGGGGCTGCCCACTTATCTACGTCAGGTGGTTTATTATAAATAAATTTAACAGGTAGTTTCCCTTTTTCGCTTTTCTCGTCTGGCATGACATGGTGGTGAACGACACAGCATATGGATTTCTGGTTGAATGGGCAACACATGGTCTCTTCAGAGAACAGGGAACTAAACAGCATATAAAACTTCCGCACCGGCACAGCAGGACGTGCTCAGGAAAATAGCAGACAGGTAACACTTAGCTACAATACGTAACAAAGCTGACTCCTCCCTCGTAATAACTTTCCACTAAGTCGGGCCTCGTCTATCTGGCTAAAAGAGGTCGGAGAAAAACAGAGTTGCAACACACGACTCCCGCTTTTATAGTCCATGGGAATCTACGTGAACGTTACAACGTTGGGTCGAGTTATCTGTCAAGCTGAGATTAGCCCGTCGGGCCCATACAAACACTAGCTGGTCGGGCTGGGTCATACAGACAGCAGGAGGTGGGTTGTCTCACCTGGCCCCATCTGCCGGTGGAGCGGGCTTAATTCAATTCCTTTCAAAAACCAAAATTTCGGGTTTGGGCTTTTTGGTCCACTGAAGGATTAAGACGAAAACAGCACCGCTAAACAAGGATGTGGAAGGAACAGAAAAGACAGCACGCGTCTGTTCTGTCATTTTTGTCTCTTCCATATCCCTAGGAGCTCATGCAGGAACTCACTACATGTGCCGCTGCGCCTACCAGGTCACTCACTGAGTGGCTTGACTCACTCGTAGCGAGTTCATGTAAATGCGCAGTGGTTGATTGCGGATAACCTTGCTCATCACGACGCGGTACTCGAGGGTACTACCATCGGGTTCCCTTTGTCGAGCTTGCCCAAACATTAATCTCCCTCGCGCTGGTACCCTCAGCTTCGTCCCCATTCCGGAAGCATGCTGTAAACTTGCCGTAAACTGTAAACTTCTTGCTGTAAACTTCGCCACTTGTTTGCGGTACCTGGTTTGCAGGACGAGACAGAGAGAGGGAAAGCCGCCGCGGCAGCCAACGTGAAACTGCGCTGTACGTGGCGTCATCATTGCCTAAATCACTTTGCGGAGTCAGCTGGTGCTGATGGTTCGTTCTACGCGTTCGGCCAAGAGTTCATTATTTTTCACCCCTTATCCAGCGCGCCCGCCGGAGATGCCTGACATTAACTCAAGCAGGGTTATACTATTCTTGCCTTTTTCCAACGATGCAAAAAAAAAAGCATCTGTGCATTCACCGATCAGTTCACCTGAGACAAGCTGATACGTGAAGCGAAATGATAGGACAGAAAATTGCAGAAAGAAACAAAAGTTCATGTAATAGCAGTCGCTGTACGTACCGAAAACAGAAATAATGAGCATTCCAGCCAATACTGCTCGTTGCATCTCGATCGTTTCGAGGATTCGAAAACTGGAGAAATTGCTGAAGAGAGAAAAAACCATGACAAGTGCAGCCGTCGTGCTCTTCAGGTAAGACCTCCATGCATTCAGCTCATAGCACTCTTTCAAAACTGATATTATGTCAGTTGTATCCAAGAACTCAATGGTTATTGCTTGACTGACTATAGCTATTAAAATGAGCTTTCCTTCTTGAAACACGATCGTGACTGCGGAGCTATCGCATGACATAGCTTACGAATATGTTAAGTACAAAGTCCATTCGTTTAGGACGCGGTAATTGTTAGCGTTCTTTTTCAACTTCAAATTTCTGTACAGATCCTATCGTTGATGTTTCAGAGAAAACTTTGCTGGTGACGGTCTACTTGAAATCTTGTAGACAGTATATAAAGTCTATGGCACGCACCATGGCATCGCTCTCGCCGCTCGAACGCTTCCGATTGACCCCGCCCCGTTGGCTCAGTGCTTACGGCGCTTGGCTGCTGACCCGAAAGACGCGGGTTCAATCCCGGCCTCGGCGGCCGAATTTCGATGGAGGCGAAATTCCAGAGGCCCGTGTACTGTGCGATCTCAGTGCACGTTAAAGGACCTCAGGTGGTCGAAATATCCGAAGCCCTTCAGTACGGCGTGCCTCATAGCCTGAGTCGCTTTTGGACGTTAAACCTCCGTAAATCAACTTGAAAAATGTCTATTTGGTGGCCAAACATAATTCAAAAAGGGAACACTTTTTCAGAAAGTCCATTTTAGCGGTTCGAAATTTAATTTGGGCAGCAGGATGCAGAACGTTCTAGAATCGAGGAATTCTTTGACAGCCCAAACCATCAAAGCTCACCGAACATCGATTTAAGCCGCCGTACCCACGGTTGAGATTTTTCTACACCGTTATCTGCTAAGCCAGCTCTGGGCCACACAGTCGATACGATTAAAGTGCATTTTAAAGAGCACTGTGGTCATGTCCACCCAATTTTCGTTCCTAATAAAAATTTATTATATTGCTCTTCTGCCTATGTTCATTTTTATTCCGGCAACAAAAAGTGCATTTATTGCTGAGAAAAATGGATTTAAATATGTAAATTCATTTTTCACCACCACTCAGTTCGAACTTGTGAACACAGAACATAAAGAGCTCGGTGATTAGCGTATAGAAAAGTATAGTCTCAGGGATCGATCGGCACAAACAGAACCTGTCTTGACGTCACCGTAGTTATGTTTACGAAAACGGCCGATGGTGGCGATAGCTTCATTCTATATCCAGACATTTTCTAGATTATAAAAGCTCTTTTTTCAGTAATACGACCCCTTCTCTTTAGGACGCGGTGATGTGTCAGTAGAGATAAACCTCATTTTTTCCTCAACTGACCTTTAAATGTCAGCTTTTAAGCATTTTTTTCTCAAGTTAAGTTGGGTATCGTTGCCAACAGCAAGTGCACAAACTAACCATTGCAAGGTCACTCGACCATTAATTAGAGCCGTTTAAGATACACAAGAGTAGACAGCTGGGCTAGTTGTGGTTCGTAACACCATCACTCATCTTTCCAGCGTCCGTGGCGTCTACTCTCCCTATCTCCGTGTTTTATGTGCGCTGAAAACATGAATCATGGTGTTAAAATATAACCCGCCGTAGTGGTTCAATTGTTAAGGGGCTCGTCTACTGAGCCGGAGTACCCGGGTTCGAATTCGACCACGTGCGGCCGCGTTTCGATGGAGGCGAAACGCAAAAGGCGCCCGTGGGTTGTACGATGCGACTGCACATTAAAGATCCCCCAGCGGTCGAAATTATTCCCGAGACCTCCACTACGGCACCTCTTTCCTCTTTCACTCCCTCCTTTATCCCTTCCCTTACGGTGCAATTCAAGTGTCCACCGATATATGGGAGACAGTTACTGCGTCATTTCCTTTCCTCAAAGCCTATTTTCGCACAGTTCACCATCAAGGAGACCGTGGCGTTCGGTTTTGCGTTATTCGAGTAAATAATGAGTATTCTTAACTTTTGTCTCCAAACAACCACTCCATAATGCCAGTATATGCAGAGGGGATAAGCTAAGCAGTGTCATAAACCTTGCACCTACTAGGCTCTGGTCTCAGTCGTAGAAGTCCCAGGTAGTGGTCGGCGCCAGTTCTACTTTGCGGCAAATCTAAATCGTCACATCAAAATTCTGCGTTAGATCTGTACATGATGCTCGCAAACTGCGGCTTTACTTCGGTATTGAGAAATTTTTCGAACAAAGGCCATCAATAATGTCGGTGCTCGACATGTTCCAGGCATGCTCGCATAGCATCTGAAAGTAATATCTCGTGATATGAACAGTTTTTTTTTTCATAAAGAGAACGCGGCCGAGCGCTCATGTTAGCGTTTTTCAGGTATCTTCACGGACTAGCATTTTTTTTTATATCCTAACCCTCAACATAACGTACGTACAAAGAAAACCAGCGTCGGAGCTATGAAATCTATTGTGGGCATTGAATTTTTTCCGAACTTCATCTTTGTCGCGCTTTGTCAGTGATGAACAGGCGTAGCATTCTTAGAAACACTCGCATATGCTTGAAATCTTCGTGCATAAACAATTCTCTAGTCAAACTTGCTTTCGCTGTGGTCGAACTTCTGCGACTGTCTGGACTCGGCAAACTTTGTTCTGAGCATTGAATGCCTGGGCGTTTGTCGACGTTTTTCTTAGTGGATCGAGTGTTTTTCAAGCTGTGTCATTTTCACGCCCAAGCTCTTGCTACCAACGAGCGAGACGAAGTCGAATTTTTTCTTTCCTCTGCAGCCTTGACAATTTGCAAGATTAGCTCATCTAGCTTGAGTCACAACAATTGCTATTTTTCATAAAACATAGCAATTCCCGTTTTGTGAATTGCTTGAACTAACTGGATGGATATTTACGTTTTTAACATTTTTTTTTCTTACAGAAGTGTGGCTGCTCTCTTCAAAAGCTAAGCGGAGTGCCCACGTACACAAACCTCGTAAAAGTTATGACCTCACACTAACGCGCCCGATTCCCCTCATTTTGAATACTTTGTCTGAACTGGACGAATTATCTTTACATAAATATTGCATCCTATAATAGGATACAACTTAAAAAACAGCAGTTGCTAACACTGGGCCGCGGTCCGCGGCGTCCTCTATTACTCCGCTGGCTAATCAATACAGCAAACAAATCAGTTTATTAACGTTTGACTATACATGTATCAAACAATACACGCATCAAAATTATAGAGCTCACAAGAAACATTTAACCAGCGGACTACGTTTTCGTCGTGGAGAAATTCTGTGCGCGGAGGCTTAATGTGGGTGGAGGAGTTTCACTGCAGAATAAGTTGTATCCAACTATAGGTAGGATAAATTGGCCCTGAATACATCTTTGTCTTGCAGTATACGAGAACGAGGTTTCCTAATGCCCCGATGTAGAGCTTTCGTATTCTTCGCTGCTTGGCCTTGCACTGGTCATAATCGATAAAGACTGGCTTGTTATCAGCTCGCTGAGATTCTTTTGTATACTTATCATCTTCAGCTTCTACTGGTCATGTGACCAGATACTTGAAAAACTGTCCAAGCAACTCGCACACTGCTTCCATTCGTTCGAAACTCGGGTCTCGACTCGGGGTCAAGATCAAACATTCAAATGCCCCCCCCCCCCCCTCCCCTGTCATCATACCCTTTCTTCTATTTTTCCGCTTCCTCAGTGCAGAGCAGTAAAAAAAGATAATCATTGTTCGGTGCCGAACTATCCACCCTTCTCTCTAGATGATCTCCTCTACCAATGTTCCCTTCTTTCTCCTGCGTGTATTTTGAGCAATCGCTGACCACAAAGCCGTCCTGCGGCGTATTTTGTAACGTTTCATTTCGCTTTCCGGTTATCCGGTCGTGACGTGACTCGCGACAAAGGCTACAGGAAGTGGACAGTAGTCCGTCAGTCACAGACGACAAATTCGCGAGAGGAAGTAGCGCCGAAAAAGCTCGTCAGGCATGTGAACGTGTCGTCGCGCTGTGTCATTTGCCGGCGCCGGTCTGCTGTCCGGCATGAGTGCGGGGTGCGTTTATGCAAGTGTTATCATTGGTTGGTATCTGTCACGCCCAGAGTGATATCATACTTCATGGGTACGTCACTGGGTGCGCCGACCAATGGCAGAATTCCTAATGGAAGGAAAAGGATGACGCAATACTAAATACCGCCCCCGCAGATTGTGGTTCCCCTCTTGCTACAGCTGGTTCGCCCCTAAAAAGTGCAGAAAGATAGGGTAGCATTTCTTTTCATCTCTTTTCAACTTTCTACTATTAAACTCTTCTTCCCCTCAGCATGTGAGCCAGTCTTTAGTATTGCGATTATCTCACCATAAGGTGAGTTGCATCTTTGGATTCGCCTTGGTAGCTCATGGCTGTGGCGTTCGGGTGTTGGATGCGAGGTGCCCATCTTGGATGAAGCGGCTGCATTTCGATGGAGGCGAAACACTAAAACGTCACTGCGTAATTAAAGTAGCCCAGGAGGATGAAATAAATTATATCCCCGCAATGGCATGCCTCATAGACCATGGCAGAGTTCTGGCTCTTCAGAGAAAATTTACATAAAATAAGAGCAGTAAATATTATAGAGTGCGATGTCGGTGCACGGGAAAGAACCCCCGGTGGTCGAAATTTCCGGAGGCCTTCACCACGGCGCCCCTCATAGCCTGAGTCGCTTTGGGACGTTAACCAACCACAAACCATAAACCAAACCAGACGCTGCGCTGCAGGAGACATTAAAAAGTTGTTTATTTCCGAAATTTTCTAAGAAAACTGAACGTTTAAGCTTTACATGTCAATAGGCCGGAAGCCCTTCCGGCGGCGTCCTCTCAGTTCATCCTCACGCGCAGCTTACAAGCTACGACTCACACACTTTTGGCACCTATATGCGGCTGATTGCAATGCCACTGATTCGATCCCCAATGCGTCGAGCATACATAAATTGCACCAAAAGTAAAGAGTGTCATGCAACGAAATTTTGTGCACATTAAAACAACCAAACTTTGTCAAAATCAGCCAGGAGCCGCTACTACGGTTATATACTTTGGTGCTCCGTCTTCACTGGGGCTCTACAATTCCTCAAGTGATAATTCTGAGCTCCAACTTTCGTTTTTTCACTGCAGTCAATTCCATCGACGTTTATTTTATTTTTCAGCCATAGAACAATTCAAAGGTTACTGTCACTGACAATCGATCTCTGAACAAGGACAGTGCATGTGCTTCTTATCAACACATTCACATTTTCGCACATACATATGTCGAATTACGACAGTATGTTCTAGAAACCAGTCATAAACTTTTCTCATGGGCGTTCAACCTGGGCGCCCAATATTCAGAAGTCATAGTTTGTACGAAGTTTAGATACAGAGTGCTTCCACTTCGGTTGCGAAGACAGAAGTCATGTTTCTGCACGAACAAAAAATGAAGTTAAGCAATTGAAAATCTTGACATTTCAAAGAATTCGAAACGGAGAATTGTTTTCGTTTTCTTCTAAACAGCCCCTGTTGTGACTCGAGCGCCGTGAGCTTACCTTCCGAACTCTCAAGACAGCATGGGACGGAAAAAAGTAATCAATCGTCGACGTCCTTGTCAGGAACTATAGCTTGGGTGAGAAACTAAGATGGCTTGAAAAACAAACGCCCCGCTAAGCAAAACGGTAACAAACCCCACGCATTCATCGCAAAGCACAAAGCTTCTGAAGTCCCGACGGTCGCAGAAATTCGAGCAGAGTGAAAGCCGGCGTGTCTATATAATTCCTGAAGCCCGATAAATCGAAGCACATGTCAAAATCTCTGTGAAGACCAAATGTATTTAGGCCTAACAAAATGCGACAGACATGATACTGGGGAAAAAAATTAGACCCCCCAAAATTTTCTAAAGGCAAAGATTGCTGTTCATTGTACGTGATAACGGTTAGCATATAATAAAAAATGTTTGCTTGTGCAAATATTTGGAGAATTTTCAAATAAGTGCTAGCTAGGCCCCGTCTTTTTTATGAAATAATAACTTAAATTTATCCATTTAAAGGATAGAAGCGTCAGTTTTACTTCAGAATCAGTGCTACTCTGCCCCCAACCCAGGAGTATGACATCAAAGCGTGGTGAAAACTCTAGCGCAAGCATCCAGCCCAGCAACCCTCTTGCTATCCTCCACCTGGAACACCACACACCAGTCACCTTCCCTCCGCACCTGTCTAGTTAAAGTGAGGCCCACCCATTCACAGATACGCTCGATCTCCTTCCTTATCCCACCAACCTTTACCGCCCAGAGGCGACATCCATTAAACACCCACCCGAGTGTACCTTCCAGATACGTCACCTACCACAAGTCTACCTACCACTACCCTCCACAAAGCCTTTACTTAACAGAAACCTACGCAGAAGCGTAACGAAGAACCGACGGTGAAATCGAATTCAAAGACACTGTGGAAATTCCAGCTGCCCATTAGGAGCCCCACCCATGTGCCCCACACCCCGGCTGGAGGGATTCCCACACGCGTCCATCATCACAAATGAACACCCAAATCAATCAAGTAGTCTACATTGCGTATGCACAAACCAAGATAGGATGAACCCGCTGCGGTGGCTCAGTGGTTAAGGCGCTCGCCTACCGAGTCGGAGTACCCGGGTCCGAACCCGGCCGCGGCGGCCGCGTTTCGATGGAGGCGAAACGCAAAGGCACCCGTGTAGTGTGCGATGTCTTAAAGATCCCCAGGTGGTCGAAATTGTTGCGGAGACCTCCACAACGGCACCTCTTTCTCTCTGTCTTATTTCACACCCACCTTCCTCCTTCCCCTTACGGCGCGGTTCAGGTGTCCGCCGATATATGTGAGACAGATACTACGCCATTTCCTTTCCTCAAAAACCAATTTACCAATTTTACGAATGAATTGGCGCGAGTTTAGATACAAAGATGCTGCAAACTCAAAAATCAAAATGCGCAAAGCGTAATCTCTTGAGCGCATTGATTTCGCAGATTTGCCGCGTCACTTGTCGTATCGTTCCGTCATTTTTTTTTCTGCTACTGTACCCTGCACAGAAGGAGGTAAGGCCGACCGCTAGCTGAATATTCGATAGCAATGACATCACAGTTGTGCTGACAGCCACCGACGAAATGATTGATCACCGCTGCTCCAACACTTTCGCTCAAAATAAAAGACAATGCCGCACATGTACGCGTCTGCCGCGGAGGATGCCGGTGACGCTTGGGAGCCGCAGAAAAACGAAGCTGTGAGCGGCCGCTCCTTAGGACCTCTGCAAGAAGGACCACCGTCAGGCAGGTGCAATTAATATAATACTGTTTATGTTTATTCCGTATACCTGTTTAGGCGAAACACCGAGGCTGTTAGACGAAATTAGATAAAAATCATTTTTGCTCTGGTAAGCCACAAACTGAATATCGTGGCAGCCTTGCTGGATAACTGTACGGCTCTCCACATGGTTAGCATCGTATTCTAAGCGCATTTTAAACGCTTCTGTTTAAAATGTTTATCTTTTAGGGCCGACCGAAACAGACATGAGTAGTTTGTTTGATCTGTGCAACACCAGCTAATTTTGCTTGAGAAAAGTATTTCTTGAAACAGCCGTGGCTGACCGGGCTATTTGGTGATCCATAGAAGCGAAAAACGGAAAACATAGCGACATTTAAGACAGAGGCGAGAAGAGAAGGAAGCCCACCACCGCTCACTGTGAGTAGGTTTTTAAGTCTAAAAGAAGACCACATATATAATACCACAGACAGAATAAGCAGGGAATGAAACAGGAAACCGCTGCGTCCCTATATACTGAACAAGACGAAGCACACAAATATACTGCAATGACCTTAGATAACATGTGTAAAGCCACAAAAATGAAAAGACAACGATATACAGGGCCAGAAGGTGTGATATTAAAAAGCTAAAAAAGGGGGTGAAGTCGGCAACTGATAAAGGCAACTGATAACGTTTGGCCAGCCTACTCTTCGCCATAGCTGAGGGCAGTTTTGTGCACAGCTCGAACTTTGCACGTCACGAACGGTCATTGGAGCTTGATTGCGCCAACTGGATTAGGCGCTGCTGGAGAGTTAAATATGTGGCATAGCTTTGACAGCTTGTCGGGAAGCGGTAACTCGTGAGTCAGCACATGAGGCGACAAGCACTGTTCAAAGGACAAAAGCACATATAATAGTGAAGTTTGAAAACGACGCTCACCAAAGCAGAGAAGAATGAAGTAATAATCAACAAATCTTAAAACTTTGTTAAGAACAGGCACGACAGCGTATCCAGCAAGCAGGCGGTCGTGATTGGAAGGTAAATATCATATAAGGTAGGAGCAGCATTAATATACTCCCACGCCACAACATATAACTGGAATTAAGCGAATGAGTACAGAATTCTAGGAAGCCGCCCAGCTAGATGCCAAAAGGATTTTAGAACGAGACACAACTAAGCATGTCAATGCAGCCTTCAAACACATGATACGCTTGTCATGCCGCAGTGAGTAGTAAAGCTACTTAATGTCGAGTGGACAATGACATGAAGGCCCCACTGCTTGAATTTGGAAAAGTAATGCTTGATTCTAATCCTGCAAAAGAAAAGGACCATCTGGTGTAAGAACTTTGAGTTTAATTTGTATGAATACCTGCAAACATTTCGGCAAGGTACCATTTTCGGCGACTATAACTCGCCATGGGCCGTTAATTTTGTGCGTTTTTGTTGTTAATAACATGCCTAAGCTAATCATTTGATTTGATTTGATTTGATTTATTGGGGTTTAAAGTCCCAAAGCGACTCATTCTATGAGGGACGCCGTAGTGAAGGGCTCTGGAAATTTCGACCACCTGAGGTTCTTTAACGTGCACTGACATCGCACAGTCAGACAGAACTTCGCCTCCATCGAAATTCAGCCGCCGCGGCCGGGATCGAACCCGCGTCTTTCGCGCCAGCAGCCGAGCGCCGTAACCACTGAGCCACCACGGCTGGTTTAAGCTAATCAGATCAGTAATAGTAGAACGCTTGTTGAAGCCAGTGGCGCCAGATGTCACAGCTGAAGCAATCGGAATAGTTCATGCGAAGAGATCGACGCCAGGGTCAATGCAATAAGGCTAGCAAACTGACGAAATAATTTCAGGTAGGCTCTCAAGAGCCAGCTTCTCGGTAAAACATCAAGGGTTGCATCTGTGGAGGCATTTCAACTTAAGAAACAACGCTCACGATCAGCTAAACATAAACATATGGCTTGTGCACAATGTACTTATGAACTAAGAAATGCAAAAGCACCGCAGTTACGATCGTGTTTTGCGATTAAACGCTCGTTTTAATAACTAGTCAGCAAAGCAAGAACCAGCAAGTTCTTTTCGTAGACAAGCTACATTATTTTAGAAAGCCTCCTTCGAGAGGAATGTATACCATGAGTTATCTCTGGAACATGGCATGAAAAGCGTAACGGCTTCAGCTGTCATCACTACTTTTCTTGCAGCCATTTCTCCCACATCTCGAAATTGTCGACATGCATCAAGCACTGCTGGTTGTTTTGCTTATTATTTCAGCCTCAGGTAAGTAGAGCCACTGCTACCACATGCACTTCTATTCCGTTCTACTCCGTCCTTTCATATCGCGCCACTTATCACCTTGTCTCCGGCGGAATAAGAAAATTCACGTTTCAGTTTTTTTCGTCGCCTGAAGACAAGGATAGCTTAACCCAGGTCAATTCTGGCGGATTCAATACGAACTCCATCAACTCTATACAGACTAGGCTAAACATATTTGTAAGCGAATACTGAATCTGTGCAGCTGAAGACAGCGCACTGCTGACCACAGAGTTCAGGACATGATGAGCTTAAGTTTTCAGAAGACACGTGAGGCAATTTTTGTTGCGGAAGCAACACTACGCCAGCCAGCTCGGCTCGTCGCGTGGTCGCACTTCCGCCGTATGCCGTGGCCCACGAACGACCCTGAGCCGCCGTTGCCTAGCAACGCCTCAGCCGCGCTCCAACAGATGGCGCCGCCGTCGACGCCGCTGCCATCGCCGCTCTCTCCACCAGCTGTGCTCCGCTGGGGTAGAGGGAGAGGAGGTGTCGCCTCGCGGGGAGTATATATATATATATATATATATATGAGAGAAGCCAACAGCCACAGAAACCAAGGGACACAGGGGATTTTTAATTTATTTATTTATTTTCTGCTGTTCGATTTAGAATATTTACTGAATATGTTATCGCTTAAAGCTAATTTCTGTGGCTGTTGGCTTCTCTCATATTTATAACGAGCCCCTCATTCCCCCTCCCTTGTTTGCTATATATATATATATATATATATATATATATATATATATATATATATATATATATATATATATATATATGCGCTTCGCCTCAGTGGTTATTTTTTTTCGCCTAAAGACATAAGACAGAAAGTTCTGAACATACACCGAAAGCGCGATGACCGAACAAATCTGCGGAAAAACGTGTATACGAATGAATGAAGCGACCAGAATACACCATACAGCGCTTAAAGTTGCGTATGCGTCATCTCACCTTCGAAGATGGCAGCACGAAAGCTCCCACCAGCCACTACACGCACCAACCACCGTTTTCACAATGAGTGTAACATAGGTAAAATAAAATTCGGCACGTGTATTTTTGTGTTCATGAGAACATTGCTTTTACGCTGCTATGATTTCTTTACAGCCGCCATCAGTGTAACGCCAGCCACCACCAAAGCCGGATATGGCAAAGCAATTCTCGGAACACGCCTAGCGCTACTGCGCAAAGATGGATCAGGAAGGGAAAAATGGAACCCAGCACTAGTCGACCTCACGATCGCCTTGATTAAACTGATTAAGGTAATCGCCCGAGGCTTTTTTTTTTTCTTTTTCAGTAGATTATAAAGAGAACTGTTAAGTGTGATTCCGGCAAGTTTCTTTTTGCTGGCTTGCCGCAACCTATCCCGCAATGTTCGAAGTATGTAGATCCTGTACAGTGACGGACAAAAGTTTGTCTCATGGGAGTTCGCGGCAAAAAAAGTTTCTGAGCAAACAGCCAAAGTAGGCGAATAGAAAGCATGAATCAGTTCGCTGGCTCGAGACGGAACGCAGAAATAAATAGTTATCCGTCAAACCGCGTCCCATAAAGTTTGATGTACACACAAGGCCTTCGACAAAAATATTCCGCCCATTGGAGTTGCTTTTTAGCCATGCAGTGCAGCTAAATTTATGACGCAAGTGTTCTAGATATCTAGAATGTGAGAAATGCTCTCCTGTTCACGCCTATATTGAGCTGAGTACTTCCAGAGAACGATAGTCCAACTATGCGTATTCGAAGAATTCCTGCAACTAACACACAGAGGATTTCAATGGTCGTTACGAACTGTACGTACGGTACGACATATGGTGGTACGCGTAGCAAATGAAATAGCTTATACTAAGCATAAATAGTAGGAATTGAACCTTAGCTAAGCGAGAGGGTACCATTTGGAGCGAGTGCTATTTTTATTTGAAAGGTCTTCGGAAGAAAAGTCATTGGAATACTTGACGTTCGTCACTACTTCCTGACTTTGATGGCGGGCCGACGACAAGCAGTACTGTTAACTTCGTTTTGGCAGCATTCATTTTACAGCGATGGCTATTAGTAGTAAGCTGGACAGAAATCACATGCTCCAGTGTCCACACAGCTATGCAGCACAGGCGCAGAGCTCTGCGCGGCGGCAACGGAAGGCGTGATATAAACGGACACAACTTAGAAATGAAGGGCAACGGCCTTTCAAAGGAAGGCCGTCAGCCAGAGACGACGACCGATTCTCATGATGTCGCTGTTAATCCATTAATCCGCGGTTAATCACCTTGTTTGTACCGGTTTCATGCGATGTTACGCTAGCAGGCTCAAAGCGAGTAGCCACGACGTCATGAGAACCTGTCGACACCATTGGCTGGAAGGCTTTCTTTGAGAGGAATTGGCCGCTTCCTCCTTGAATTGCATCCGAGTACAGCAGTACAGCGTTAAAGCTTCTAGAGTAGCTAAGACACTGCCTTGAGCTTTTTCGTCTTCCTGCTCTCTTTCCGAGGCGTCAGAGAGCCGACCCCCGATTGTTTGAAGCACTACACTGCGCCGCTAGCATTTGCGCGTCTGCGCAGCACGGGCAGATGGGGCCTCAGGGCAGTATTTGAAGGCGACTGTGCTTTCTTGCGGCGATAATGGAGAATTTCTGCTGCGATGCGGCCAGCAGTGCTCGAGGAGGCACTGGAAAGAAAGTTTGCGCGTGTCCATCTAAGGAAGAGAAACGTGTCTTGCCGATATGTTCGAGTGCGCTGAATCGGCAGGGCTTTGTAAGGTATAGTGCACAAAAGGCTCGCTGTAAAGAGCGAGTGACTGAATGGTTTTTTGCACTCTACAATCTTTAACGTGGTTGCAGTTGCTTCAACGGAAAAGTAGTGGTTCATGTGATTTCAGCCATGTCGCTTTTGATATGCACAACGTAGGCCTAACTGCGCAGCATCAGCTGTAAAGTTCAGTGCATCGACAAACGCACTATGTTCTTGCCCGCATGTTTATAGTTCGTGAAGTGGAACACGCGCTCACATTCTCCCGCACGCACACACGCACGCATACACGTACAGGGGCATGTCCGCGCACATGCATTGACTCTCGCACAGATTCATAAGCCCACACACACACACACGCACGCACGCACGCACGCACGCACGCACGCACGCACGCACGCACGCACGCACGCACACACACACACACACACACACACACACACACACGTGCGTTCCTGCAAAACCCATTTTCAGCTTCAGGATGTTCCATTTCAAATAACGTATTGTATCGTCTTTTCAGGCAAGTTTCCTCTTTCTTCTGTAAGACATGCACTTCTGTTCTTTAATCTTTCCAGGACCAAATTCTCTCACTACTTTGGCTCTGTAAAGGTAAAAAGAAAGAAGAAACAGAAGAAAAAAACGGCCACATTCTCCGGTTAACGCTTTTTTTTCTGCGTCAGTCAGTGAATACCACATCCGCCCTATTACGTTCCACGCGCGTACTACGGTACAGAAAATAGAAATCCTTCGAGCTCATTCACATTAGTGCGCTTGTTAGAGCAAAGAGCACCATCATTGACACCTTAAGTTTCTGTGGCCACTTAAAACGTGCGAGTGCCTATGTGTCATCATATCTGAAGCACTTGCTCTTCAGTTTGAAGGCACACTCAGTGTGAAGCTCTACGCACAGTCTCCCGTCCTTACAAATCCTGTTGCTCAATAGATGCCAATAGGTTTCGCTCCTGTAATACAATTGGAACATCTGGAGAGCTTCCCGGCGTTGGTATCTCATAGGCTGTGCGGGTTCCAGCAGGCCGGCCCATGTAACCCACAAGCGCAAATATCTGCCTAACGGGTACAGCCAAAGCTCATGTGGTTTACCTGGCACAAACACTCATTAACGAGAGTCCCCGCCTACCTGGCCAATATTATCGTCAGTGAGTTGAAGATCAACCCAGCTTTCGGATATCGCATAAAACAGTGTTCGATGCACTTCATGGCAAATAAAGCTCTCTAGATATCACTAGAGAAAAGATCAAAGCCGCGTACTGAATACGATGTCGCGAGCTCATCGAGTGCATACGCACCTCATTCAGAAGACCAATGAAAAAGAGTGAACTCGTTATAACTGAGCGTTGCTTTGTTCATCTTGCAGGCACTGCGAAGGCTGCCACTCTACGTAGCCTATCGTCTTCTATCTGAATACATAAAGAGGAAAAAGAACCCAAAACTACCTTCGCCGCGTGGCTTGTTCCCTGGTGGAATGGTTAGCAGGCTGATGGGGAAGATTAAGGGCGATGTAAAGACGACTATCGTGAAACAAGTAAGATCCATGTCTACTTCCTATTTACTGAATTAGTTTTCTCGATCGACTACGCCTCGCTGCTGGTGCACAGAGACGCCATCCTTGCGAACGGTAGAGCAGTAAAAAATATTAGCTGTATCTTGTAAATATACTGGGCGGTTACAGTTCGCCTGCCCACTGCATAGAGTTTCATGGTAGGAATATGAGTACGAAACACTGAACTTGTTCTTTTGTTTTATAGGACAAAATTACTGAAACACTGAACTTATTATTCTGTTGTTATACATAGAAGAAAATTGCTGCACTGCCAAGTCAAACCGAAACCCGAACACGCGATGCTTAATTCCTACAATGAGCATCGCCGTACGCATGCTTACGCGGTTAATGATGATAGGCTTCGGATCATACTTGACGAATTCCGCTCACAAATTAAGAGCAGTACCAAGGTGACTTTTACGCCTCATCACATTTCTGTGGTGTTCATAGCAGTGGCTCAGAGTTCATTGGTGAATGCGTTTTTATTGGCACAATAACCTAAAATATAATAGGTCCATTTGTTAGAAACTTGTTTTTTTTTGTTGTTTAAGTAGCTAGCGGATTAAAAAAATCCACAGAGCACGTTTCCTCTTAAAGCTGATTATGTTTAATTTTTGATTATTTCAATGCTCAGTTCTTACATTAACGCATAAGTATGGGCCAGTGAAAGCCCCTAAAGGCCAGGCTATGTTGTGAATAAAGTTATACCAGACTATAAGGTGCGGAAAAAGGAAAATTTGCGTTAAGCATGCAGCCAATAAAAAACGCAGTGGCTGCGCCTTACGCTGGAGGAAGTCCATTTGGGTCCCCACCCAACAGTCGCGAGTCCGATTGCTGGCTGCAATGTGCGCTCTTTTAAAAGAGAGAAGCGCCCATATAGAAGGCTAGGCGAAATTAAGTCGTCATCGTCGGTTTCGATCTCCACCGACCCAACCCCTCTTCCCCTCTCCTCTTTATCACGCGCGCCCCTGAATGTTTACGGCAATTGGCTACACGAACACTCTAAACAAAACTAATTCCCAGCAGCTTACGCGTGCACTAATATCAGTATAGCAGCATAAACGGAGCAGACTTATTTTGTAGCGAAAGCTACATTGGCCACGAACCTGCGATTTCGCAGTGGCGGTGCTACGAGGAGGCACAGAGACCGACCTTGAGCCGTCGCCTAGTAACCGCCGCAGCTGGCGGACGCCGCGCGCTCGCCGCGTCATCTGGCATGACGTCACACAGCGCGCCTCGCCGCGGAGCCGCCGCTGCCGTTTGGTATGACGTCACACCGCTTGCCTCGTCGTTGCGCTCGCTTTCGTTACTTATATTCTGGCATAGCCGAGCTAAGCCACTGCCAATTTTTTTAACGATTCTAGTCCCCAGAAATGAGCACCATTTAATTATTTTCTTTTACTTCTGCAGGCGCTGAATTTCATTAACATTCAACGTGGGAACCACACTTGCTTCCACGAACTGGGCTGCTTCGATAAGAAGAGCAGAATGGCGCTGCCCATTGGTGGTCCAGCGAATCCCTACGCAGTCGGGACTAGGTTGACCTTTTTCGGCCGTCGCAATGCTACGGGAGTGCGCGTCAACCACATCACATGGAAGAGGCATTATAAGCGTCACTCTTGGAATATTACGAAGCCGCTTGCCGCCATAATACACGGTTTCACTGAAAGCGGTCAAGCTACGTGGATGCACCAAATGAAGGATGCTTTCATCGAATACGTAAGCAAATCTTTGTCAACGTATTGCCGCACAGATGATAAAAACGCACATTTTTTTGTTAGATGCGTTCGACAAACTGCCAAGTCTGTCGTACTAAGCTCCGATAGAAGTCCCTTTATGAGTATGCCGCAGTTTTTGGTTTGATTGATCGCGATCGTGATTGATAACTAACTGATCATGTTGGGTTCAATAGTGCACAAGTAAATAAGGCTGTAATAAGGGAGTAATTACTCATTGGCATCCACCCGAGCGCAGCCATACGGCTACAAAGGAAAGCTAATGCAGCTTTTTCAAATAAGGCTGTGATGCGGCGAACACACAGTTAGGAACAAATTAATACTAACAAGAAGAGCGAAAAGAAATGCACATACGTACTGCACCAATGCCACTTTCCCAGGAGTTGTGATTACATACCAGAGTTCTACGTGACGCGTTGCATGAAATTACTTATTTTTTAATTAATTACGTATCTTCGAATTTTGTACCGCACTGATTACACTTTTCAATGAGTCAAATTCTCGATAAACTATATTTGCTTTTTGCCAGTAATCAGTGACTTCCTATTCGAAAAACGATTTGTAACTCACTCAAAACTCAGAAAACTCAGAGAACCTGAACTTGGTGGCATACATTAATGCCAGCGCGGAATATCCCTTGCTGACAATAAATAATGAGAGACAATGTCGAGGTTAAAAAAACACGGCGCACGCAAGAGTGTCCGGACACTCAAGTTGGAGCGGCATGCATTTGACTATCCCCGTGTTCTGCGGCTCACGGCACAACATAATGCCGTGTTTATTGAGCCTAAGCTTTGTCCTTTCAGAGAGCCAGCTACAACAAAGCTCGACGTCTTGCGTAAGCCCGAGCAGGTGCCCAGGGTACCCATACGTTAAAACTCCACCCTTCATTCAAGCGCTTACACCGGAAGAGTCTTCACTGTCCATGCTTATGTTTTCACAGGGGAACATGAAAGAAAAAGCAACGAAAACTCAGAACTGCTGATGAAAATTAACTTCGTAAGAACTGCAACAGATAACAGGTGAAGGAAGCCTTTCCGGCTCATTCTAGTCCGTGTGAATAAGTCGAGTGTCAGCGGGAAGGAAAACGGCGTAATACCAATCGATTACTTTCTGCAATTGTTCAATTACTTTTCGGCAGCTGCAGTTGCCCACTAAAATCACTTACAGTTCAGAAAAAGTAATTGTAAATGCAATCGGTTACTTCTCTGTAACTTGTATACTAATTTTTTCCACATTAATGCAAATATAAAACACGCCGCTTAAGATTTGCGCCTGTGCTTAGTTGTTATGGTGTCCACCAACAGTGGGATTGCCCTTTCCATTCTTCGTTACTTCGTCATCTAACCCGTCTATCCACTGGACAGTTAGTGATATGAAGTGAAATATTTCGAGAAGCTTGAACATTGCTACAAATACCTTGCTTGATAGGGCTGTCAATAGATGCGTCACCGGCTGACCGCACGGTGAGAGTTACAAATCTTTTTGGCTGGTGCATGCGCTTAAAGCTCAGGACGAGGTTCAGAGCTGGAGTAAGAAGACATATTCGCTCAATGTGCACGGTTTCCCCAGAGAAGCATATTAATGCGAAAATATTTCTAGGCTATGTCGGCGGGGTCGTGTCCGCAAAACGTGTCACCAAAACGTGTCCGCAGCAGTTGTGACGTCCTCAGCGCGAGTGGTTGTAATCGAAACAGGAAGATACGATAATGCTGCGCAAAAAAAAAAAAATCGATAGCATAAGTTAAATAATTAGAGCCAAAAATATCAAAAAAAGTCGAAACAGCGCGGACGTCGATATAGTGAATGGACGGGAAAACAGACGTGGACGGAAAAATAGTGGAATAATAGGCAAAGGAGTGAAAATAAAGTTTGAAATTATTTGAAATGTATTATCGTTGTCACACCAAACTAGCCCAATACGCTACCTTATAGTATACTCGGGAATTGTATTGAGCGCTGGCTGAATTGCCCGGCTTCACTTACCACCTAAAACCCAGAAGCTTACCTTCAGGTACTGCTGTCCTTGCATCACTCTGTAGACAATCTAATTTGACCTCACATATGAGTATTAAGAAATATTTGCAGCTATCCTGACTAAGCCTGCTTAGTAGTTCATGGCGCGGGGCCTTCCTTTGAAATTATTACTTTCCCTTGGCTACATACCCGGACGTGGCCACCCTTCCAGCACGACTTCAACGTCGTCATCGTCGACTGGGGTCCCGGAGCTGCGCCCCCAAACTACGCCATCGCAGCAGCCAACACCCCGGTTCCCGGAGCCCAGCTGTCTCTGCTGCTGAGAGAAATAGCTAAGTCGGCTGAAGGAACTCGGTTTTACTCGAGAGTTCACCTCGTGGGGTTCAGTCTTGGAGCGCAGGCCGCTGGGTTCTGTGGTCGGCATCTCTACAAGGCTACGGGAAACCAACTCAACCGAATTACAGGTAAGATTGCCACGACCATGGCGTGATTCAGAACCCTGTGTCCTCCGAGTAAATGATCATAAACCCGGCACTCTGTGCAGGGTATGTGTAGACGTAAAATGCACAGTCTTATTTCAATTCATACGCATTTCAAGCAGCTCATTTTCCTTCCGTACCTCTTCCCTGCGTAATGGAACGTATAATTTCATTATACAGTGCGTTTCAGGTAACTTGTGCTAATATTTATAAGGCGACAGTGGTGCGCTATAGGATGGTCCGACTGGAGCATGATGTAGGCAGTTTTTCTGTGGGCGTAAGCATGTTTTTTAAATTAGCCTAATTTGTTAATCGGTCCAAATAATTACGTTTTTACCCTTGGATTTGAACAAACATTTCCTTTTGTCGAAGAAGTTGAGAAAAATTGGATTCCGGTGTTTGCTTCAAAGATATTGTAGTGTAATTTGTGTTTCATTAGTATAAAATAAAGCACCGAAAACTTTAAAAATCGTAACGTGGTTATGTGTGCGCTCCCGCGTAGCTACATACCACCCTAAAACGTGCCGCGACTGAAGGATCACGGATACTCGACGCCGCAATTAATGAACGAGCTAGAGATCGCAGCTATGGTTCCGCAATGAGTATGGACACTTTGTCTACTTAATCTTGATGCTTAAGCAGGAGCACACCCGTAGCGTCTCTGTTTACCCGTGCGATTCCATACTTTCATGCCATGATTCAAAGAAAGTCACTGCGCTACAATATAAACAAGGACTAACCGCGAAAGGAACAAAGGACGTGTGTCGCCGCCGCGGTGAAGTTTCGACAACGTGAGCTGGTAGCGAGACAGTGTCTTCAGGTGCTCCGCCCACATGATTAGAATGCGACTAAACACTGCCAACTTCCTATCATGCACAGAACAATGTCCTCTACTAGGGAGTGCATTGATATGTACTCAGACCTGTAAAATCGTGTGCGGCCCACATCAAGATAGCTATAAAAAATGCGCGCAGTAAATCGTTTTTAAAAATGTAGACAGTCCTGTTTTGCGGTAGCACTGACAAGGCTTCAGTAATCGTGTTCTTCTTTGCTTGTTTTGCAAGAATGATCGCTTTGCAGTTCCTAAGTTGTACGAACTTGTTTACATAACAGTACCGTATGACAAGTATCGGTCAAGAGAAGTATTCTGGAGACCCTGAGAGCAGCTATCAATCACAAACAAGATATATAATTGTTCTGCCGAAATTGCGTAATTAATAATTCGAAGAAGACGGGAATGGTTTCTGTGTGTCCTTAGCATGCTCTCTGTCAAAATGTTAAATGCCGTAATTTCCCCGCGAAGGATACTGCGAGTAATTAGCGCCTGTACGGGATCAACGCAGGCACGAGAACAGAAACGCAGGGGGCGCGTCACGTGACATCTTTGGAGCCTAAACATCAAAACTAAAATGGGAAGCATATTGTGAAAACGCCCCATGTGACAAGCCAGCAGTAGTTTCTAGCCGGTGTTTGATTCCTACCCGGGCACGCATTCCGCGGGAATAACGTTTACTAAAAAACACCATGAACCAAGCTATATTGCAGTATGGCAGCCACGAAGGGCCTAATTCGCAAAATTTTGAGTCCAAAAGGGCCCTCGCAGAGGACAGCGTCGTCAAAAGAAGACTTCCTGCGGAGGGCGAGCGTGTGACGCTATGCTCCCTTCTAGTGCTAGCTTCCTCCATGGCATTACGCGAGAGAAGGGGCGCCTTTTTTGTGTGTGCTCTATTCCATTATCCCTCCTCTGAGCCCCTGAAGTGTTCCCATTCTCGAAAAATCTTTTCGTCACCTTTCCCGTCTGTCCCTAAGTTCCTCAAACGTATTTGGACATCATGATCGCGGCAGGATAATTCAACTGGAAAGGCGACGCAGGAAGAACTCGAATGACTGCGTTCATCACTGTTGGATTGTGTACTCGTGGGCGCATGCAACCACAGCACTTTCTAAATGTCGCTTTGTCAGTTCGGGTACATTGTTCACGAGTGTACGTCGAGCATTACATAGGTTTACGCTTCGAAACATTGTTCAGGCCCGAGTACAGGGCAGCCAGATTTATAGTCTACGCTTTGCTTTTCAGGTCTAGACCCCGCTGGTCCTTTGTTTCGGACGACAAAGGTGGCTCTGTCGAAAACAGATGCCAAGTTTGTTGACATTATTCACACTAACGCTGGCGACCTCAAGGACTATAAATTTGGAATCTTGAGTTCTACGGGACACGTTGACTTTCACCCCAACGGAGGATCAAATCAGCCGAATTGCACCGACAGTAAGCTCCACGAACTTTCTTCTCATAATAAGACTTCAGAGAGACTTCTTGTAGTCTTTGGACTATAGCGTATGTTACAGTTCTGTTGGACGTTCTGATTCTGAATGTCTAGCTAACGTGAAAGGAGAAATTCAAGACGTGAGCAGTACTCACGGCGTGAGAGTTCCAAAACTACGTATCAACTAACCCGTGGGAAAATTCAAGGCAAAGCTAAATATGCAGGAAATCCTAAAGAAAACGTGAAAATAAACTTGTCGTAACCTTTGTATTGTCAGTAAAAGAAGCCATGAGTCTTTGAACTCTAGGAAAGAAGAGTAAAACGAACATTACCGTTGCCAACAAAAAAAGAGAACCGTATGCCGCCGCTAGTATCCGAACCCACGACCTCTCCACGCCGCGTGCTGTGCTCTGCCATCATTTTTTGCACTCTTTGACGGTGTCTTGCATATTCAGTGTCATTCCGTACTAGAAAAACTGCGTACTTTTCATCGCTCCTCGGGTGAAATGCCTCATGGTTATGCCACATCCGCAAAGAGAGTACCTGTTTCTACCGTAAGCGCAAGCTGCATCCCGTTGTCACATGCAGCATGCTTTCAAAAGCGCTCGCTGAGAGGCCACACAACCATCGAGCCTGGCAGTCCATAGATACCATTCACAGTGCGTGGTCAGCAGGTGACCGAGGGAGTTTTCGTCTATGCCATACAAAGACGAAGTGTCCGAAACCATTCACCCCAGAGAATAGCAGCAATGCAGATATGCTTTCGTAAAATGCGTTGTCATAGCAACTTTATGCCCATACAAGAGTGAGATTCTTGCACAGTGCTAGAGGCAACTTCCAAATTTCAGCATAGCGAAATCTGCAAGCTATATCTTTTTTCCTGAATGCAACTGCAGGAAGCATGTTATGGTACTATGGTCGTACTTCATAACCTCCCAGTAGCTCGCCCACGGGAGCAGAAAAGAAATAGAATATGGAATATTTTTTTTATTCGAAATGAACGAACATTAGAATCGCCACCATCAGGCATATATATAACACCGCAAAAAAGCAAGACTCGCGACGAAGAACGGGGACACACAAGCGCTTGTGTGTCCCCGTTCTTCGTCACGTGTCTTGATTTTTTTGCGCTGTTATTTATATGTTATGGATCACCAACTAGCACACACTCTTAGCCTACCATCAGGCAAGCTTCGTACACCGAAAGGCAATGAGGTCTCTCAGCGTCACCAACTATCCACGTCAGTCCCCAACTGAGACCACCTAGTATGGTCCATGGTCACAACCAGTATTCTCATGAAGTTTTATTTACAGGACTCAAGGACGTGGGCTGCAGTCACGGTCGAGCGCCGGCCATGTTTCTGGAATCTCTGAAGAACCGCGAATGCTCATTTAAAGCATACATTTGCAAAGACGGCTGGAAAAAATATCGAAGCTGTAAAAAACACGCGAATCCTTCCAGCATGGGAGAAATGGGATACTGGAGCATCAACAGAAAAGGAAGAGGAGATGAATACCTTGAAACACGCGGGTCGCCACCTTACTGTATTTCTTAAGCCGCGCATTGAGAACCATGCGGGTTCTCCTATTAAAAGTTCCGGCACGCCATGTGTTCAGAGTCACTGTTCTCACTCTCAAGAAACACGTCCAAGAACGTTTCCATTCCGCTTCTAATTGTACACGGAACTTCCCCTGCTTAAAGGGGTCATGTAACGTAGATAAAAAATGAAGTCTTTATTATTTGTATGCAGAGTAAAGGACAATAAGACTCCTATACGCCCAAACAGGTCTCCAAAATAGTAATATTTAATATTGTAATCTTCTCCAGAAATGCTCGTTTCGAGCCGGTGGTGTCGCAACGCAGCGGCCATTTTCAGCAGCGGAAATGAGGTGACATTTAGATTGGGCGCTGCCTTTGTCATTGGTTGGGCGTCCAGTTTGCATATTGTTCCTTTATACTTGCGAAATGGATCCAAAATATTATTTCTCTGAGTACTAAAAGCTTTTCGCATGCCACAAAAACTGAAAACAAGCAGTGAAAACGAAAAAAAAAAGCTAATAATATTTGTGCTAGGGGGCGACACTTTCCATTCCGCTTCGGCCTTTCGTGGGGGTCAGCGCAGTTGTCCAAACCACACCAAGAAGGCAGCCATCTTCCTCCAAGAAGGCAGCGAAAAAAAACGATGGGCACACCTTACCCAGAAATGTAAAGAGACAGCAGGCTGGACAGGAGGGGCGGCCGGGAGGCGACGTTGGGGGAGGGGGAAAGGGAGGGAGACAACCTTTCAATCCTACCAACAAAGAAACATCGGGGAGCTTTGTTTACTGAGTTCGTCACCGCTGCCCAGTTTATGGAGCGTACACGGGAGGATGACGCCGTCAAAATGTGTGGCTGAGGTTGCCCCGACAAAGCAAAAAATTCATGGAAGCTTCTGCTGCGTGTGTGCCAGGCGCGGTTCTCATTGGTAGCGCCCAATCACAGTATTGGGTGAGTGAAATGGGCAAGTGAAAAAAGTTTCCGTCTGACCTTTTTATTTCGAAATTTCAAAGTGAAATAACCTTCGTTTGCATGCTCCGATTTCAATAATTCTTTTTGCACCGGTCTCTCGAACGCATGATGAATCCATTTATTGATATAATTCGGCACTGAGGAATGCATCGCGGGTCCCTTTTAAGGGGCGACTACTGCTCATTTTGTAAGATTGCCGGTCAATACTGCTTTTGTTGCTGGAGTTGAGAGATGTTGGAGAGAATCCCTGAGCAAAGGCAACTGATAAGAAATTTTTGGTAATTATGCTGCGTTCAGCTGCCAGATGAATTGCATTAAAGATGAAATTATAGCCGGGCCGCAACGTTAGCGCAGTCCTAATGGCGCTGGGCTGATGACCCGAAAGATCCCGGCCGCGGCTGTCGAATTTTGATGGAGGGGAAATTCTAAAGGCCCGTGTACTGCGCGATTTTAGTGCACGTTAAAGAACCCCAGGCGGTCGAAATTTCTGGACCCTCCGCTACGGCATCCCTCATAGCCTGAGTGGCTTTGGGACGCTAAACCCCATAAACAAAGCAAACCTCTCGTGTACTAATTGTGCGTCAACAACCTGGCCAATTTCTACACACTGGCCTACGATTATAGTGAACTATACCTAGGATGTAGGCGCTGTGTTTGCACGTGGGGCATGCGATCCGACGATTATCCGCGCGATGCAGCCAACCGCCACGTGCTAGCCTTCAAAGAACAGAAGAAGAAGAAGGCTGCTCGTGACAGTTCAGCGTTCTTGGTTCCCTGCGGTTCCCTGACTTCGGCACTGTTGTCCAGAGCGTCCCGGACCAGCTCCGTTTTCGCACGTACGTCGAGGACTCCAAACGCTCCATCCGCCTGGGGACCACGTCGTTTCTGCTGAGAGTGCCTCAGGAGTGGCTGCTGCTGTTACTGGTGAGCTTACGCCCAAGAAGGCATCGGGGCAGTGCCGCTGACGTAGGCTGTCGCGACGCCGACCGTTCTTGAATTTCGGTATTTACACGAAGCAGCCACGTTTGTTTTACCTTAGAGAGCCAACGAGCTCTCGTGGCCGAGGCTCGAGCTGCCGCGGAGCCGCAGGGGTCCGGGCCTAGGAACCCATCCTAGAATTTGTAAGGGGCTGTTCCTTAAGGCCAGTCCCCACTCACTTTGTGTTTTGGCGGGCGTAAACAAATTGGAGTTTCGCGAACGATCAAATGATTGGACGCGGACCAGCTTCGCAGGCTCAGAGGCCATGGTGTTCGGTTGCTGAGCAGAACGTAGCGGAATCGAAATCGCTGTCCGGCGATCGAACTTCAGAGGAAGCGAAATTCAAAGGACGCGAATGTCGTCAGCGACGTTACGGGAGCTTGCAGAGCCCCAGTTGATCTAAATTATACCAGAGCTGTCTACTCCATTGTTTGATTCTTTCCTTCTGCTATCTTGTACTTTCTGTTCTTTTCCTTCCTCATTGTGAGCTTTAGGTATACACTAAGATTGTGGCCATTATTGTGGCAATTTTCTCCCCAGTGAAATTGAAAATTGGTTTTGAAGAAAGGAAATGACTTTCTGTTCTGTTCCTTCCTCATTGTGTGGTTGAGGTATACATTATGGCCGAAGGGGTATGTGTTGTCAATGGAAACTTTTGTCAGAGACAGACTTTCAACATATCTAAATCCAAACACACCTTTGCGGATGCTAGGTTCCGATTACGCACACACCGATCCGCGCAGGATGTTCTGCTGCAATCACACAAGGAATTTTCGGATGCGGTCGAACACCCCAGTGACGACAAGGTGGTTCTCGCCTTGCACCTGAAGGCGGCGTTTGACAACGTGACCCACGACATCATCCTCACACATTTGTCCCAGACGAATTGTGGCCACAAGACGTTTAGGTACATCAGACAATTCCTCACTGATCGGCAAACCTATATACGTATCCAAGATCAGGAGTATGGCCCGTACCCTCTAGGTACCAGAGGAACTCCACAGGGAGCAGTCCTGTCTCCCTTCCTCTTCAATATCGCCATGGCTCACCTCGCCTAACTGCTTAATGATGTCCCAGGCACCAGACATGCCCTGTATGCCGACGACATTACGCTCTGGTCATCACATGGGTCGTTGGGACAGATCGAGGCCAACCTGCAACAAGCGGTGGCTATCGTGGACGCATACGTTCGCCGCTGTGGCATGGAATGCTCCCCGACCAAATCAGAATTCGTGCACCTTCGGCCCAACCCGAAGTGCATCGCCAAAATCGACCTCTTCCGTGCTAGTGGCCCCATCTTTGAACAGGATGAGGTGAGAGTGTTGGGACTCTTTATTCACCGCAACCGCAAGATCGGTACAACGCTGGAAAAGCTCCGCAAGATTGGAGACCAGGTGGGCCGCATGGTCCCCCGGGTATCTAACAAACGGGAGGGAGGAAGGGGGGGGGGGGGGTTTACACTGCAAACACGTCCTGAGGCTGGCGAATGCATTTGTAACCAGCTATTCGGCACCCTATCTCCACTTGCGGAAATGTGACGAGAACGCCCTAGAGGTGATCCTTCGCAAAATCTATAAGCGCGCCCTCGACCTCCCCATAATGACGTCCAATCAACGGCTCATCGATCTCGGGATCACCAACACCTTTGCGGAGCTACGCCAGGCGCACTTAAATAATCAGTACTTTCGGTTGAAGAAATCCTCAGCCGGCAACAGCCTCCTAAACCGGCTGCACATTGCCTACAAAGCGCATGCAGAGGAAAGGACCACGGTTCCAGAGGACTGGCGCCGCGTGCTACAGGTCCAACCTCTGCCACAGAACATGACAAAGGCTCAGTGGCTATGGTGCTCGGCTGCTGGCCCAAAAGATGCGGGTTCGATCCCGGCCGCGGCGGCTAGAATTTCTTTGGAGGAGAAATTCTAGAGGCCCGTGTGCTGTGCGATGTCAGTGCACGTTAAAGAACCCCAGGTGGTCGAAATTTCCGGAGCCCTTCACTACGGCGTCTCTCATAGCCTTAGTCGCTTTGGGACGTTAAACCCCACAAAACCACAAAACCACAGAACATGACAAAGGAGACTCACGACGGCCGTTGAACCGCGCGCGTGACGGCCCTTAACGACCGCTACGCCTCTCGCTACGGAGTCTTCTACACGGATGCTGCTGGCCCACACCACGGGGGATGGTATACGGCCGCAGAAATCCATCAAAATACGTACGTTCAGGGACTCACTTTCCGTGCCCCCAACATTACACACGCGGAGGAGGTCACCATAGCACTCGCCGCTGCATAACCAGGCTCCCGGGTTATCATTACCGACCCCCAGAAAGCCTGTCGAAATCTTCAACAAGGAAGCATATCCCAACGCGCAGCCAAAATTTACTTAGATGCGAGTACCAGGATCGCCCAAGCACACGTGTCATCATCTGGACGCCAGCGCATGCGGGACTAGAGGGCAACGAGGCTGCAGACGCCTCAGCCCACGCGCTCAACCACCGCACATCACCTCGACACTCGCCGCCTGAGGTACCAGAACCTAATCCGGCTATCACCTACAAATTATTCAATGTTATCAAGCACTGCATAGCCGCTTTCATCCCCCTGCGAAAGGGCTAACCAAAAGCGAAGAGCGTTGGCTCCTTCGCTTGTATACCAACACGGTACTATGCCGGGCAGTGCTGCAATATTTTAATCCGACTTTTAATGGGGAGTGCCCGCATTGCGGATGCGCGTTCTCGGACGTGTACCACATGGTGTGGGCATGCCCCTCTAACCCTGCTTACCCCCTTTTCCCTTCACCTACCCGAGAGAGCTGGAAGGCTGCCCTGCTCTGGGCTGCTCTACGTTAGAGTGCCAAAAAGCCCTCGTCGCTAGAGCCCGAGCTGCCGCGGAAGCCACAGGGGTCCCGGTCTAGGGGCTTCTCCTAGAATTTTTAAGGGGCTGGCCCTTAAGGCCAGTCCCCACTCTCCCTAGTCCTAAATAAATGCTTTCCACCACCAGCTTCCAGCGAGTACCGATGCCGTCTGAGTCGCGTTTCGGTACACCAGCTACTCTTCTACACGTTCCAGCAGCCGCCTTAATGTTCTGGTGTGCGCCGTGGTATGATATGGGTGCAAAGTAAAACTGTCCACGTTCATGGGACGTAGTATAATGCACCGTGCCTGAGAACAGCTAGTTGGACGAAAAACATAAGGCTAGATGTTTCTGTGGAATCTTCCAACACTATGCATTTTCGATTCCAGCTCCAGCTGACGCCAGGACGGGACCCGCCTCGGACAGGAAGACTTCACCTTTGCCGCCCCGCCATGCCGTCAAAAAAGTCGACCAAATCAACGGTGAGTGCGATGCTCAGCGCTTCATCAGGGCAGCCACTAAGCTCCGTGGCACGCGGGCCAGTGCAATACTTAAGCGTGAGTCAAAGGGGCCCAGTCCATGTTTTTGAGTTCTCCTCCTGCCCTCTGCGCCCTTCAAGTTTCACCTGATAGCCCAACTGGCTACCATAGCTGAGCTGCTCCTTTTCTATCGAGTAAGGAACAGACTCGAAGGAAATCGGCGGGCAAGCCATTGAATTGCGAATTCCTTAGTCTTATAAAGTGCGCGCTCATGTCTCTCGCACTAGCTCCTCCCTCGACCGATAGGACTACTTTGTGTCGTCTGTCGTGCTCGCTTGCTGAGAAGGCTCTTCCTCCTCCTTACTTGTGAGGTTGGCAAGACCATAGCACTCTGTTTAAGATGGGGTACAAGAAATTCAAATTAAGTCCCATTTCGCTCACTCATTTCACTGTTTCAGTCCCCTCACGACTCTCTATTTGCGTACAGACGCACCATGGTTTACATAAACGCTTTCCGCTGTACCATTCCAAGGCGAGAGCTGTTTGCATTACGTCCTCCGGAAATGCAAGGTTGGGCGTCACACCACGCCAGAGCGCGTCGACTCGGGTGTTTTCAGTTTAACGCAGTAGGCGCTATGAACGCACCCTATAGGTGGCCGACACCGCAAGGAACGCTATCTTCGCACATCACCTAGAATGACGGCATGAACAGCTAGGCAAGGCAACGCGTTGCACAGCTTGTCGTCATGTCCTGAACTGAGCGCTGTGGTGAATGCCCGGTAATTAGTGCGAGCTACGAGTGGCGATGCTCCTCGACCAACCATTGCTTTCGGCTAATTTCTTGATTTACGCAATAAGCTTGAATATTGTCTATTTCTGTTTTACTGAGTACTGCCTTCACAATCGGGAGACTGTCGTGATCCAAGCGACATGGTACAAATAGTTTGAATAATATAAATAATTTTAATTCTTAGCAGTTACTCTTCCTGCAAAAGTACTGCTAGCGTCAGCTCCCACCCCGGAAATTTGACGTCTGCTGAAGTGAAACCTCCAGTCCCGAGGAGCGCCCACATTCAACCATCACACTCCGTATACTGTGCGATGTCAGTTCACGTTAAAGAACCCTTGGTGGTCGAAATATCTGGAGCCCTTCACTATGGCGTCCCTCATAGCCTGAGATGCTTTGGGAAATTACACTCCAATAAACCAAACCAAACCTTCACCCTCCTGAAGTATTGGGGCCCCAGCCATCACCCTACAGCTCCCCCTAGCTAGGGGGCTGCCTACCAACTCGCCTCTACCCTAGATTCACCGCTACAGCCCACCTCACCCACCTTCACCCACGAGAAGCGCCATCCATCGCCCAAAGCTACCTTCTAGATGCGCCTCCCACGACCAGCCCACATACCTGCACCCTCCTAGAGGCGTACATCCAATAGAACCCCACGTACCAGCCCAACAAGAGAGGCACGGCCAAATTTAATTCAAAGACGAAGTGATAGGCCAGATGTCCAGAAGCATCTCACACAGCCACCTCCCCACCGCCCCTCGGCACTGCACCTAAAGGACTCCTGCCTCTCCCTCGTCCTGTCCTTCTCTCTCCTTATCTTACATGTGCTGGCTTCCTTTCCATGCCTAGTAGATATGTGCTATACTACCTTTCAGTTGCATGATTTAAGTTAGAACTATAGTCCGCCGCGGTAGCTCAGTGGTTGTGGCGCTCGGCTGCTGACCCGAAAGACGTGCGTTCGATCCCAGCCGCGGCGGTCGAATTTCAATTAAGGAGCAATTCTAGAGGCCCGTGTACGGTGCTATGTCAGTGCACGTTGAAGAACCCCAGGTAGTTGAAATTGATGGAGCCCTTCACTGCGGCGTCCCTCATAACCTGAGTCGCTTTGGAACGTTAAACCACCGTAAACCGTAACCAAACTTAGTTCAAACTATCGGCAAACCCTTAAGCAAAAGCGAACGAGAAATAAGCACTGATTTGAGCGAAAATGCGAAGACGTGCCGTGTCGTATCTCCAGCAACGCGGGCAGCAGCAGCATCCACAGTACACCGCCCTGGTCGACGACCTCAAGCGCCAGGCGGTCAAAGCGGAGAGCCGGCGGGCCAAGCAGAAGCCTGGTGTGTCCACCGCGCTCGACAAGGGCCCCACCGACATGGCCACTCTGACGCTGCCCTCTACGGACGCGGCCGGTTCCACGCAAGAGCAATCGAAGCACCAAACGCAGCCGGGGACAACCCTCGTGCCCATGGAAGTACCCCGGGCAGGGACCGCAGCGTGAGTAGTGAATGGCGACCACAATTCTGTAGGCTCCCTCTGGGCCAGTAGAGAACTGGAGTGCAATGCATGGGTATCCAGACAATACGCACTATGCTCGAAGAGGACTTTATGATGACTAGTGACAATCGTAAGAAGTCTATACAGTACCTGCGTATCAGCCTAAGTGTCGGCCGGAGATACGGCTGCAAGTCTGCTGCCTCCCTGTGGCCTAGTACTGAAGCAGAAGCGTGAGTGGACATTGTAAGTCTGCAGATTGCCTGAGAAGCAGCCTGGCTGCGGAACGGAGCTCAAGTATTGATTGTAGCTGGATTTTATTTTGCGAGTAATGTTCCTGACGGCTTTTTTTCCAAGAGACTGACGTAAGAAGCCAGTATTTTGTTGAGTTCTCATTACACGTTATTCGTCAGTGGCATCCTTGTTCGCTGAACAAATTAATTATATCCGTCATGAATATTAGAAATTTCATGTCATAGGACCTTAAAAGGGGCCCCGAGGAAAGAACCGTGCAATTCTTGGTCTTAGTAGGAGTTGATTTTATGGTTCTTCCTGGATGTACTGATGTGTTCGCAGCAAAAGAAGGAATATTTTCTCAGAAACATTGGACAAAAATGTGGCCCTTTTTTCCACCAGTGGATTCAAATTCGCGACGTCAAAACCGACGAGTACGTGATCACTACCAGGATGCGAATAGAGTAATAATGTGAATAGAGTAAAAAGGAATAAGGGATCTCTAGCACAGTACCTTTCAATAGAGGCAGTGCGCTTAAGCACAACTTACTTCCTTTCTACTTCTTTTTGTTTAGATTGTACGATGTGAGCACCGCTGTGCCCAGGCCCTTGAGATCGGAGAGAAAAGAACCGTGTCGATGTGACTGCGGTATTCTTGCGAGAGAAACCTATGGCAGTTACAGTAGCTCCGTTTTAATTGAAAGCAGGCGTCTCGCCATTAAAACGCAGTAACCTATAGAAACAGGCCAATTTGTATTCGACCCCGAGTCCATTTAGGCCGTGAGATCAACGCCATACACCACAAAACTTCTCCAATACAATACCGACCACCGTCCACTTTACAGCGTAATGCTTGATATTTCCCGCATACGCAGGCCTGTTGTCCCCCCCTTATCTGCACAAGGCAACAAGGGTCCCAAGTCTTCGCCGCGCGCAGCCTGCAGCCGACCGGAACTGGTGGCGGCGTCCTGCTGCGTTGGCGTCTTGCTCGTCGTGGTCGTCACAACCCTCATGCTTCAAAACCGTCAGACGCACAAATCCGACCCCTCGTGCCAGACCGAGGGATGCCGCCGCTACAGCAAAGCCCTGCTCGACAGCATGGACATGTCCGTAGACCCGTGCGAAGACTTCGGCCAATACGTGTGCGGACGGTATTCGAACCCCAAGAACTTGTCCGTCCTCGAGGTGCGAACTACAAGCACAGCGGCGGTCTACGCCTCACAGTTAAAGTCCGGGTTTAATTACTGTGTATTTTAATTCCATGCTGGCAAACTCGGTAAAACACGTCCTCTAAGATCATAAATAATGAATAGTGAGTGTCCTTATAAGGTGGGCGCTGGACTTCGCGTGGACTTCGTGCAAGTACTGGTGTTATTTCCTGATAGATGAATCCCTCGTGGGAAAAATATTATTGTCAATGCACGGATTTGCCCCCTTTGTCTTGACAGGCAGCTGTATTGTCCAAACTGATCACATACATAAACCTAATGTTACAAGCGATCAAATCAGTTTTTCACTCGCCAGCCCCGCCACCACGCTAGTTTTCAGCTGGTATATCATGTCAAACATTGGGGCAAAAATTTTGAAAATTTTAAAATTGTAACAGATTATTATAGAATTATTGAAGGTAATGGTTTATTCTTTTGATATGTAGCAAAAGCTTTCTTTTAAAATAGTTTCCGTAGATTGCATCGAACAGTTAAGGCTGCCACAGAAAACCAATGAGGAATGGTTTTGACGACAACAAAAAGGTTAATCGGAAAAAAAATAACGTGACCGCCGTCGAGTGATCTGCTGATATATTGATTACTACAGTGAAATCCGACTTTATATGACAAAACTGCGTTCATAGGCGGTTTCCCGCTCAAAAAGGGTTCTATCTAGAATTTCTGGGTACGAAAGAACTCGCCAGAGGCACTTGAGAGTGCTTACGTGTTTGAATCTGAAAGCACTACTGTCCTTGAGTGCACTGACACCCACCCACACAAGCAACGCCTACAAAAGCAGGGGTGCGTATGACACCGCCCGGAACGCTCTACGACGGACAGTTGCATAACAATTTTGATACGATTTTTTTTTTTTTGAGGAAAAAGAATAACGCAGTAACTATAGGCTCACATCTCGGTGGACACCTACACCGCGCCTTAAGGGAAGAGGCGTAGAGACTGGGAAAGCATACAGCTGAAGGTGCACATGTCGTCGGTTCGAACCCCTGTCGCAAGCTAGCCTCCAACTTGACTAACACTTGTAAGCTATACGCAACCAGAAATCGTATGACATCACGCCGAACGTTGCGCGACAAATGGTGGCGTCACAATTCTGGTACGAATGTTGTCAGGAAAACTGGCGCCAGACTGACGTTGGCCAGTGGGAGTATATACTAGAGACCAACGACCTAAATATGACTGCCTGAAATGGCAGTGCTCGGCTTGCTTTGCGAGTCATACGGCTACTTGATGACGTCACCTTACTTTTCTTGCCATCGCTGGAATTTTTGTGCCATTTGCGAGTACGCACACCAACACACACACGCCTCCGGCTTTTCTCGTAATGGGACTAGTAATGCTTTCGCATTAAAACTTGGTGAAGCTTAGCCTACATTTAAAAGTGCATTGCAATAGGATTAGAGACCCCTCCCGCGCAAGTACTCCTTTCCTTTAGCTTAGGCTAGACGAACGCTCTTCAGTGGTGTATCCGTAGGGCGGCCGGGTCACTACGCAAGAGGGCAATGGTTCAATTCCCGCTAGACTAATGTTTTCATTTCGGCGAAGGTTCTTTAAAATGCGTCGAATTCATAGATCGCGGGCAGTCGCTCATGCGACTACTGGCGCAGTGTTGTGTAGCGGTTAATCTGTGCGCTACCACCACCACGGTAAGCGGCTGTTTCAAACACAGCGCCTGATGGAGCGCTTCTGAGACCCAGGCTGTTCTTTCCAAGCTCTCCTAATGCTTATTTCTGCCCAGTTAGTTCTTCGAGAGACTGTCTGTTTCTTGGCCTGGCCATAACATCAGAAGGTCACGTAACCTCTCTTGACAAATCATTGTTTTAACTACCACCTTCCACCGAAGGCAGGCTAGCCACAACCCTTGGGGCAGGTTTCCAAGTGGGCCACTTTCTTTTTCGTGACACGGACTGACGAACGTCAGCTTTCCTCGAGGACGAGACCGGCAATTTTATCGCATTAGAATGCCGGCGATGAAGCCATTGTCGATTGTTTCGAAGAGAGCGTCTCAACCAGCTTCTAACGTGATAGCGTTAACGGTCACGTTCGGGGGCCAACCCGGCGTCGGCGGGTCGAGAAAAGCAGGTGGCCCGCCTGCCACCAAGGTCACGTGACAATACGATGTCGTCACAACCTGCCCACCGGATTGCTCCCAAACTGCCTCCAGTGGCAGGTGCCAGTTGATGGTCGGTCGAGAGAGAGGTCACTTCACGTAGTCATCAATCACAACCTGGCCGCCAAAGGATCTGGCGACCTGCTCACTGGGTTGTGAGCTACCTGCCTACGCTGGCATGTGGCAACGAAATCAATTGAAATAAATTCAGTGGACTTGTCAGTTTCCTACCGTGTCCTCCACTTGAGCCTTCAGGGAGCTTTGCAAGGGCGACCTTGGTCTTGCAAGCCTCACCGAAGGCTGGGTATGAAATAGCCATCTTAGATATGGAGGGCGCGAATGCTAAACGCCTTATGAAGCGCTGCTTGCACAGCAAAATTTTCTGTTCTGCGTATTGCTTCATTCTGACATTGAAGTGTGATCTTATTGCTGTCCTCTCGTCTCGCTTTTTGTTTTGGTGGAGCGCCAGAAAAAAAAGGCCAAAAGGATCTGCTTATCGGTCTGTCGAAGTTGCAAAGCAGACGTTGATTAGCTGGAATGAGGCGCGTTCTGGCTGAGTGAACGCAGCCCATATTTAATTATGTCGCATATTTGAACGATAATTGCCTGGTTAGAAATCAATCGTCAGTGGCCGTAAGGTACTAAAGTGATCAGAGCAGATAGGATCCCGCAAAGAGTCAGTTACAACATGCCGTCAGCCATTTCGCTTCCACTATTCTAAGAAGTGAAAGCGATGACTAGGAGCAAGGCGTCAGAGCCTGTTCGCTTGCTTAACGACGCCTTAACTAGTGCTCGGCACAAGGACGCTGTAGCCGCCGGAAGTTTAACAGGGTCAGCTGTTCTGTCTCCACCCCGACGTCAAAGATCAAGGTCCGTAACCTATTGTCAGCGGTCACATGAGCACCACGTTTCATATGCCCATTAAACACCATACCCATAAAATGATAGTTACTCATACAGCGCTCCTTTAACTGCTGTGGATAAGAGTCGTACGATGTGGCCTGAATGCTCTTCAACAATATATGTAATGAGGCCATCGGCCGTCAGATCTGCCCTTAGTTCCTAAATGTTCCCGGTCCAAGCGTGCTTCGGGGGCAATAACGGTGATAGTACGCTGTTTGGGACTGCACCACTCTCAGGAAGCCATCCTCCGCCACCGGGACGACATAACGCGGCCTGCGCAGAACGCGAGCCTGATCGCCACGGGCCAGAACGAGCTGCAGAGGACGTGGCGCTTCTACAAGTCCTGCGAGGACGTCATGATGGCTGGTACCGACAACGTGGCCACCGTGGTGGACGTGCTGGACGACGCCGGCATCCACTGGCCGACACCGTCGACCGCCGTCGTGGACGTCCTGCGGGCCATGGTGGTACTCGCGACGCAGGTGGGCTGGCCCAGCATCTTGGAGTTCGCTGTCCTCGATGACGTCGCCAGGGGCAAGCAGGTACGCGGGCGGCAAATGCATTGGCGATAAAATCGATTTTTTTCGCTACAAGGATTTAATTAGCCCCGCAGAGGAGTTGGTTTCAATCAAGCGATGAGCAACGCATTGACGTCCACTTGCAAGCCATGATGCGAACGTTCTGAGAAAACTGTATAGCTTCTCTTTTTAGTCGTACAGCTGTTTCTTCCTACTCCCGATAGGAGGATATCGCTACTCTAATGTTCCCGCATCATGGTGCAGATCGGTTAATTCCCGCCGTGCCATCTCCTAGCCCTGTTGATGATGATAGATTTTTATGGCGCAAGGGCATCTGTGGCCAAAGAGCGCCATGGCACAAGGTGTTTTTCGGTTGCTGAAGGTGGGTTCAAAGACCAAATATCCAGGCATTTCATCCTAAATAATCCGAGCACCAGACCAGGGGGAAGCCTGTACCCATTGTATAACCGGTGGGTGCCCGGCGGCACTGGGGATCGAACCCCGCACCTCCCGCATGCCAGGCGGATGCTTAGACCACTAGGCCACCGCTGCGGTACAATCTCCTAGCCCTCCAGGTTAGCTTAGCTGCTAGAGCGACTGGACCACATAGGCATTGGTCCCACAAGAAAGGCTTATAGCCTTCCTTTGCCTACGTATGAATGCGCTCATGTGGTTGTTACTTGGTAATTAATACTCTCTGGATGCTTAACTTTTGCACAGCCAATCCGTAGCACTGTGCTGACAGATTTGTATTGTCCGGCATGTAACGACAGACATGTCCAGCAAAAGGTATGGCGCCTGTACGGGAAATTGCCGCTGAGAACTTCTGTCCAAGAGCCGGACACACGGGCTGGCTCTCAGCTAGACTCGTGGAAAAGGAGGTGAAAAAAGTGCGAGTGCCCTACTGCACCACGGTTGCGGCGTTTCGGGGAAGGTTTCCTCCTCAGTCCACACTCGGCAGCAACGTGTAGTCGGCGTACAAATATCCTCTTTGTCCCTAAAGCCCATCCTGCAATTGCCGTCGTCGGTGGTACTCCGGAAGCTCTATAAAAGCTATGCATTTATAAGACTACATAGCTGTTTTAAATGTTATGCATCTATAAGAGTACATAGCTGTTCAACTATACTGAAGACCCAGCCGTTTCTTTGGCGCTGCAGCCAGGAGATAGCTACGGCGAGCCAGGCAAATGCACAATCTACCCCCAAAGTCCTCAACGTACGGATATCGCAGAACATTCATAATTCAGTCATAAATTTATTCCGACATCACGTGGTACATATTTATGCAGTGAGAGTAGGCAAAAAGCCTTCTGTAAGCTTGACGAGACCTGCACATTACTCAAATACAAATAGCTTATTCATCTCGTTAAACACGCTAGCGAAATCCAGTTTAAGCATCAAATTCATCATCGCTGCCAGTGGTGGAAAGTGGTGAGTGGGCCCACGCATCCAGTTTTCGCACTTTGCTGTCGCTCAAGAAAGTGTACTTTGTAGCAAATTTATACAGAGTGTTTCACCTAAGACTTTACAAATTTTTTTAAAAATCGGCTTTTTAAGTTAAAAGAGCGCTTTTTTGGCATAGTACTGCAATGCTGTAGCACATCACAATATAGCTAAGTTTTGCTAACTATAGTAGGTTGGTTAACTAATATTGAATACTTTTTAAGTATCGTTGCTAAGCTCCTTGATTACCGAGGGGCGTGTAGCCCACCGTAAGTAGTATCCATATCAGTTTTTAGAATTTCGAAAAAGAGGCTACCCTCGGTGCTGTGGCCCAACGAAATCTCTGCACATCGCGTCAAAATGCATGTGCTTTCGAGAAGCTTGCGACCAAAGCAACCTCTCCAGTCCACGTAACTCGTCGAAATAGATAAAATTCGTTGGGCCACGGCGCCGACGGTAACCGCTTTTACAAAATTCTAAAAACTGATATGGGTATTACTTACCGTCGGCTACACGCATCTCGATAACTAAGAAGCCTTTAACAGTTAAAATGTTAATCAATATTAGTTAACAGCCTGCTCTTGGGACATATTAGCTGCATTCTGATGTACTACACCGCTGCTAATGCTATGGCGAAAAAAGCGCTTTTCAAACTCAAAAAGTCTATTTTTATTGTGTGACACCCGGTATATTTAGCGCTTTTCAAAGGCAGTCTACTAATGTGAACTGACTGCAGATTGGGGTGTACAGCTGTACAGTTTTTCTGGCCGTCTAACCACAATCCACTACGGCGTCTCTCATAGCCTCAGTCGCTTTGGGACGTTAAACCCCAGAAATCAAACCAAACCAAACAATCATGAGTAATGTGCTCGCAGGTCAAGGTAAACCCGTCGCCGCTCAGCAAGATCCTTCTGCAGCGTCGATATCGGAAGCTACGGGACAAAACCGCCTACAGCCAGTACTTCGACATGCTGGTCCGCAACTTCAGGCGCGACTCCAACTCCACCAACGAGATCACCTTCGACGAGATGATGACCATCGAGGAGCGACATTTGAATGTCACTGCCTTCGAAAAGGCCGCCGGAGATTTGGTGCGACATAGGGCGATTTGAGGCCCACTTCTGCTAGTACTAGAAGCGGTTGTTTCTCTGCTACCGCTGCTGCTGCAGTTCCTGCTACTAGTATAATTGATACTGCTACTACTAAGATTACTAGTGCTACGCTAGTACAGGCATGACCGCTACTGCTAGTGCCACTGCTACTGCTGCTACTACTAATGCTATACTGCTTCTACTAAAATGCTGCTGCTCCGCTATTACTACCGCCTCCGGCTCGACTACTTCTACTACTACTACTACTACTACTACTACTACTACTACTGCTGCTAATAAATATGGAAAGGTGCTGCACCAACAGTTTTCCTAAGTTACTTTTCACTTTCTTCCGAATGCTACTTCACGATATCTTCAAAGCTGGCTTGGTCAAAAACAAAATGGTTTAAATTATACCTTACAATGACGATGTTGCCAACAAAGCTGCAAAAGGCACGACAAAGGTGGTGGTTGTGCTAGGAACGAGAGGCAGCTGCCGCCATTTTACTTTCGAATCAGCAGTCGTAGTTAGGAGAAACTGAGATTTCTGAAAAATAAATTTCGATGCCTCTATCACTGGATAACGCAAAATGTCCCCCCACCCCCCTCATACACTTACAACCGACACGACCGCTACCCAATGCCTCAGCGGCAGGCTTTTCGTGGCGTTGTGTATCTTTTGTGGGTATAGTATGGTGCTTCTGCTTGCTTCATAACTACTCATCATCCCATTCGGCTGAACACATCTTTCTAGCTACAATGACCTAGTTTGTGATCGTGACGCTTCTCAACAATGTATTAAGGCGAGAGCCTTTAATGCCTCATCGTTGTCGACAGAAGGTTATGGACAGAAGTTTGTCAGCAGAGGTGTCCCGCTTTGTCTAGTCAGACAAGAAAAAAAATATTTTTGTGCACGATGAGATTCGGTCCACTATCCTTCCGTTCCGCAGCCGAGCGTGCTAATGGCTACGCTACTTCCTGCCAACGCATACGTAGTTCTCCTTGTCTGGACGCTGGAGAGTGTTTGCAGAAAGGTGTCGAATCAGACGGATGCCTCCGAAACGCCCTCCAGTGTCTCCAGCATTTAAGATTCACAAAAGAATTGTGTACTTAATTAACATTTTAACCACACATCAGTGACACAAGCAGCAACACCGCACTAAAGGCTTTCGCCTCACCGCACTTCAGGTCACCAAAGTGCCCCCCTGAATTTTTTTCAACTTAGCCTATAAAATACGGACTAACTTCAACTCATTCCGACTAAGATGGACCTCTACGCATACTCACCTGCACTCGGATTTGTTTTGACGCCCCACTCAGGCTTAGACCATCTCAACTCCAAACTGTTAGGTTTCCTCATTCCCAGGCTGACATACGGACTTCGACTAGACTCTTGCATAACGTGACGCACTAGTTTGTGGTCAGTCTGATGTGGACTGACCTGACGAGCCGACGTGACGTGGTCTCATAAGTTCCAATGTGTGCAGTCGCTGAGGACACCCATCTCACTCACACTTATTGGAACTCACTCAGTGTTAATATGATTCGGGCTCTCTTGGGCTGATTAAAGTGCACACTGGCGTAAGCTCAGAATAACATGAACTTCGAAACATGGATTGAAACTGACTTGTACACTTGTGCATCAGATCTGTTTCGATATCTCCAATTTCATCTGAAAATGTCCACTTTCATTTTGTTTAGATATTTGGCCCTTCACTTCCGTCCCTGTGCTCTGGGATAGAAATAGGGGGAGAGGGGAGTAAATGCGTTGACCTCACCATGTGATCACGAGCAGTACCGAGCGCACGCCGACCACAGAGGGCCTTCCTCTGTGGGAACAAAAGAACAACACGGACTGGCTGACGACAAATGGCATTTATCGCTGCAACAGAAATAAAGCTGGTTAGGTGCAAAACACGCTAAGGAATCGAGGACATCTGATTCACCTGCACGGTTACGAGCGAACGTTCGCCTGCTCTAGGGCAGCGGAGAACGGACGGGACGAGCACGCGGGAAATGTTCCCGCGAAGCGTCGCCCCGCCGGCGAAGAGCGGAGCGCCGCACCGACACATCCGCTCGCGAAGTGTTCCCGATACCGAAGAGAGAGAGAGGAGGGTTCTCCACGCTCGCAACAACCACGCCGTATCGCACTAATGTCAGTGTCACTGCAACGTAGGTGCCCTTTCTTAATTGATAAGAAAACTAGAAAAAAGGACGCCGCGGGGAAACAAACCTCCCACGTTAAGGACCGAGGGGAGTCACCGCAGTGTATATAGTCTTTTCACATCATATAGTCCCTCTACGGACCAATTCATTAAGGATGGCGTCTTTGGCCACACCGCCCCTAGGACATAAAACCAAATCACATTAATCATGTGTAGACATCGAATGAGGTTTAGAAGAAGTGCTTTACCTTTCATTTTAGAATTACTCTTGCACACCAGGTGCCGTTCTATGACCGGAGCAACCCGGCAGTTGTGAACGGAACCGAGCTCATTAAGAGCGCTCTCGCCCAATATCGGGACTGGAGGACGCTGAAGTTCGCTACGGTCAGGTTCCTCACGCACAGCCGCGACCTAGTCTGGGCCGTGCTCAACAGCAGCATCTACGCACCGCACGAGATTGAGCTGGTCCTGGGCTGGCACGTGGTGCAGTACGTGGCGCCAGTCACCAACCGCGAGCTGGCCACGGCATACCACAGCTTCGGCGGGGGCACCGTCGACCCGGTGCAGAGGCACAAGGTGGGTGCCGAACAAAGATGGAGTGGTATCTTATCGGATGTCAAACAGGGCTTCTTCACTGCGTGTAGGGCGCCTTGACATGCAAACATTAATGCCCAACGCACAGCCGAACCACGCACCACAAAAGCGTCAATCCGAAGCACTGCACTATGGCGTCCCGCGAAGCCCATGTAAGCTTGCGGGACTTTAGACCCCTTGCCAAACCATCTGTGTGGGACTTTAGACCCCTTGCCAAACCATCTGTGTAAGTTCAAACAAATGGTATTATCGATTAGTGCACAATTTTCGGAGAACTCCCAAGACCTCTGACTCAATTTCTTCCTCAGCAATGAATATCAGAGGAAGGTGCATGGCTTATCTTGCTGAGTGCTTACGTTTGTCAAGGACGCGTCTGTCTTCAATGAAGGTCAAGTTGACCAAAACAGTCGCCACGTGGTCACAATATATCACATAGAAACAGTGGGTGCGTAGCGCCTAAATTGATACCTATACTTTCGATCCGATATATGTATATGTGCCACTATAGTGGCCACCGTGTGGGACCCCCCCTCCCCCCCATTCCAGGGACCACCATTTGCATAAAATTTGGGGGTCACCCATATGAAGCAGAATGTTCGAAGTGGTGTCAAATGGCTGGGCATGTTCCTGAGGAAGTTGAAGCCCAAAATATTTGTGGGATTCCCACCGACATTTCCGCCCCCATATATACCGTGCATTCCAAGGACCTTCAGGCGGCCGTTACGGCCGAACCGTTTGTACCAGGGGGTTTCGCATGGTGTCAAACGATTCTTCGTGTTGTGATTCACACGTTTATAAAATTTGTTAACTGATATAACGAGGAAGTATACCGGCTATAGCTAAGGCGGCTGTAAATCGCAGTAGTAGTGCAAAATCCATGAGGTACACCCCTCGTCATAAGTATACGGCCCAAGGGGTTTGCTTGTGAGGCCTGCTGTGTGCCTCGTTATGCATCCTCAGCGACCGTAACCTCTCAAAAGAGGAATGACTTTGCGTTTTGAATCCTCCAAAGGTTTAGAGTGCTAGATGGGCTAAGGAGCACTGCTAAACAGCTTAGAAGCAAACCGCTTGGGCTGTATACTTTTGACTGGGGCTGTACACGGCGCTGCTTGAGTCTTAGAAGGGATGTTTTCGGAAAGGAAACATCCGCGCGTGTTTGTATTTGGTCTTGTCTACGTTTGCTGAGCACACTGATGTAAACACTTGAAACTCCCGTTGCTTACGCTCTTAAGTTGAACACTGAGGCAGTGCTAGCGAATAATTGTTTGTTACTTTTATATCCCAAATGCATCGGAGTATGAAAATGAGTAGAGGTTGTGCAAATTGTGATTGATTGATTGCTTACTGCTGCGTACCGGTGGATGATGCTGGTGAATTACCCTAGGAAGCGAAGTAGCCGTCGCTTTGACAGATCCCAATCTGCGATCCCTCGCGCCCCCCTCTCCGTACCTCGCAGAAGTTCTGCTTCCTCAAGATGGTGAGGTACTTCGGCGTGGTGTCCTTCACGCTCTTTGTGCGGGAGCAGTTCACGGAGTCCGTGCGCCAGGATGTGGAGGCCATGGCACGCAGCATCCGGCGCACCTACTTCGCCACCCTGACCGAGACCACGTACGGCTGGGCATCGCTCAACGGCACGCTAGAGTACCTGCTCCGGTCGCAGTCGCCACGCGCAAAAGAGGTGAGCATTCGCGACTGTGAGCGATTCTCGCTAAGAGTGGTCGCGGCTAGACCACCTCGGATGAGGCCAGACCATCCAGGAGGCTTGAAATCGAACTCAGAAAGATACAGTGAGCTGTGTAAAGGAAAAGATCCTTTGTAAAAATGGTCTATAGACAGTCTATAGACTTCTTATACACTCTATTGCCTTCCTATAGATATTTCTTTTTGTCTATTAATAATCTATAGATTGTCTATAGACAAAAGTCTACTAAAAGTGTATGGCCATAAATCAATAGATTGTTTATAGACTGTCTCTCGAGGATTTGTCTATAGACAGCCTATAGACTGTCTAAAAAATTTTGTAAGGTATAGGAGTAACGACAGAGACAATGCAAGCATATTTGGTTAGGCAACCAGTCGCAGATCCAGACCGTGAGATGAAAACTGCATAGATAATAAGAATGAGTTCGAATGCTTTCGGAGGTACGAACAGGAAAAGCTATGAACTTGAACAAAAGAAAGCGCAGCGCGCCCTTTAAAGGATAAACATGGTGTACAGATGCGCCTCCGAAGCACAGGTCGGAGGCCGTTGGTACAAGACGCGTCACGGCAGGCACACACCTAGGAGTCACTCAGGAACCAGCACAGCACTTCGTGCACCTCTTCGTCGCACCGCGTGAACGGCTGCCGGTCGTTCCCATTACAGTTACCTCCCCGGCGAAAAGAAGCCATCCTGGCGACTTATGGGGACGAAAGAGTGGTCGGGTCATAGTAGGACTTAAGGCGCTCGACGTGTTTAGTTTCACGCCCCCGGCGAAGATGATCCGGAGATGGGTCAAGGTGCTCAACTATGTAATTCACGGGAGAAGTTTGTTCTAGAACGTGGTAAGGGCCGTGATAGCGGGAAAACAGTTTCGTGGCGAGGCCGGGAGTGGAGGAAGGCACCCAGAGCCAAACGAGTGCGCCGGAGGGATATGACGCGGGAGGGTCCGAGGGGTCCCGACGGACCCCCTGCGAACTGCGAAGTTCTTTTAAGGGGGTCGGTTTTGGAAAGTCAGCGACGGCGCGAAGTTTGGCAGGGTCAGGAAGAACGCCATCTTTGGAGATGACATGGCCGAATACCATCAGCTTCGTGGCACCGAAGTAACCTTTCTTCATGTTTAGTTGTAGCCTGACTGCAGTAAGGCACGTTAGAACACGCTGAAGACGCAGTAACTGAGAAGAAAAATCTTTAGAAAAAATGGCAATGTCATCCAGATAGAACGGACACGTTTCCCATTTGAGCCCGCGGAGAATATTATCCATCATTCTCTCGAATGTGGCTGGAGCATTGCATAGGCCGAATGGCGCGACATTGAATTCATACAGGCAGTCTGGGGTGCGAAGGCGGTTTTCGGCCGGTCAGCGGCAGCCATCGGGACTTGCCAGTAGCCAGAACGTAAGTCTAAAGACTAAAAATACTCCGTTCCCTGCAAGCAATCCAGTGCATCGTCGATTCGGGGTACAGGATAAACATCCTTGCGAGTAATCTGGTTGAGACAACGGTAGTCCACGCAGAACCGGATGGAGCCATCTTGTTTCGTCACCAGGACAACAGGAGAGGCCCAAGGGCTGTGAAAGGGCTGCATGATGCCGCGCTGTAGCATATCGTCCACATTGTCACGGATGACGCGGCGCTCTGTGGGCGAGACGCGGTACAGTCGCTGGCACAAGGGGGCGTGCGTACCTGTGTCAATTTCGTGAGAGACGGCAAACGCACGGCCCAAAGAAGGTCGGGAAAGGTCAAAAGACGTGCTGAAGCGCTGGAGAGGTGTCAGTAGCTGGTCACGTTGAGCGGGCGGAAAGTCGGCAGCGATGTCGCGATGAAAGACGTCGACGGGAAGCGGATCGGGCATGGTCGCACAAATGTCCAGAGGAGCAACCTCGGGACAGGCACGGCGATCGGAGAACTCGTAGGCAAGATCAGGGTCCAGTTCTTCGATACGACCGAGGCATTCGCCGCGAAGGAGAGAGGACGGGCAAGCAAAAGGGTTGGAGACGTAAATGGTATAGCGACCATCGGAAATCATTAGAACGGCGAAAGGGATCTGAAGGCGGCTACGGTGGGTGGTAGCTGTGGTGGGTGTGAAGAGGAAGGCTGCTGAAGGCGGAGTCAGGTAGGAGCGGGACGGGGGCGAAGAGAAGGGAGGTATGGCGGTGTCTGCAGCTACGAGAAGTTTAGCGGAGGGCACAGGCTGGTTGCACAAGGAAACGTTACACACGGAAGATAGCGCGAGTTCAGCACGAGCACAATCAATCACTGCATGGTGGGTTGAGAGGAAGTCGCATCCTAGGATGACATCGTGAGAGCACGCACTCAGCACAACAAACTCGATGAGATATGCTACGTCGTTGATAGAAACTCGTGCCGTGCAGGCTGCGATGGGGTGGATGCGCTGCGAGCTGGCCGTACGGAGCGAAAAGTCAGACAGCGGCGTCGTCACCTTGCGAATTTTGCGGCGAAGAGAGTCACTAATCACAGACACGGCAGCGCCCGTGTCAACGAGCGCGAGAACAGGGACACCTCCGACAAACGCCTGAATCACTTTAACGGGAGGAAACGGAGGACTTGGCGAGTTCGCAAAAGACGCAGTTCTTGCCTCCGGAACTGCGGCATTTAGTTTTCCTCTCGGAGGGGTTCCGGTCGCTGAAGCATTGGGGAAATTTAACGGCGGTGAGGGGAAGGCGAGCGGCGAGTCGAATACGGGGGGCGAGGCATAGACGAGCCAGAAGAGCCATTGGGCAAGGGCGGCTCGTGATCGTAACCGTACGGGTGCACAGCATCCGCAGAGCGAGCCAAGCGCTGACGGCAGAGATGTGCGACGTACCCTGGAAGCCCACAAGCGTAGCAGATGGGCCGATTATCGGCGGTGCGCCAAGGGTTCGTAGGGTGTGCGAGGAAACTAGGGTGGCGGAAGTGGCATGGACGGGGGTGGAGCATAATAGGCAGGGCTGCTGCGGTACGTGGGAGAGGCAAGCGAGCGCGGTGTCCGAGTGACGGCTTCAGCATAGGTGAGTGGTGCTGCGACAGGAGGAGGCGGGGGGCTGGACGGCAGGACTGCAGCTACCTGCTCCTGAACAACACGGCGGATAGTCAGCGCGAGGGAGGGCGCTAGGTCGGCAGTAGGGCAGAAAGGGTCTGGAACGTGATGGAGAAAAGAAAGCTGGCGGGCGACTTCCTCGCGTATAAAATCTTTGATGCGCTCCATGAACAGGGATTGGTCCGAAGACGAGGTACCAAGGGCCAAGCCAGCAAGACTCTCGGTAGGCGCACCAGACTGCCGCGTAGAAGCGCGTTGCTTCCGCAACTCGTCAAAGCTTTGGCACAGCTCGATGACGGCACTGACGGAGGTGAGATTCTTCGCCAGGAGCATTTGAAAAGCGTCATCGGCTATCCCTTTAAGAATGTTGTTAACTTTGTCAGTCTCGGACATCGAAGGGTTGACGCGCTTACATAAATCGACGACGTCTTCAATACAGCTGGTGAATGTTTCGGCCGGTATCTGGGCTCGAGCACGGAGACGTTGCTCGGCGCGGAGTTTTCGCACGGCGGGGCGGCCGAAAACGTCGGCGAAGCTTGTCTTGAATGATGGCCAGGTAGGAAGGTCGGCTTCATGGTTACGAAACCATAAGTTGGCAACGTCTGTGAGATAGAACAGGACGTTGCTCAACTTGACGGAATCATCCCACCGATTGTAAGTGCTGACGCGCTCGTATGAGGCCAGCCAGTCGTCGACGTATCGCTAAATGAGGAAGGGTCGCGCTGGCGTTGCACTCCGGAACAAAGGACGGTGGGAGGGATGGCCGGCGATGACTGGGTCGGAGCGTTTGGCATTGTTGGCGGTGCGAGTAACGTTCCGCTCCTAAGTTCCAGGTTGAGCACCGGGACGGGGATTGAAGCACCTCCATCAAGTGTTCAGATGCGTCTTCGAAGCTCAGGTCGGAGGCCGTTGATCGAAGACGCGTCACGGCAGGCACACACCCAGGAGTCAATCAGGAACCAGCACAGCACTTCGTTCACCTCTTCGTCGCACCGCGTGAACGGCTGCCGGTCGTTCCCATTACAATGGGAGTAACGTCGATATACGTGAAGAGGGAGAGTAAATTTCAGGTTCTTCTACTCTCCTTCTTTGCACCAGAGGTGCCCCGTCGGAGACGGTTTGTTCCAACTTGAAGACTTGAAGACACAGGGATAACAAAAAGGAATACTTGAAGTTTTATATACAAATATTTACATTGCATATACAAATTAAGGCACTAGAGACATTAAGCAGCAAAAAGGGCAAACCACAAAAAGGTGGAACTGGCTAATACTAGGGGAGGCCCCTATCTCGGCGTGGCCGAAGATGCGTTGCATCTCACCTTAGCTCAGAACCCCGCTTCCAGCTCCGGGGCCCGGTTTTAAAGCCCTAAAGGCCCGGCCCACATTTCGTAGCTTCCAATCATGTCACATTGTTCACATGATTGGTTGATCAAGAGCCTGGCCAGCCCTCCAGCTTCCGTAGGGCAAAACGCCCTTTCCACAAATACAAACGCACGGTCGTGCCAGTACGTGCAGAAAACATTCCCTCCACTACAAAATAAAAATAGAACAAACACAAATACACATCCGTGCCAGCACGTGTGCGAATCGGTACCGCGGGTGGGGTGGACACCCGTACTTCCCAGCGCGTTCGCGAGCGGCCGCGTTCCAAGAAAGGAGACGCTCCGCTTTGAGTGCCCCCAGCCGCGTTCCGATTACCCCCGCGAACGCTACCGATACCTTACACGCCCTTCCCAAGATTCTACAAAGGGCTCAAATGGCACTTTTAGAATTATAACAAAGGGATCGGTACGGGTCACAAAACCACCCTGTGGGTTACATGCCGCGGATACACTAGCACTGGCACAAACAAAACCAAAAACAAAAAAATGCACACGGGCACCACACAACATTACGCAAAATGCACACTTAAATACACACAGTGGCATGCCTGCCGTGCGCCGTAACACAGCGTCCAAGTTGGTGCGTTGCACCCAGTTCACCAGCATGCACACCCGCGTCCTGCTAGACACACACACACACACCGACACTCGCAACTGGAGCGTTCAGTAGCACTGATACGGGCCACGTGAGCCTCCTTAGTCGCACCGAGCGTCCCTGTGCGCGTTCGAGCCCACACGTGCCTCATTCGACACGATTAACACCTAATGGCCACTATGCTCGTCAGGCTGGTGCCACAGCGGGGCGTGAACTGAAAAGACGGTGCCCTCCAGGATCAAAAACGTCCTGGTCATCGATAGGTGAAAATCTCTGACCATGCGACGCACTTGAGAGCACTCTCTCTCCGGCGCACCAGTACGACACGCGTGGTGCGTAAAGAGCATAGCCCCTGGCCCGTCCAAATATAGCAGTACAGTCAGTCTCGCTACACTTGATATGCCGACCTCTAGCACGGAACATACTGTTCCTCGCGTCGACTTTCAGCGTGAAAGCCACGCACCTGCCTCCTGCCACTCCACCTCGCCCGGGGCCATCTGCACCTTTACTGCACGAGCAAACTTTGAAACCGCCGCTCCGTGCTTGATCAGCGCCCGCTGGCCCCGTGGCATAGTCTGACTCCGAGGCTCCATGAGCTCCCTCACAGTCACTTGACCCGGGCTTGCCTTGCGGCAAGTCGCCACTCATTTCCGGGTCCTCGACTGACCTGGCCGGGCACACACCGGGTGCGTTCGACAACTGCGCGGCGCTCTGCCCGGTCGGCCCAGTGGGCCCACCTCCGCTCTCTGCCTCGGATGAAAGGCTATTGCTATCAATAAGGCTACGAGGCCCTTCATGCCCTATGACCGACACAGTGTGCGGTTGCGGCAACGCCAGACTTCCTTCTTTCACTCGCTCGCCGATCTGACGTCTGTCCTCACCGACCGCCCCCTGCTGAACGAAATGCTCTTTTTCGCAGCTCGCTTGAGACCGAGTTTTTGGAATTAGAGTGATTTCCAACAATCCTGAACTCGCGTCCGCGTCCCTGGTGTCATTTGGGGTAGAGCTAACCTGGGCGGCCGGATCCTCGAAGTGCGCGTTCACCGCCTCTAATACCGCGACGCTGCGTTCCGTCACGATACTTTCAACTGCGATTCTAGCTTCGCAGAAATCTGGCTCACTTTGTACTTTTGCCCGGCTGTTTTCTTGACCTGTGCTTGACAAGCATAACGCTTTACCTTCCAGCACAGGTGGCCTCTCCTCTCGCGACTCGGAGTAGTTGTCCCTCGCTAGTTCACTAGCTCTCTTAGACTCCTTGAGCTCAGCGAGCTCCAGCGCTAGCTGCTGGCGCTTTGCTTCTAATTCCTCCAAGATGCACTTAACATCCTGAGGTTTCTCCTCGCACAGCGGTGCCCTTCCTCCATTCACTTTCGCAAGTTCAGCCTGAAAGTACGCTAAGCGCGCCTTCGCTAATTCCACTTGGTACCTCACATCAAGTGAGGGCAGGCTTGGATAGCTCTCCATACCGCCTTCCGTACCCCTCAGATGTCCTATCGGCTCGAACACAGGGACGTGAACAATGCGACCAAGGAAACTCACGGTTTCGATGCGTCGATCCGCATTGCCAGCTCCTTGGCGTCGGGGTCCACCGCCACTTTCACCGCACGCTGCGATGAGCTGTCGGACGCCGCTGGTCCTGTGCCCGCTGCTGTCCCCTTGCTTCGCGACGCCGGCGACCGTCGAGTTCACGACGTGCTGCTTCCTTGACCGGACGCAGTCCCGCGTCGCTGGACTACTGCCGTGGTCCTTACGTCCTTGCCGCCGTCTCTCCGCAGGTCATTTCTCGAACGCTGCTGATAACTGATCGTCGCCTTTCTCCCTGCCGTCAGCCTTCTTCCTGCACCGTCTTCCGATGGCCGCAGGATCCTGTCGACTCAAAACGAAAAACTAGCCAGCGAGCTTAACTCGCTCAAATCCCAATTCCATATTCCGCCCGCGTCGAGCGACGAGGCAGAAAACATAACAGACAGGGAGATCCCTCCTCCTGTGGAGAGTCGCGCCGCGGCCCTGGAGACCCGGGTGACCGCAATTGAAACACAATTGGCTGACCTCCCCAAAATTATCCATGACACCATCGCGCGTCAGGTGGAGAGTGTCATCGCACAGGTGACACAAGCCGTAACGCACATTATCCAAAAATGGATAAAAGATAATCCGCGCGTCCTTAAACGCGTAGGACCCATCAGGGACGCTAACCGCCCCTCAAAATTCAATAGAGCTATTCCCGATGAGTTTGACTTTTCGGAAGACTCCTGCACGTCTGCGCCGGGCACTAGCGGACTGGGGAGTCTTAACAACGTGACCCCACCCTCCGCCTCCGACCATGGCCCCCAACCCTAAGTCGCGAGCAAGAACAACTCAGCCGCTTACACTAACGCAGTGGAACTGCCGAGGTCTCAAGGACCACAAGAAGCGGACTCATCTCCGCCTCTATCTTGAGACCTTTGAGTTCCTCGTCGCCGTGGTTGCCCTTCAGGAACCCGGCGCCGGTGCCAAACTAACAAACTACACTACATTTCAACACAACCCGCAGACATGTATACTTGTTCACAAGCGATACACTGCGCAGGAGGTCACACTTCCCACAACACCGTCTTTCCCATACACGATGGTTTCAGTGCTGCCCCTAAAGCGGTCTGACCCACCTGTACACATTCTAAATATTTACTGCCCACCGAAACTTAACAACGTCACGTTCAATGAAATTTTCACTCAAGCTATGCAGGTGGCGGGTAGGGATCCCCTCCTAATCGTCGGCGATTTCAACGCCCCGAGCAGGCTATGGGGATACCCCCGGGAGGACAGGCGTGGGAGGAAGCTTGCGGAACTTATTTCCACACTTGGACTCACCCTGCACACTGACCCCGCCAACCCAACACGTGTCGGCAATTCCATTCAACGAGATACTTGCCCGGACCTCACATTTACACGCAACATACGACATGCCGACTGGCTGAATACAGAGGACACTCTAGGTAGTGATCACTGTATAATCAACACAACCATTTACATGCGTCCCCTGAAACGCCCACTAAAACAAGCTCGTATCCCTGATTGGACGACTTTCCGCACCTCTCTACCTATTGTAGACCCCCTCCAGTCGGGATACGACGCCTGGTCCAGATCGCTCACTTCTACACTCACACAACACGAACAGCAGATACAGCTTACAGAAACACAAACAGACGTGGACAACCACCTTCTCCACCTTTGGGAGGCCCGTCGCAGCCTCACGAAGCGATGGAAGAAACAGAAACATAACAGACGCCTAAAGAGCCGCATCCTCGAACTCACACAACAGGCAGCGGAATATGCTACTCAGCTAGCCGACACTAACTGGGTGGACCGGTGCAACGCGGCTGCTCGCCAGATGTCTGGCCGCAACACGTGGCGCCTGTTCCGCGCTCTCATCGATCCAATACAAACACGCACGGAAACCCAACGCCAATTACATAGGGCCTTGCACAACTTTACAGGAACGACAAAACAACTAGCGCACACGCTCAGGGATCGCTACCTGTGCACCACTAAGGACCCCCGGCAGGCGGCGTACTCGTATGCAGGCGAAGAGAACACGGAGCTGGACAAGCCGTTCCAGCTCCACGACCTCCGGGCGGCCTTGAGCAAAATGAAGCGGGGCACTGCACCCGGGCGCGACAAGGTTACGGTCAAGCTCTTGGCCAACCTTCCCGACGCAGCCTACGCCGCGCTCCTCAAATACATCAATAGCATTTGGGACGGAGAGACTCCTCTCCCTCTCGATTGGAAATCGGCTCTCGTGACCTTTATTCCGAAAGCCGGCAAACCTATTGATGTGGAGAACCTTCGCCCCATCTCCCTCACGTCTTGTGTCGGCAAGCTGATGGAGACGATGGTGCGCGACAGACTCTCCGATTTTCTAGAAACACAGCACACTTTCGCGGACACCATGTTCGGTTTTCGACCTCACAAGTCTGCACAGGATATACTTCTGCAGCTTCACCACGACATCTTAGATCCTGTCGAATGTCCCCACAACGACAAGGTGGTCCTGGCCTTGGATCTTAAAGGCGCATTCGACAACGTCAAACACGAAGTAATCCTGGACCACCTCAGTAACACCAACTGTGGCCACAAAACATTCAACTACATAAAACAATTTCTTACAGACCGTCAAGCCTACATACGCATACAAGATGCGGAACACGGGCCATACACCATCGGCTCGAGGGGAACACCTCAAGGCGCGGTCCTGTCTCCCCTCCTCTTCAATTTGGCAATGCTTCATCTTCCCTCCAAATTGTCCTCTTTGCCCGGGATACATCACGCTCTTTATGCGGATGACATTACAATCTGGGCCACGCAAGGTAACCTGGGCCACATGGAATCCTGCCTGCAAGCAGCGGCGACCCTAGTCGACGACTACGCGGCCTACTGCGGACTCCAGTGCGCCCCGTCTAAATCAGAATTTGTGCACATACGTCCCTCCCCTCGGGACACAACTCCGCTTTGCATCAGTCTCCCCTCGGGACCGATCCGGGAGTCCAAGGAGATCCGCGTCCTTGGTCTCTTCATACACCACCAACGCAGAGTCGACACCACCCTAGCCAAACTTCGCACGGTGGGAGACCAGGTGGGCCGCATGGTCCGCCGGGTCTCCAACAAGCGGGGCGGATTACGAAGCAAGGATGCACTGCGGCTTGCCCATGCTTTCGTAACGAGTAGAATCCTCTACTCAACCCCCTACTTGCACCTGCGCAAACATGATGATGACCAACTGGAGGTCATCCACCGGAAAGTCATCAAGCGGGCTCTCGACCTCCCGGTCACCACGTCCAACCAGCGACTTCTGGCCTTGGGCGTGGTGAACACATTTCGGGAGCTTCGAGAGGCCCACTTAGTCAACCAATACACGCGTCTTGCACAGACCACGTCCGGTCGCCGCCTCTTGGACCGGCTACACATCAAACATGACTACCATATTGAGGAAAGGGAGAGAGTGCCAGCACCCTGGAGACGCGCCCTCCGGGTCCGACCCCTTCCCCGCAACATGTCCAGAGAAGACCATAGCGGTCGTCGCCAGGCGCGCGCGGAAGCGTTGGCGCGATACTATGGTAACCAACAACATGTGTATTACGTGGACGTTGCCGGCCCACACCACGGGGTGTGGTACACGGCCGCAGTCGTACACAACACAAACACAGTCAACGGGCTCACTTTCAAAGCCTACAGCGCAACACACGCGGAGGAGATTGCCATTGCTCTTGCTCTCACTACTCCCAAGTCGAAACACATCATCACCGACTCGCGAGGGGCCTGTCGGAACTACGAGTTGGGTTGGGCTCCCCCGCTTGCCTGGCGCATACTGGAATATAGCTGTCGATCTGAAGATCCAACTCCACGCAACCTGATTTGGGCCCCCGGTCACCAGGGACTCCAGGGAAACGAACAGGCCGATCAGGCCGCCCGCGCACTCTCTCCCCGGGCTATCTCCCTGTCCTTGGAAGGGTACTCCCAATCAGACAATCTGGCCATTACATTCAAACAAATCACCAATTACTACAAGGAGGAGCACCGGCGCTACCCGGCCCCTTGTAAGGGTCTGGATCGCGCTGACGAGCGCCTCCTCATCAAAATTCTTACTAACACTGTACTGTGCCCGGCGGTGCTTAAACATTTCAATACATCCTTTGATGGCGCGTGCCAGTTCTGTGGGGAGGTGGCTGACACCTTCCACATGGTTTGGGCGTGTCAGTCAAACCCATCTATCCCCCCCAACCCCAACCCCACCAGAGAGGACTGGGAGGCGGCCCTGCTCGGCTGTCAGGACCTAAAGACCCAAAAGGCCTTGGTTCACCGGACGCGGGCGGCGTTGCTTGCCAATGGGGCCCCGGAATAGGGGCTCCACCTAGTATTGTTAGGGGAAAGGGCCAATAGGGCCTACCCCAATCACCTCTCTGTAAATATTTATTGCGTTATAAATGTTTTTCACCACCTCCTGTCGACTGCGCCAGCAAATTTCAGGTTCTTCTACTCTCCTTCTTTGCACCAGAGGTGCCCCGTCGGAGACGGTTTGTTCCAACTTGAAGACTTGAAGACACAGGGATAACAAAAAGGAATACTTGAAGTTTTATATACAAATATTTACATTGCATATACAAATTAAGGCACTAGAGACATTAAGCAGCAAAAAGGGCAAACCACAAAAAGGTGGAACTGGCTAATACTAGGGGAGGCCCCTACTCGGCGTTGCCGAAGATGCGTAGCATCTCACCTTAGCTCAGAACCCCGCTTCCAGCTCCGGGGCCCGGTTTTAAAGCCCTAAAGGCCCGGCCCACATTTCGTAGCTTCCAATCATGTCACAATGTTCACATGATTGGTTTATCAAGAGCCTGGCCAGCCCTCCAGCTTCCGTAGGGCAAAACGCCCTTTCCACAAATACAAACGCACGGTCGTGCCAGTACGTGCAGAGAACATTCCCTCCACTACAAAATAAAAATAGAAAAAACACAAATACACATCCGTGCCAGCACGTGTGCGAATCGGTACCGCGGGTGGGGTGGACACCCGTACTTCCCAGCGCGTTCGCGAGCGGCCGCGTTCCAAGAAAGGAGACGCTCCGCTTTGAGTGCCCCCAGCCGCGTTCCGATTACCCCCGCGAACGCTACCGATACCTTACAGGGAGGAATGTATTAGAGGACACCATGTGCATATCCAACCTGAAATCAAGAAGAGCAAATTGAAATGGGGCGCCCAAGCGGTGCGGAGCGCAGGTATTCAGTATACTGAAAAAATTGCGCAGAAAAAATGAGGACAAAGCAAAGACAAGACAAGGACGAGCGCTCGTCCTTATCTTGTCTTTGCTTTGTCCTCGTTTTTTCTGCGCAATTTTTACAGTATGCATATCAACCAACTTGCCCAACTTTCTGCTCTCCTAAGGTATTCAGTAGTCCCTTAGAGTAGCTGAGCAGATTCTATTAGAAGGTAAACGTACCTGGCAGGATTAGAATCAGATGGCCAGAAGAAATTCGGAAGTTTTTGAGAACAGCAGGGATCACATATGACGCTAGAAAGGGTTAATTGCAGATCAGTGGCAGAGACCTTCTTCAGCAGTAGACGAATTTAGTCTGAAGATTTTGTGTACTCGTGGCTTTTCGCCCTCGCACGGAGTAAGGGAGAAAAAATTCAGGAGCCACTTTGGCTCCCTAAAGTTCTGCAAGGCGGGAGCCTTTCCTGGCGCACTGTTTGGCATTGACTGCGAGACTGTTTGTGCTGTACTAGTGCCTTATTTCACTACACACTTTCACTACTACATATTACAACTACACACTTTGACAGCCGACTTTGACTGCTTCTTTAATATGACTCTCTCTCTGCTTCGATGAGTTCGGTTGTATCCATGGCTCTTCGCAGTAATAAGGTATGTAATGTAGTCACCCCCGGATGCCTTACGCCCCCTGTCGGAGCGGACGACAACTATTTTACTAGTTGTCCTATGCCCCAAAAGGGGGCGTCAGGCATCCGTGGGTAATTAGTGGGTAACCTCACTACTCGGAATCCGCGCACTCTGACGTCATAACCATTTCGACCAACCAAAAAGCGTGACACCTCTGCTAACAACCTGCTGACAACGCAAAAACTAAATAAAAAAGGAGAGACGTTTCGAATAAAACGGCACAGTTTTATCATATTCAGCAGTCGAAAACGCATGCCTTGAAACACCTGCACAGGTGAGACACAGGTAGCTCTTGCGTTACCATTCTAATGTCCACGAACCCCGCCGCAGTGGCGTAGCGGTTACGGCGCTCGGCTGCTGGCCCGAAGGACGCGGGTTCGATCCCGGACGCGGCGGCTGAATTTCGATGGAGGCGAAATGCTAGAGGCCCGTGTACTGTGCGATGTCAGTGCACGTTAAAGAACCCCAGGTGGTCGAAATTTCCGGAACCCTCCACTACGGCGTCCCAAATAGCCTGAGTCGCTTTTGGACGTTAAACCGTAATAAACCAAACCAAACCAATGTCCACGAGGAAGAACAGCAGCGATCGGCCGCGGCCTATTGTCATCGACAAGTCTCGTGAGCGATGATTTCTGAGCTTCGTTTTTGTACGCCACAGGCAGAACACAAAAGCCCTGGATGGCGCGTGCCATACTGTTTTCATGCGACGAGCCCGCAACGAGGCACAAGTAATATCGCGATGGGTATTGCGTAAGAACCCACGCGCGCACTGCCTATGCCCAGTCGTAATCATCATCACCCCGCAAACTGCTTAATATCACCCGCCAACCTAACGATCTACCGCCCCCTGCTACGCTTGCTTTCTCTTGTAATCCACTCCGTTAACCTTTTAAGGACCAGCGGTTATCTTGCCTTCGCATTACATGCCCTGGCCAAGCCCATTTCTTCCTCTTGAATGTAGAACTGCAATGAATATTGGTGGGCTGCTGAACTGGTAGTTGGGGAAGCGCGGAGGCTACGATGCCAAATTTTTTTTCTTTTTTTGTTACTACGTCCCGCTTTAACTCAACCATCTTGAGTATAAATAACTGGAAGAAGACGTCGAAATGAATTAGGCTTCTTCAGACTCTTCCGAACTGCTAAGAAAGAGCACTGGGAGTCGCCCCCGACGGGGCCACGCAGGCGGTGGAGGACATCGGGGACATCGACACGGACATGGTGCACAACTGGCGCGTCGTGAACCTGGCGTACGCCACCATCGGAGAGCAGCTGTCCTGGCTGCTGGGCAAAGAACTCGAGAGCAGCAGGCTATACCCCTTCCTGCGGGGGCGCGACACGGTCATACTGCCGCCGGGCATCACCTTTCCCTACTACCTCCCGGATGTCCCGGCCTACTTGAAGTGAGCGCTCACTTCGTCTGAGGCACTGGCAACGTCACCTTATCTAAATGTTGTCAGTTCCTTCAAGCGTCCACAGCTTCTGAAATGTGGTATTGCTACCGTAGAACAACAAACATTGCGATAGTCGACCAGGAACGCAGGGGATAACTAACCCCCGTATTCGCAAACCAGCCTTACACTTATGGCAAAAGGGCAACTTTCATAAGAACTCAGAAAGTACAAGATTGAGGGAAAGCTTAAGTGCGACCCCAAAACCCGCCTTAACGCACCAAAAGGACGCCTTATGAAAGGGCCACTTATCGTTCAGAAAAGTATGCCTGAGAACGAGGTTACCAACTATTTTAGCGCTTAATTGCACGTTTTTTTAAAAAATAACATGCTGCTAGTGACTATAAACGAAAATTAAGTTCTGATTCTTGAGTTCGCGAAGCTTAATGCAAACGTAAGAGCGGAAATGCTCTTTTCAGCCGATCGTCGTTTTCAGTCTGGCCACCGATGCGGTCGTTCAGATCCAATCCAGTCCAAACTGTTGTGTATATGTGTGCGTGTGTTCGCAGTTTTTGCTCGTGCGTTATTCGGAGCTGCTTTTTTCTTTTTTTTCTCCCTGAAAACAGTTGCTTCTGTTTTGTTTTTTGTATATATTTTCTGTTTAACGCCGGCGCGCGTCTCACTCCGCTGGCCCAGAACGCCGGCGCGCGTCTCACTCGGCTGGCCCAGAACGCCGGCGCGCGTCTCACTTGTGGGGTTAAAATCGGGGAGATAAACACGTATTCCCCGTTTAAGCACGGCTGACTCAGTTCAAAACCGCGCTGACCCCACCCCGTGATCGCGAGCGCTACTGAGCGCACGCCGACCACGGCGGGCCGTGCTCTACGGGAACAAAGGAACGACACACTGGCTGACACAAACAAGGCATTTATTGCTATAGCAACAATAACGCCAGCTAGCAACAAAATACACTGAGGAATCTAGGATGTCCGACTCACCAGCACGGCTACGAGCGAACGTCCGCCCACGGTAGGGCAAAGGGATAAACTCCGAGGCCCGACGGAACGAGCTGAGGGGAAGAAGTTTCCACACGAGGACGCCCGCGGCCAAGAGCGGAGCTTTGCGCGTGAACGTCCACCACGCTTCCCGATGCGGAGCAGAAGCCGAGGGAGAAGAGGCCCCGTAGCTCCCCGCGAGCGCGCAGCAAAACGCCATCCGTGGCGCTGGTGTCGCTGCGACGCGAGCGCCCTCCCCTGTTAGTGGAAAGTCACCGAACCGAGAGGAGTGCTTTGCGGAGGAGCTAACCACAGGGAACTAGCGCGTTGAGGGAAAGCGACGCAGGGGACGAAAGCGTCCCCACATCCCCCCAACCTTAAATAGACCCACGCGCCTGCAAGTTACATGCTATGGAGGAGTCTCCTGGTCTTCATGCACTTGAGGCAGGTCGCGCAGCGGAGGTCACGCCGACATGGTGCACGCAGTCTTCCGAAGGCGGCGTGAAGGTCTCCGCTGGGACGACTCGCATGGCCCGGGGGCTATGTGCCCGCAGGCCCGCGAAGAGGAGGGCCGGTTGACCACCGCAGGCCAAGATTCCGCAGTAGTCGCCAGGGCAACAGCAGCCAGAGGTGGCTGCTGTCTGGTCTCGCCACAGCTGCCCCGGATGGATGCGGCGAACAGGATACAGGCCGCTCCGTCGCAGCAGGCGGCAGCGAGACGATGTGCACAGGACAGCAAGCCGCAGTGGCTCCGCTGGATCTGAAAGATTGCCAAAACACACTCCGCATGCCTTTAACGTAGGTCACGGGAGGGGAAACGGCGTACACAAAGGCCTGGTGGCTCAATGCTCAACTCGCTAGCAAAACGTATCGGGCGGCTGTGCAACGCAAAGTTCGAGTGAACAAAGCCCTTTCTTGAGTTGAACGAGAATGCTCGGTTCATGCGAGGTTAAAAAAAAAACGGGTGGGCCAGCAAAGTGCGCCCCCTCTCAATACCACGGTCCGGTGGTCGTGTCACTTTTGACAAGGTGCAGGCGGCTATGAATAGCCTTAGGCCTCAATGCCACTGTGAAGGTCGACGACCCCCAACAAAAGAAAGACCCGAAACGGGTTTCGTGCGCGCAGCCGCGAGGAGACATCAGCGTTGTGGGGTGGTCCTCCCCGCTCACTGCACGAAGCAGCTGCTGAGTGATCGGCGCCCACCGTATCGGACGGTGTCGGAACGCCCGGTGCCGAGCTGCAATACCAGCGAGCTCGTTAAGGCACCCGTGGCCCCAGGCCACCCGGCTCCCAGAGCCGCGACTCCCAGAGTCGAAAAAGAGACAGCGAGAAAATATATACAGAAAACTCGGACCACCCACGCGGCTTCCGTACTCACTCGCTTCGGGCTCGGCAACTCCGCGGGCGCTAGGCCTCGCGCTCCCTCGATGCGGACCAAGTGGTTCTTGAAGAAACTCCAGGAAGAAAACTTCACAAAAAAACATGCTGAGCATGTCGAAAAGTTCAAACATGCTGCAGCGCAATACACCTCGCACTCAAGAAAGCATGCCGCAGGTCCTAGCGATCAAAATTCACTCTAGGCCTAGCACTTGTCAAGTCCGGACAAAGAGCGTTCCTCGAACCGAACAGACTGTCGTCCAATGTTCCAAGAGCAGGCCCCACGTTGGGCTGCCAGATGTTGGGTTAAAACTGGGGAAATAAACACGTATTCCCCGTTTAAGCACGGCTGACTCAGTTCAAAACCGCGCTGACCCCACCCCGTGATCGCGAGCGCTACTGAGCGCACGCCGACCACGGCGGGCCGTGCTCTACGGGAACAAAGGAACGACACACTGGCTGACACAAACAAGGCATTTATTGCTATAGCAACAATAACGCCAGCTAGCAACAAAATACACTGAGGAATCTAGGATGTCCGACTCACCAGCACGGCTACGAGCGAACGTCCGCCCACGGTAGGGCAAAGGGATAAACTCCGAGGCCCGACGGAACGAGCTGAGGGGAAGAAGTTTCCACACGAGGACGCCCGCGGCCAAGAGCGGAGCTTTGCGCGTGAACGTCCACCACGCTTCCCGATGCGGAGCAGAAGCCGAGGGAGAAGAGGCCCGTAGCTCCCCGCGAGCGCGCAGCAAAACGCCATCCGTGGCGCTGGTGTCGCTGCGACGCGAGCGCCCTCCCCTGTTAGTGGAAAGTCACCGAACCGAGAGGAGTGCTTTGCGGAGGAGCTAACCACAGGGAACTAGCGCGTTGAGGGAAAGCGACGCAGGGGACGAAAGCGTCCCCACACACTCCGCTGGCCCAGAACGCCGGCGCGCGTCTCGCTCGGCTCGCACAGAACGTAACACAGCCGCGTCATCCGAACCGGGCCGCTGATCCCATAGAAAAGAATTGCCTCCCACAACGGACCGGGAGAGAAATTCCCTGTCTTCGTAATGTTCCATTGGGTTGATGCGGTCCCGAAGTATGCGCCGTAATGTATTCCCATATGGTCGACCTTCCCGGCTTTCCATTTCTTTTCTCAAGGCGACGAAGTCGACTTGCGCAGAGAAGCTTTCATAGTGTGTAGCCATCTTGGATGTGATAAGAAGCGCGTTAAGGTAGCTCCCAGCCTACCTTGAAAAATGCCCACTTACCCATAAGTTAAGGCCGCAAAACTGCTCAGTTTAAGTATAAGTTTTGATTGTGAAACACGATAGGGCCCTCTTAAGTGAATGAAGAGAAAAGATAAGTGTAAGGTGCGTTTGTGAATACGGGGGTAAGACTCTGTACGTGCAAAGGTGCAGCCACTTACGCGGCTGTAGTTGTAAATAACTGTAAAGGATACTGAGGACATCATCACCTAATTTTTGTAAAAGTTAATGGCTCCTCTTAGCTACGCTTGTGCTTGTCCGGAAGCAAAATACGCATTACTGCGGCGAAACATCAGTTTAAAAGTTTTCGCGCAGCGAGATTTCGAACCTGTGACAACAAGATCTGAAAGGGACTCCGTGACCACCGCTATGAATTTAATGGTGGTCTATACCGCCCTCAGAGATGCTCGTGTAAAAGCTTTCTTGACGTCACTGAACTTGCGAAAACTGCTGCTGGTGGCGACCGCTGTTTTTCTTTTTTTACTTTTTCAACCTTCTAAAAGCTATCTTTTCAGTACAAGGACCCTCTTCCTCAATGTAACTCGGCCATCTATCGTTACATATCAGCTTCTATTTTCCTTCACTTACGACGAATTAAACAGGCCTGTATGTTAACCAGCAGTGTAATCTGCAGCCGTAAAAACAAGTTGAACAGGCTGAACGAGCCCCGCTTAAGACCACTCTCTAATTTCTCCCCCACCGACATTCTTTCGCGCGCCAACAGGTACGGCACCTTCGCCACGTCCATGGCTCGCATCACCTCTAAACTCTACTGGAGCTTCAAGCCCAAGGTGGCGGCCGCCTTCCAGCGCTGCTGCACCATCTCCGCCGGGTGGACTCCGCCCCTCGCGGACGTGCAGGGCGCCAGCGCCATCGAAGCCGCTGGCGCCCTCTACGCTGCGAATGCGAGGAAGCACACGAATAGCTCTGGGGGTAACACGTACTTCCTGTTCCAAGAGGAGGAACTTCCCCTGCCGGGACTGGAGAACCTGTCGCCGCGGCAGCTCTTCTACGTGTCCTCCTGCTATCTGCAATGCACGGGAACCAAGGTGCCCGTGAACTGCAACGGCACTCTGCGCTGGAGTGCCGACTTCGCGGAGGCATTCAAATGTGCGCCCGATAGCCGCATGGTGTTCAAGGAACCGTGCCACATGTTCGCCACTGACAAGACGCCAGTCACGGCGTCACCGCGTCGGTGACCGGTCGCCTGCCTTGTCTTTCTTTGTGCAGCTGTGGGTAATAGGAAGGGGAACACCTTATCAGGCGGCAGCAGTAAAGCATTACTCCCGAAAAATAATAATAGAAAGTATAGTTTCAAGCACTTTTTTCCTGGTCGGAGGATTCCCATTACACTTTCCCAAGGTCTGTCATAGTCGCGGATTCGATTTAAATGAAGGTTTACGCGTAATTATTAAATTATATTCTTGAACGTAAACTCGGTGTTCCCATTCGTATTGAATCCACCTGCATGTGCACGCGTTATGGAACTTTTTTTATTTGTAACACTTACAACGATGCACATTATAGCAGTCGTTGAGATTCAATTGGACTTCAGTAGGAAAATGGACTGTGAAAGACTTCCAGATCGTTTAACTTCATGATAGATACCCTTCACTGTAGGTCTATGTGTGCTTTAACGGGATGATTCAAAAACGTGTTAGATGTGGGAATTAAGACTTGAAGCTAACCTCTTTCAAGATCGTTACGAACAGGAAGATAAATGTCTCCGATGCGGAATTCGGTTCCTTCATCTCACACAAAGCAGCAAGTGTTCCTGAACTGAATACCAGCTGCATGACTGGTATGCAGTGTAGATATATTGAAATCATAATCAAAACTTTTAAAGTACCCTAGCGCGATATTACTATCATGCTAACACGATTTCTACTCGTTTCTATTAATTAACCAGCGCCAGCACCCTTTCACCTAATTTGAACATACTCACTAGTATGCCATTTTTTTGGCATTTTATTCGTGGTTGTTTACTGATTCAGCTCGTCTCGTCTGCTCCTTCATTGATGAACTGTGTACCCATCATTTATGCTTTCAACGCTCCTGCAATGCTTTTCTGAAATATGTATAACAGCTGCCTAGGTGCTAGCTTGTTCGCAACGTTCGTCGTCATGTTTTTATTAGTCCATTAACAATTTTTCTGGTCACATTATTGGGTCTACATGGCTTAGCATGCTTCTTGGAATATATGGTCACGATTGCATTGTTTTATACTAACACTGTTTCCTATGTCTACCGGCTGTAGTTTTTTTTTTGTTGTTGGCGCTGACCATTTCCAAGTTTGCGTGCAATGGATCCTGATGTCATGCTCACAGCGCTATCCCAAGCAGCACAGATAATTGGCCCAATATTAGAAATAGATGGTTTTACTCCTTTACTCTGGTCCTTTATGGGGCCGGCCTGTGCCAATACATCTCCAGTTTTGGGCCTCGGTATTTATTTCATGAGAGCGCAAAACTAGGGCAGTATAGATGTTTTGGCTGCTTTTATGCTGGATATGACGGCCAAAGGCCGCTGGCCTGTGGGTTCACCCATGGAACAAGGCATCTCTGTATTCCAAAGACACCTACACAAAACCTTTCGAACTGTCCGCAGAGAAATAAAAGTACGCAGGAAGAAAACGGTTGTTTAGCGTGGTTTTGAAAAATGGCGCACCCTCTAGCTCCCCTGTACGCACTGTTTTTATTGTTCCAACGAAGCCGAACAACGTGACAAGGCTTTTTCGACAGTTTTTCCGTAAACGCTATGAATTGTAATGATTTTTGCCCTGAAGTGTTCGAAAGTAAAACATGCTTTCCTTTTCTACCTACCGTCAATTAACTTTGTTCAATGACACAAAATAAGGCGTTGGATTTCTTATTAGCAGCACACATTTTCTGTTCATCTCTGCTTGTGCGTTGGCGCATAAGCAATCTTTCCCGGTTACAATGAATGTCTTCGTCTTTTTTTTTATTTTCCTATAATTGGAATGTAGGAATGAATCAGTTTCTTGACATAAAGCTTTGTTAGGCATCCGACATCTGTGTTATCCTGTTCTTCTAGAATACAGCACTGGAATAAATTTCCTGGGTTTACCAGCTGCTACTTCAACTGTTTCGACTTGGGCCCAGCCCAACTTGAAACTGACTGTCCGCATCGTGCCGCTGTGCACGTGTGGGGATGTTTGCCAAGAGACGGCCATTGTGATGGCACCGATAACTGTCGGGTGCCTGACAGTGTCCGAATATGATGGACTCACTTAATACCTAAGGTGAGGCTTAAATTATGCTAGGCGTTGAGTCAACTAACACATCAAAAATTACGCAGGCAGAGGAGGCCATTGCCGCCATTAGCTAGCTCTTCGTTGGCAGTTTACGAAAGGGCCATGACATATTCGTCTGAAACGTTACTAGTCATTGGTTCGTGCCATATCTCCTACGTCTCTGGTCAAGTGGCTCCAGTCACTCCTTTGTACGACCTCGAGAAAAATATCGAAATGCCTCTTCGTCGTACTGAACCACAGAAATTGCCGGTATTAGGTCGCTTCCCCTTTTCTTATATCTAGTGAGGACACGGGTACTTCGCCGCTAGAACTTTTGCGGCGTACAGTCGCGAGCAAAAAATATTAGCACGCATCACTGGCGATCAGAATTGTGATATCTCACCACGCGGCACTGCGGCCCGCAGACCTGCCTATCGCGCCGTTTACATGTTTAAGCCTAGGGGGGGACGGCAGGAAGTAAGCTTTATCAAGCGTGCACCTCCCGAGCGCCGAAGTGCCGACTCTACGTGACTGCGCATGCGGCATTTATTTTGGCTCGGTTATCATGAGTAAAGATGATTTCTTTTTATTACTGTTTTTTTATGTCCGCGATGGTTTGTCAAAAGGAACTCGCGGAAACAATAGATGATAGCGCCGCTTTTAGCCAGTAATTTTGCTGGTCTGTGACAGTCCACTGAACCCCCCTAATACTGTAGAATGGGAACGGCCCGGCACTCTCGTTATCAGCCTCTTCGCCACCCGCAGCGCCACGCGTTGCCACTCCGGCGCTCCGTCATGTGTGCTAATCTTTTTTACTCGCGACTGTACGTTTCAGGTAGAAGCAATATAAAAGACCGCTATTCTCGCACTCTACCAAATTTATAACCTTTGTCTCCAATTATAAAAAAATTGAAAAACAACTACATGAGCAAAACAAAACTACGTCTATAGGAAAACTGCCTGAATGCTGGCGTATCAGCCATATTCTTGCAGTGACTAGTAATTAGTATGCATACCATGTCAATGCATGCACGACCAGAAAGGTCAGTGGGCCACGACGCCGCTTCTCTGATGAAGAGCGCTCAGTTGAACCCCTATTTTCCCTCTTTCGTGCACGTGACGCTCCGAGCGTTCAGCGACCAGTGAGAGGGACTATTTCAATATGTAAGCTTAGGGGCATGTAGACTGCAATAGAACTCCGGGTTCAGAACTTTCTTAGTCACGCGCAAAGTGTACCGAACACTTCTTATGGACAGTGCGCTCTCCTATTAAGCACGTTGAACACATTAGCTACGGACGAACTCCTGCTACTAAGTTCGCAGCTATTTAGCGCCAGACCCGATAACAGCTCTGCTCCATGCGACGAGTTCAAAAGCACATCGTCCCACTGGTTACACATCTTGCTTGCCCGGTCTCTGACAGCAGCACTATGGGTACCACGAGTTCTCTCCTCCTGGTGCCTACTCAGGCGCATTCTTCTAGTGAATGAGCAACCACCCATTGTCGCTCAGGGTTCACGCCCTAAGTGTTTCCAGGGTTTTAGCCACCCCACTGGACCCTTGGGGGACACTGGGGGCCGCTCCCCTTGATGCTCCTCCGGGCGCAAGACACTGCAGCCAGCTTAGGACTTAAGGTTTAAGAGAACCACTCTCGATGGCATAAACATAACAAACTTTCCTCTTTCTCAGAAACGTCAATCATGCGCAGCCCGTACGCTGCAGTAGTTTTGTTTATGGGGTTTAAAGTCCCAAAGCTACTCAGACTATGAGGGACGTCGTAGTGGAAGGCTCCCGTTGCTTTCTACTACCTGGAGTTCTTTACCGTGCACTGACACCTCGCAGTACACAGGCCTCTTGACATGTCGCATCCATCAAAACTATGTTAGAATGGCGTCACAGCACCTTCTGGCACGACCCGAACTCGCGCCTATCGTGGTTATTTACTTTCGCTTGTCGTTACGTTTCATCACTTCGGCCCGGGCTTCCAAATAATTGGCGACAGGAGTGCTGCAGCGGTGGCCGTGCCATGGAGCCTGGTTAGTCGAGATAAGCGTGGCAGTGCCCACTCTCAAATAATCGCCACTATTTAGTGTGTGCTCAACAATCGATCGTTCCAAGTCTCGAGACAATATCGATAACCCATGTGGTGCAACTTGGAAGCGCAAAACAGCTTACAGCAGTGCGAGACATTGCCGTTATAAAATTAAGAGTGCTAACGCGCTTTACAAACTAAACAATCCATATATCGGACTCGTCGACGTAAAAGGCGTAGAACAGTCTTGACATTACGAGGTATTCTGATATTCAGAAGACTACAGCAGCTATCAAGCCAGTATTCACATTTATTTGAGTGTAGATCTTCCATAAAAAACTCATATATAGGGTACATGGAGGCGCGAGAGCACCGTTTCTCTGCTTTATATCTTCTAGTTACTTTAAAAGGTGCAAAGTATTTTTTTTATTCGGGATGTTTGCCATTAGGCATAATGAGAAAGGGAGAGAAAGAAGGAGTGTAAACAATAACAGACAGCTAATAACAGACCACTTGATCCAACTATAGCTACTTCCCTCGCGATGCTCTGAGTGCAATTTGAACTGCTTGTGTTATTGCGACACCCCCCCCCCCCCCCCCTAAGTGTTTTCCCACTTATTTCATTTCCGTACTTTTTAATGTGTAATTTATATACTACTGCTTTGCCATATATATTCTGTTCTATTTGAATCACCTGACGCTAATTTCACGTCAAATTTGTTATTCTTGTTATTTTTTGTTCTTTTGTTATGCTTTTCTATGCTTACATGCTTTTGTATGACTGTTTCACATCACTGTCTTCCCCCCCCCCCCCCCCTTATGTAATGTCCCAGACGGGATCTTTAAGGGTTCAATAAATGATGATGATGATGATGATGAAGCCTTGCTTAAAAAGTGGCAAAAGTTCTCGATAAAGCGATTATCATGTGTCCACTTGCGATAATCGCCTGCAACGTCCCATCGCAGGCCTACCTTCTTTACGAAGCGTGGTCTCACGCAGGCTGTAGCCGGGCAAGTCCACCGCAAATGTTCTTCGTCACACAGGTCTGGCGCAGCACCACAATGGGAGAGTTTAGTTTAGTTTAGTTTATGGGGTTTAACGTCCCAAAGCGACTGAGGCTATGAGAGACGCCGTAGTGAAGGGCTCCGGAAATTTCGACCACCTGGGGTTCTTTAACGTGCACTGACATCGCACAGTACACGGGCCTCTAGAATTTCTCCTCCAAAGAAATTCCAGCCGCCGCGGCCGGGATCGAACCCGCGTCTTTCGGGTCAGCAGCCGACCACCATAGCCACTGAGCCACCGCGGCGGCCCACAATGGGAGACTTGTCAGTCACTTCTAACCGTTTGTAAGGCCACCGATGACGCACAGAGTCGCTCCTGCCCGAATCCGGCGCACAGATACCTCCTCCTCCCGAGTGGGACTACGGGGGAGAGGGTACGAACACGGAGGAATTAGAGCGCGTGTTCGCTGACGCAAAGCCTGTTTCTCGGAAACATGGGACAGGAACGGATCTGGGGGAAGAGGGGAAGGTGGCGGGATGCCTGATGTATCAAGGTACGTCATTGCATCCACTTGAATATTATGCGGATCCTGAGCATGGCCGCGAATCCAGTGTATGCGCACAGGACAGGGGTATTTTTTGCAAAGTTGGTGAATGGATTGTGTAACTTTGAATATGCGCCGGACAGCCTTAAGCTGCTTAAGGGCGGCAATGGAGTCGGTGTAAATGATAACAATATCGAAAGTAGGTACGAGTGGAAGAGAAGCAATTGCATTGCGTATCGCTTGAAGCTCCAAGGCAAGGGGGGAGCAAGTACCCGCGCTATATGTAGCGCGGGAGTTAAGATGGGAGGGACTCTAAAGAGCGGCAGCTCCCTGCAGTGCTGTGTGTGATGCATCGGTGTATATTATGCACCCTGAAGGCTGATGAACGGCTGATATCGGCGTCGAAGCAGAGGGGCATTTGTCTAAGTTATCAGTATGACCATGGAGGAAGAGAGTGTAAACGATGATGCTGAAGCGACATCTTGTGTGCTCTGTTTGCCTCACGCTGGTCGGTGATTTCACTTAATGTATTAAGTTGAGCGTACTCTTGCAGAATGGGTATGGGTGTGATACGAGGAAGATAAGTAATGGCGCGCATAGCCTCCCAATTGATTGATTCAAGAGAGTCCCGCTGTCGGCGGGTGAGGCCATGAAATTGGGCCTGGTACGCTAACCGCGGCTGGAGGATGGAGCGCGCGAGCTGACGGCCAGTATCAAAATGCGCTCCGCCAGAGCGCATAGCTATAAGACAGCGTGACAAGCGACGGCTGCGCCATTGGTGGATGGTTAATAAGTGCACTTGTGAGCGGAGCCGGACCCACCGACGCTCACCATATGTTTCCACGCTTTGGTCCTATCTTGAATTGTATATTCAATTCAAGATTCAGTCTGAGCGTTTTGTTAAGGAGCACCCGTTCCCGGGGTAATACGACAAATTTGTGGGCATGTTCAGCAACATGGTTGCTAGGTGTTCCCTCACAGCCCGCACTGACAGAATGTTACGTGTTCCCAGCTCGGCCGGCAGTACGACCACGTGTGTAGTGTGCTTTTTAATTTCATACCACAAAATTACAGAGGACAGTTACGGCTGCTTATTCTCTTTGAATACGGAAGCACTGTTTTTATTTCCATTATTTGTTTTGTTTTCCTCTTCCTTTCTAATGACACACCTACCGATGAGCGTACAGTCGTAAGGCAATGCATACACTAGATTCAACTTTGTTCTCTCTCCCGCTCTCTCGTCAAGAAGCAACGCGGTTTTGTTGCTTATGGGTTACGTTATTTCCCACACCTTCGAGAGAAATTTTTTCTCTTTGTTATCACGGTGACGTCATCTTGAATTTTAGAGCGCAGCTCTTTGGCGTCCGTTCCTGGGTTTCGCGTCGTCGTCGGCCTCGTAACCAGCTCCGCCCCCAATGACACGCTTTTCAATTGGTCGAAATGCTCGTGACGTCACAGTGCGCGAATTTCAAATGGGGCCAATTGTACTTTGGCTAGTAACCATGCAGGACATACTCTTGCAGCTTAACAAGGACATAATTGAAGCTGACGAGGGAACAGGAACGAAAGGAATATTGGGTTTAGACCTTGTTAAAGCTTTCGACAACGTCACCCACAAAGCCATTTTGACAAACTTGTCAGAAATCAACCCCGGAGAAAGGACGTACAACTACATCCGATCCTTCCTCACTAACAGAACAGCAGTGATAACGGTCGGAACAATAGAGTCCGCCCCAATCACACTAGGAAGTAAAGGAACGCCACAGGGCTCCGTCCTGTCCCCTTTCCTTTTTAACCTCTCCCTCATCAAAATTCCCCCCAAACTGGCACAAATACCAGACCTACATCACACGTTCTATGCAGATGACATCACACTTTGGGTAATCAAAGGATGCGAAGGCTACATAGAAGACACACTCCAAGCAGCAGTGGACATCATTGAGGCATGCGCATGGGAATCCGGCCTCACTTGTTCTGAGCAAAAATCTGAACTTTTAGTGATCCGTCGTAAACAAAGAGGTAGGCGTACCACGACAACCCCCCCGCAAATAAACGTCTATGTTAATGGACGATCTGTCAAAGAGGTACAGACCATGAGAATACTGGGGTTGTATTTACAAACAAATGGAAAGAATACTGACACACTCACTAAGCTAAAACGCACGGTAGAAGCGACGGCGCGATTAATCCGCCGCATAGCTAACCGCAGACAAGGGGTGAGGGAAAGAGATTTATGCCGACTAGTGCAGGCCTTTGCGCTAAGCAGGATACTCTATGCCACCCCTTATCTCAAATTTTCGAAAGCAGAAAAGGACAAATTGGATAGTATGATACGGCAGGCCTATAAGGCTGCGTTAGGACTCCCACTAAATGCCTCAACTGAAAGGCTTATGAGGTTAGGAATACATAACACCTACAATGAACTGAAAGAAGCCCATTTAATGGCTCAAACAGCGCGATTAGCCAATTCCAGAACTGGCAGGAGTATTCTTACCAGGCTCGGAATTAACTTTCAACCTACGAATAACGATGCTAAAGTAGACTTACCCCGCGACTATAGGACGGCCCTACTAATCAAACCACTCCCCAAAAACATGCACCCCTTACACCATGAGGGTAGAAGACAAGCAAGAGCCAAAGCCTTACATAACAAATACAGACAGTGCGCTGGAACACTTTATGTAGATGCAGCAGAATACAAAAATACCAATGCCTTTGCAATTGTGGTTGTGAACGAGAATGGTGACCACATCGTCTCGGCGACAATCAAAACGAAATCCTCTGAAACGGCAGAAGAGGCGGCTATAGCCCTCGCCCTAGCGCATACCCAAGGAAGCATCATCTTCAGCGATTCCAAAATGGGTATCAATAATTTCGCTAAAGGGCGAATTACAAACACCTCCCTTAGAATCCTTAACGCAACCAAATTCTCACCAAATTATTCCGAATTGATATGGGTCCCAGCCCATTCGGGGAATCCGGGGAACGAGGCAGCCCACAATAAAGCCCGAGGTTTCGTCGACCGGGCCGTGGATGAGCCTGGCTCCCTGAATTTCACGAAGGACTCCATGATCACATATCATGATCTCACCAATCATTTTAAACTAGAGAGGAGAATTTTCCCCCCTCCAGACAAAAGACTTAGTAAAGAACAAGAGGTTACGTGGCGTCGTCTACAGACGAGATCGATACGCACCCCATCACTCCTCGCGCGCATTTATCCAGATCTTTACAACCCAAACTGCAAACACTGTGGCCAACGTGCTACCTACGATCACATCCTGTGGGACAGCAAAATAGAGCCACCTCCGGGTGATCTAGTTACAGCTCCTTCTCTCGAGCGGTGGGAGACCGTGCTGGCTAGCTCTGACCCCAGAACGCAAGTTTTGGCGGTGGAGTGGGCTGACAAAGTCGTCGAGGGCTATGTACTCTCGACCACTTAACGCGACCTCTTGCCAAGCTCTTCCCGGCGAATAAAATGTTTTACAATCAATAGTAACCATGCAACCAATCAAAGGGATCGTATAGTGATGCTGCAACTAAGTTGGACTGAGTTTAGTTAATTGCTTAATTAATCAATTAGCCTAATTAATATAGAGGAGAATGAAGAGGTCAGAAGAAAAGAAAACAAAGACGCGCGCCGCAGCGACAACAGCGTCCGCGGAAGGAGACGCTGCTGAAAAAAACAGATAAGTACGTAGCCGCGTTCCCTCCACCACCACGCACTTCCCCACTCAGTAAGACGTTGCTCGTTTCATATACGTTGTGTCGAACATCCTAGACAGTTCCAACAATTCACAGGTTAATGACAGAACACGATAGATAGAAATACAATAATATAAATATGAAATAGCCTAATTAACCTTTCTAGTTAGACCGCATAAATCAATAAAACCGAGAACGAAATTGGTCGAGTTGGGGAATCGAACCAGGGTCTCCGGAGTGCGATACGAGCACGCTAGCCACTCCGTAATGCCAGCTGAATGGTTTGGAATGAACAAAGGCGCGTCTAGCTAATACGGCGTCTTCGTTCACTCCCATCTTCCCCCTTTCCCTTACGGCGAGGTGCAGGTGTCCACCCAGATATGCGAGAGAGATACATTTCCTTTCCTCAAAAAATAAATTTACCGTCCAGCAAGGGGTACAGCCGAATTGGCGATGGCGTTCTGTGGACTCCTTGGCAGCGTTGCAAGACGCTGTCGCGTTCCACTCTTACAGGCGAAGCTTAACATGTTAACCACACATCAGTAACACACGCAGACAGCCAATGGACGCGTCATTCGCTGGCAGCACTTGATTCATCATTCACAACCACATTCTTAACGTACGCTCCCTTGCCGCACATGCCAAGGACGTACACCACGATCACATTCTGCGCCATTCCTCTGTACTTTGCTTTGCTGAAACCTGGATGGATCCCGAAGAGCCTCTCGAAATCATAGATTTCCTATACTGCTGTGGTGCTCGCAGAGACCACAACAGAGCGGCGGGAGTCGCTATCTACTTGCGCACAGGTCTCTCTGCAGTACCAGTCGAAATGTTTGGCACGTCACATGAAGTTGGCGAACTGTGCGCCGCAAAGTTGCCCAACGGCTTGCTGGTAGAAGGTGCCTACTTCGCCCCTACCGCACTCACGAAAGACGTTGCAGAAGAACTTGCTTTGGGGCTAGTTGGTTCATGATTGTAGTTCAGAATGGCGCAAAAGACACACACACAGGGAAAAAGGGGATGACACACAAAGTTGTGTCATCCCCTTTTTTCCTGTGTGTGTGTCTTTTGCGCCATTCTGAACTACAATCACGAAAGACGTCGTGCACTTCCTGCAACTCGCATTAACCGTCCATCGATCCACACCGATGTTAGTAGTGGGGGACTTTAATGTTGACATAAAGACAAACAGCAATTTCCTAACACTTATGCAGTGAGGATGACATTGATGTAATCTTAGTTCTTGCGTCAATCAACGAAAAACTTGAGCGCCTGCCAGCTCTAGTTGAAAAAGTAAACAGCATGGAAGAGGCAGTTCAGTTTCTGTCGCAGAAATTCGATGAATTTCAAGAAAAGATTGCTAATCAAGATACTGAAATCAAAGGGTTAAGAAAAAGAGTGGCAGAACTGGAGGAAACAGAGACAGCGCATGCAGCCGTTGAATCCGAACTTCAAGGGGGGGGGGGGCGCTACGAGCGGCTGAGGCAAGCGGACGCGTCTCACATCGCCTCCGCGGTTTTTCGATGCTTTCTGCGGATTTAAGTCTGCGTCTTCAGAAACTTTTGCGGGGACCGACGCCGGAAGTCTGCAGGACTACCGGGATAACAAATCCACGGCAAGTGAACTGACTTTTTGTGCTCACATCACGATCTTCAGTTCGCCAGCTTGACGACCAAGCTAAGCCTAACGTCGACTCTGGCCGCCGACGCCCGTAGGGTGCCGGCGAGGCAAGTCACCGGCCTCTTGTGGCCCAGGACTGCACTCGGAGGCCGACATGGAAGTTACGGTTGAAGGTGAGACGCTATCGCCGGAGGACTTTTCCATCCAAGCCGGATGGTTTACGATTGATAAGTCAAAACGCAGCGCTCGTAAGAGCGACAGCCATGAGGCAGGGGGACGCCAGGATGGCGTTCGGAACGAAGGAAGACAACAAGATGGTCAGCGAGGGGCTGCCAACTCAGCTAAGACGGAGGGCAGGAAGATGGCAATGCGTTCGGTGGAAACGCAGCACGTTCGTCTTCCCCCCGGACTACATAAAGTCGTCATTAGACCGCAAGGCGGACTTCGACCGCTCTCAGCATGCAAAACTGAGACGGTCTCTGACATCGTGAAGTCGGCGGCAGGTATTGCGGCGGCTGACGCAAGAGATGATATCGTCCTTCTGAATCAGAAGCAAAACGCCATTCTGGTAGGCACCGACAGCTCTGAACGAGTGCGGAAGTATATGAATATTGGGCATCTCACTTTAGGGACGGAAAAACTTGCAACGTTTGCGTATCTTGTGACGCCGGATGGACACGGCAAAGGAGTTATTCACGGAGTTCCGCTGACTCACACGATTGAACGGGTGCGTGAGAACCTGATCAACAAGTACAACCCTGAGATTGTCGGGGTTAGAAGATTAGGAAAAGACTCGAGCTCTATTCTGCTGCTCTTCGCAGATGAAAAGGTGCCATATTGGATCTACTACGCGAGCACCCCCTTTCGGTGCCTATTATATAAGAAAAAATACGAAGTGTGTTTCAAGTGCGGCCAGCTCGGACATCGCGCCGATGTCTGCCCGAACGCAGGCGTGGTCAAATGTCGAGGATGTGGCATGGACAACCCAACGCAAGACCACTCGTGTGAACTTAAGTGTGCTCTTTGTGGCAAGGGACATGAACTGGGACACAAAAAGTGCCGTGAGATGTATAGGATTCCTTACATACTCAAAAAGCGCCAGTGGGAGAAGAAGACCCACGACAAGACGGCAAATTCATCAGACAATACATCAAACCGGAGGAGCCGACCTAGGACCAAGGAGGAAGAGGGCTATCGCGGCCGCTCGGTTTCCTTCCCTCGTCTCGGGTCACGGGGCCATTCCAGCTCTAGGGACCGTTCCGGCTCCAGGGGCCGTTCAAGATCCAAGCCCCAGTCTGGTTCCAGGACCGGGTCCCAGTCCAGGGGCCGCTTGAGCTCCCGAGGGCGATCACCGTCGGTGTCTTCAGCCAAGAACAAGACGGCAGCCGACCATAAAGAGGTGAGCTGGGTAGGTCGATCCTCCCAAAATAATTCGGATAAGGGGGCAGATGAGCTCCTCCAATTGAGAAAGATGGTTGAGACCCTTACTGACACCGTAAGGAAACTTACTAAAAAAACAGAACAGTTAGAGAAGGAAAATTCAGAACTCCGGAAGATGGGCCAATCCCGGCTTACTCAACAACCAAAGACAACGCCTGCACTGGTGGAGGCGGCGGCCGGTGTCAGTGATGCCTCGGTGGCGCCACCATCGCTTCCCCCGCCTACAAAAAAGAGGACGTGTGACAACACGCAGCCCGAGCTCACCCTCGCAGAGGTATGCAGGAGGCTAGAGGACAAAATTGATGCCCAGGTTCAGGCCACAGATAACAAAATTCAGGCACAAATTCAGTCCATTTTTAACGTTGTTCAGGAAATCACTACAGAAACCAAAAGGCTAGGAAACGAGCTGTTAGCTATGAATGCATGGCGGCAGGCCGTAGAGAATAAGACAGACGCTATTACGATAACCCTTCAACAACTTCAAAATGGCCAGGCAACATAAGGACAATAGATATACGCTCTGGCAGTGGAACTGTCGGGGATACCGCCGGAAGCGAGCAGTTCTTCAACAACTCCTCATTGGTAAAGACTGCCCGGACGTGATCGCTCTTCAGGAAACTGGGGGGATTGCAAAATTATCAGGCTATCAATCTTTTAATACCTCTGGCGAGAAGGCGGGAGTTACCACCCTCGTCAAAAGAAACATAACGGCTATTGCGCATGACACGGGGATCAGTCACGTAGAGCACGTTCTTCTAGAACTCATTCCGAATAATAAAATTAAGACCAGCCTATTTGTGCTTAATATATACAGCAGTCCAAAACAAAGAAAGCTCGCTTCGGGTCGCTTCTTCAAAAAACTCTACGCATTGCTAACAAACAAGCGGTGGTGGTAATGGGGGACTTCAACGCCCATCACGCTGCTTGGGGGTACCAGAGAGAATGTGTCAAGGGTAGAGAGCTCTGGCTCGATATGCAACAAGGGGCCTTCACCCTACTTACGGACCCTCAGTCTCCCACTAGAACGGGAAATAGCGTCAGTACGGACACATCTCCGGACCTCACCCTCGTTAAGAACGTCGGCAGCGCAAACTGGGTTAACACTCAAGAAAATTTAGGCAGTGATCACTTTATTTTGGAAACGGTAATTACTGCTGGGCCCTATAAACGCCCAGGCCGACGTCACTCACTTGTTGAGTGGGACGCCTTCCGAAAAATCCGGGAACAGAGCGCTAACACCACAGAAATTGATGACATTGAGGAGTGGATAAGGCAGCTCCAATTGGACGCTCGTAAAGCGACCCAGACTGTGGCGGAAGACTCAGGCCTAGAAACAATGGACACCCGCCTCCTCCATATGTGGCAAGCCAAAACCAGTATGGAAAAGCGACTTAAAAGTCAAAAGTGGAATCGTAACCTTCGCAGAAGGATAGCAAGGCACAACAAAGAGATAGAGGAATATGCGCTCAAACTTTCTAGGCAAAACTGGGAATCGCTATGCGACAAAATGGACGGGAATATAAGTCTGGCTCGCACATGGAGTTTACTCAGATACCTCCTAGACCCTGACGGATGTAAAACGGCCCAGAGGCAAAACCTCCAAAAGATCCAGCATAAACATGAGGGTACAGAGCAAGAGCTGCTCGATGAGATTCGATCTAAGTACATAGGGGACACCGAGAAGGTACCTCTGCATGGTTACTGTGGGACACCCAACGATCGCTTGGACGAACCCATTACTGAATCCGAAGTGCGAGCAGAGCTTGCTAGATTAAATACTAATTCAGCGCCCGGACCGGATGGGGTAAGCAACAAATTGCTCAGAAATCTCGACGACAACTCTATAACAGCACTCACTGCCTACATGCAGAAATGTTGGGAGGCGGGTGAGATTCTTAAGCAGTGGAAGTCGGCTAAGGTGGTACTTATTCCTAAACCGGGGAAACCTTTGTCGATCGAGAATCTAAGGCCTATATCCCTAACCTCCTGTGCAGGGAAATTGATGGAGCATGTAGTGCAGACACGTCTCAACAACTACATGGAAGACCACCATCTTTATCCTATCTCCATGGTGGGATTCAGGTCTCATCTCTCAACGCAGGACGTGATGCTGCAACTAAAACATGAAATCCTGGACTCACAAACGCGGGACGCGAAGGTCATTCTGAGTCTTGACCTGGCGAAGGCTTTCGATAACGTCACGCACAAGGCGATCCTGGATAATCTCAGCCTCCTGGGAGTAGGCCCGAAAACCTACAACTATGTTAAAAATTTCCTTTCCGACAGAGTGGCCCAAATTAACTTCGGGGAAAGTAAATCAGACTACATAGAGCTAGGTAGCAAGGGGACCCCGCAGGGATCTGTACTGTCCCCGCTTCTTTTCAACGTGGCCATGATCGGGCTTCCTAGCAAACTAGCAGCGATTGAAGGTCTCAGTCATTGCATGTATGCGGATGACATTACTATGTGGATTGGCAAAGGAACTGACGGTCAAATAGAGGAGACTCTCCAAATGGCCATAGGAGAAGTTGAAAAGTATGTAAATGATAGGGGGCTTAGGTGCTCCCCGCAAAAATCGGAAATGCTTTTTTACCAACCAAAGAGGAAATCACGGTCGGATCCCCCGCGGATATCTCTTAAGGCTCAGGGACTCGATATCCCGACGGTGGACAGGATTAGAGTCTTAGGGCTGTACATTCAAAACAACGGTTTCAATGGAGAAGCAATAAAGAAGTTGGAGATATGCGCGCAACAGACTATGCGGCTCATCCGCAGAATCGCAAATAGGCGCTATGGCATGAAAGAAACGAATCTAATCAGATTAGTTCAAGCCTTTGTAATAAGTAAGATTGCTTACGTAGCTCCTTTCCTTAATCTCAAGGCAGCGGAGAAGTCCAAGCTGGAAGGGATCATTCGCAGAAGTGTCAAGCAGGCGCTGGGTTTACCAATTCGGACCCCCACCGCAAAACTTTTAGAACTAGGTCTTCACAACACATTGGATGAAATTGTGGAAGGCGTGACAGTCTCGCAGTACGAAAGGCTGTCGGGAAGCGTTACAGGCAGGCAAATCCTCGCGAAACTAGGAATAAATTACGAGAGTCAGCGAGGTCCGAAAGTGGACATATTAAGAGCGTGCGCGATAGGCTGATGATCCCACCACTACCGAAAAACATGCATCCCGTCCACCACAAGGATCGCAGAGAGAAACGGGCTGAAGCCCTCGGCAAATGTTTCAAAAACTATCCGATAGAAGACGTGGCCTACGTGGACGCAGCTAATTGCGGGAGGGGGAGAATGGTGATAGCGGTAGCTAGCGCCGAGACATATCTCCGAGCCGGCGCTTCGATCACGACGGACAGTCCCGAAATTGCAGAAGAAGCCGCCATCGCACTTGCAATAGTGGGCACGGATGCGTCAATGATAGTCAGTGACTCAAAGGTAGCAGTGATGAACTTTGCCAAGGGGAGGGTCTCCCCTCTGACGAACGGAATCCTGCGGACTGCAAGGGACGACCGCAAAATTCGCATAGTCTGGACACCTGCACACGCATCCCTGGCTGGAAATGAAGCAGCTCACGAACTGGCTCGAGGTCTTGCTTTCCGAGCCAGTGGCCATACCGAGGGCTTCGCAGACAGGGATCGTCTTGTAGGTTACAGAGAAATCACACAACATTATAGGCTCAATCGAACAAAGTACCCCGCTGCTGATAAATCATTGACAAAGAGTCAGGCCACCTCTTGGCGCCGTCTCCAAACTTATACGTTTCCGAACCCGGTTATGTGTAGTCGTTATTATCCGGGACAATATTCAAACGAGTGTAAGCAATGTAAGGCCAAAGCGGATCTCAACCATATTCTCTGGTAATGCCCTTTTGCCCCCCTGGAGGGACAAAAAATAAAGTCACTTGAACAATGGGAGGCTCTCCTACTCAGCTCCGATCCGGAGACTCAAACAAAAGTCGTCCAACTGGCCGAAGACGCCGCCAGGAGCCAAGACCTTCTGGCCGTCGTTTAGGCGGGGGGCCTATATGCCCTTCAGACTGTTGGCAATAAACGTTTTACAATCCAATCCAAAAAAAATCCGAACTTCAACGTCAGGTTAACGACCTTGAGTTCAGAAGTAGGCGACTGAACCTTGAGGTCCATGGAATCCCTGTTGTGGAGGATGAAAAACTCATATGCTGTCTAAATGAGGTAGCTGATAAACTCCAGATACCTCAGCTTGAAGAGGCTGACGTTGCAGCCGTGCATCGACTGCCCGCTAGGCAAGACAACGTGCCGGGAATTCTTGTCCATTTCACAAAGCAGGGAACCAGAGACACATGGCTTAAGAAAAAAAACGCCCTGAGGAATGAAACCCCTGCAATTTTCTTTCAAGAAAACTTGACTCGGCATAACAGGGACCTTCTAAGGTCGGTAAAGGAAGCAGCAAAAGAAAAAGGCTATAAGTTTGTTTGGTACGTGAACGGCAAGGTCCTTGTTCGAAAGGCTGACAGAGCTAATGCAATTCACGTCAGGGATAAGGGAGAGCTGGACGACCTTTAAAGGGTGCGTTTTTTTTTGTTTTTTTTTTCGCAACAAAAGAAGGATGCATAACGAAGTGGATTTTTACTTGCCTGATGATGTAGATGAAATTGTCGCAACATTTCCCGCATCTCCCTTAAAAAGTATCGACATGAACACGCGTTCTGTCAGAAATAAGGTGTCATCCCTGGAGGAGTTCTTTACTGGTTTCTCTTTTCAATTTTCGGTTATTATGTTAACAGAGACATGGAGCACTAATGAATGTGATGTTTTTAGGTTGCCTGATTATAATACCCACTATCTGAACCGGTCGGACTCTCGAGGGGGCGGAGTGCCATTGCTGATCACAAATGATGTAGAATGTCAGATCATTGATTCTTACACAGTGCTTTCACCAGACTATGAAATGCTGACCCTGTGCACTGCTAGACATGTATTTTCTGTGTGCTATCGACCACCGAATGGTGATTTGCCTGCGTTTCTGCAGTTCTATGATCAGTTCCTGGCTTATGTGCTTCAAAATCATAACTCTAAACCTCTAATAGCTGGTGGAGATTTCAACGTCGACATGAGTGTGAACAGTCAATCATCAAATGCTTTCAATATGGTCATATTATCGAATGGTTTTGCTAACTTAATTGACACACCAACCAGGATTACACCTGAAGGCCAGTCCACTCTGGATTTATTTATTACCAATTCCTTGGGGCCGAATGTTAAATCTGGAGTTTTGTCATGTTCTATCAGCGATCATTTGCCAGTGTTCTTGTGTGCAGAATCAAGCAGGTCAATAAGAAAAAAATCCCCACCAGTAATGTACCAACTAATAACAGACACAACACTGAATTCCTTTCGTGACGCCCTGTTGTCAGTGGAATGGGACACGATCGGTAATCTCACAAATGCCAGTGAAGCGTACGATAAGTTTATGGATATACTGACCCAACTATACCACAAGAGTTTCCCGTCAAGAACACGCAAAAAAAGTAAAAGAACACGCAAACCATGGCTTACACCTGAATTACGGAGTGAAATGAAAACGAGGGACAAGCTATATCAACATTTCCTTCATACGCGATCAGCAGATGATCTTGTCCAATTTAAAAAGTATCGTAATAAGCTAACAAAGAAGTTGAGAAATGCACGAGCAGCATATTATTCATCTTTGTTGGATATTGAGTGCCGTCAAAACAGTCTGTTATGGTCGAGGTTGAACACCATCCTTAACCGTGGTCACTCGCATAAGCCTTCATTGAAATTACAAGTTGATGGAAAAGAATTATCTGGTGCAGAACTAGCTGATGCTTTTAACAATTTTTTCACTAGTATCGCTCCTGCTTCCTCTATATCCTCTCATGCTAGCAAATATGTTTCCACTTATATTAACAACACAATATACCTTCAGCCCGTAACAGTGGATGAAATCATGTCCGTTATACAAGCCTTAAAGAACTCTAGCAGTTGTGACATCGATGGTTTTCAAGTACGCCCAATCAAACATGTAGTTGATATTATTGCCCCCATCCTCACCCACATTTTTAACATGTGTTTAGAATCAGCAACTTTCCCAGCGAGAATGCAGTGCGCAAAAGTTACTGTTCTGTACAAAAAAGGAGATTGTAATGAGCTGGGAAATTACAGGCCGGTATCTATTTTACCGATCTTTTCAAAGCTGTTTGAAAAAGTCTTGTATTCGAGGATGGCAAATTTCATTGAAAAACATAATCTGTTAACACCACACCAGTTTGGTTTCCGTAAAAACAAATCAGTTGAATTAGCGTTGCTAGAGCAGAAAGAATATATATTAACGGCGTTTGAAAACAAAGCAATAGTTGTTGGCATTTTCGTGGACTTTTCTAAAGCCTTCGATTTAGTTAACCATAATATTTTGCTGGAAAAATTAAGTAAGTATGGAATACGAGGACAGGCACTAGCTCTTATGAAATCCTACCTATCCAATAGAACTCAAGTTGTGAAAATAGGTGCCTTTACATCGAAAGCTAAAGCTGTTAATTGTGGAGTGCCGCAGGGAAGTATTTTAGGACCTTTACTTTTTAATCTCTATCTGAATGATATCGTCACTATTAACCCTAAAGCAAAATATATTATCTATGCAGATGACACTAGTATTTTTTTGCTGGCAATGATATTAATCTTCTTGTTGAACAATGTAACAGTGCAATGAAATCCTTAGAGGAATGGTCGAGAGTAAATGCAATGAAGGTAAATGAAAGCAAAACAAAAGCGATTATATTCAGGCCGAAGAACAAGCACATACCTCCACATCAAGATATTATAATAAACTCACGATGCATCGCTTTAGTCGAGAATTTCAAATGTCTGGGTGTCACCTTTTCCGCAAATATGTCCTGGGATAATCACGTCAAGTATGTTCTAAGCAAAATAAGTCAAATAACTGGTGTAATAGGTCGTTTAAGGTATATCCTTCCCACACACATCAAACGTTTGCTTTATCACTCACTCTTTCAGTCACACTTGAACTATTGTCAACTAGTATGGGGAAACACAACATCCACTAATATAGAACACATCCACCTGTTACAGAAAAAGTATCTCCGACACACATATAATGCTTCTTATACTGCTTCCACCTCAACTTTCTTTAGCAACTCTGGTGTAATTCCAGCTCACAATCTATATAGATATCGCTTAAGCCATGTGTATAAACAAGAAATCCACAGGAATATCAACAATATACGTAACCTATCCCAATTACAGGACAGAACTCCAAGTTACATTACAAGACACTTCGAGGATTGGTCAGTACCAATGTCACGTTCAAGTTACGGGAAACAGTGCCTTAAGTACACAATACCAATGCTCTTGAATTATTATAATTCTGTCCGTTTTGACCTTTTCACGGCAACTTACAAGGACCTCCGGCAGATGTATTTGGTTTCTGTGTAATGTTGTCTAGCCTTGCTGTTGTTTTCGTTTGGATTTGTAGAAGTGAGTTCCGCTGTTGTTTTCTATTCTTTTTGTTGTTTTCTGTTGTTTTCGTTTACGAGTACGAAGTCTGTATCATATTAAAAATGTATGTATATGTTTGCATATCAAGAATATGTCACGTGATGCCGCCACTCTGCCAAAATAAGGGATTGTGGACCCGTCAAGCTGTCCAAGGACAGCTTTTTTTCTACAATCCCCCATCTGTATTTGATGGCAAATAAAGATTTCATTTCATTTCATAACATCCCGTTCCTCTCGCTCGTAACGCGTCCCACGGCTGTGACAACCTCGCGAGGCACTTGTATAGATCTCGTCTTTGAGAATCAAGCATTGGTGTACCAAGTCGAACATATATCAGTCTATTTCTCCGACCGCAAAGCTTCCTTCATGACTGTCAAGAACTGTTAGCGGAGTCTTTGTTAAAGGAATACGTGTGAAAAATAAAAAAAAAATTCTGTGATAGCGCATACATGTGTTGCTCGATTTCTTTGCCTCAATCTATCGAAAAGGTAAAACAGCTTATTTGCTGCGCTCAAATTTCGCATTAGGAAGTAACGTAATCGTCGGTAATTTTTTTTGTGACCACTGCTGCTCGCAAAAGCCCGCGCCTGGTTTCGTTGCCGACGCACCATATAATACTTTCGCATTGAAAATATCTGAAGTAATTATTGTCACCATTATTCGCCACACGTTCGCTGCCAGAGGACCTTAGGCCAGTAAGAAAATGTTTGAAATCATACCGCAGTTATAACTTCGCTTAGTGTCCGCATTTAGTTTTGCGAAATTGAAAGAATGCAAATATCAGTAAGTTCGATATTCGCTTTCTCGGTTGGATTCACTCAAAATAGACTTGATTTCGCACCCGTGTTCGCGTCCTGTTTTAGGGCGCGCACGTATTCTCAGAGCGTTCCTAATACAATGGTAAAGCGCTGCGGAAATGCCTAAAAGAAAGCAGTTTAGATGTAAGGATGTAAGATGTAAGGAGATGTAAGAAAAGGATGGTGAATTCTTAGCCTTGGAGGTTTGGCTCTGAAGAAAAGACTGAAAGCACAGCGTGGACGTGCGTTTAGGTTGTGCTTATCTAGTGCCCTAATGAATTGGGTGGGGAATGAAAACGCCACTATAGCGTCGCGGGTGAATTCTATCCATCCGTCCGTCCGTCGTCCCATTAACCAACCCATCCATCCATCCGTCCACAACCAAATCATCCAATCATCCGTCCACAACGATCCCATCCATCCATCTATCCGTCCGTCCAAAACCAACCCATCCATCCGTCCACAACCAACACATCCATTCATCTATCCGTCCACAACCAGCCCGTCCATCTATATGTCCACAACTAAACCCATCACTCGATCCGTCCGTCACAAAATATCTGGGCGCATAGCCAAGAAGACTCCATACATCAGTAGCAAGAAAGAAAAACAAAATTAAAGGGGACACCTCAGCTCCGCCTGGAGGGTTCGACGCGACCGCGTTAATGCCCATATATGGGTAATTCGTCATTCTCCACTTTATATACATGGATAGATTCCTAGGAGTCCTCACACCACTCCTGTCGCAGTGGTGAAGCGATGCGCCACTGCCCTGCGATGGCAGCTGCTGCCACTTTCGGGCCTAGAGAGACTCAGGTTGCTCTTCCCGAGCAACCTCTCGTGACCGACCATTATCTCCCACCTGACACGGCGCGCAGTTCGCCACAAGGTTAGGAAAACTAGGTGGCCCACCTGCCTCCTAGGTCTTCTCTGAGGATTTTTAGTGGATTCGCTCACGGTTAACGACACCGACGACGACGCCGGATTTTCTGCGACACGACCTCTTTAGTGTTATCACGTTAAGAGAGTTCTGCTGCCCTCTTATCTAAGAGTACGCTACCTGAAGTTTTGCGTTGTCTCTACAGAAGCTCTCGCAGGTAGTGACATTACAGCATGCGTTACAGACGTCTTAGACCTGACACTTTCCTTCAAGGACGAAGTTACGAAATATAGCTTGTATATTACGATGAGAACTTCATTTTCTGTGCAGCGAAAAACAAAATACACTGTTGCATTAGTTGCACTAGTGGACGCCATTCTGAAGCAGCGTGTTCTGGCAAATTCTAGGGGCCAATGAAGTCATTGTCCACTTGTCGCTAACAAGTGTTCGGATTTTAGCCGCTAGTTTCAGAAAGTGACAACGCCCAGATATGAAACACGCTTTAATTTCGGCCCCGCAACTGGCTTTGTGCGAGGGAATCAAGACAGTAGTACAGTATATCTGTTCACACATCAGAAACTAATGCAAAACAGTAGAAGAACTCTGGTACGTTTCTACGGACTTTGAACTCTGAATTAGGGATGCTGAAGCGACGGTTCCTGGACGTCCGCCACCATGATGTACTTCCTCACGTGCAACCAGCAATCGTCATTCAGTTCGTCCAGCTGCATCTGGCCGTCGCGGCGGGCGCAGCACTTGACCCTGTACTTCACAACGCAGGCCGCCCTAAAGAAGCCATTCATGTCAGCGATGCTGTGCAGCGCCCGTTTTATCATTGCTTTTGCTTCGTCACACTTCACGGCCGCCTCGTCTGCAACCATTTCTACGAGCTTCGGATGATCGGACACAAACTCCAGGGCACGCACGCAATGGCTTCTCTTGTCGCCCAACACGAAGCTGGTTGCCCGGATGAGGAGGCTGCAGTTCCGTCTCGTAATCTCCTGCACTGTGAAATGTTCTTGCTTGGCTTCGTCCCAATATGGCACTCGGACTCGAAGGAGGTTGTAACTACCGGCGACAACAGGTGCCAGGCGCTGCAAGAAGTGAACATTGGTGCTGTTTTCACAATCTACTTCCATGTGATGGAGATATGGACAGCGAGCTATGGATTCAGCGAGTAATGCGCAGTCGGCGTCGGAAAAATCTAGGTTTTTCAGCGTGACAGCGTTGAGGTTGGTGTTCAACGAAATCGCTTTGACCACTGCACTTTGTGCTACGTAATGAATTGGATCTGCTTCATCGGGAAAATACCCCGCCAGTTGAAGCCACAGTTCTTTAAGGCTGGCAGCCCCTGCTATGAATGCAGTCAAGTAGGAATGAACTCCTTCGTTCAAGTACTGTGAATCTATCATCAAGAAGGCTGACCTAAGGTGCCGGCAGGACCTTAGCATGTCTAACGTAGCGCAAAAATCGTTGTTCCCGTGCAGTGTATCCCAAGATACGGCAGTAACTTCAGGGCAGTCGGGAATATCCTTGAATGTGATGTAATCCACATAGTGGTTCTTGATGACCACCCTTTGCGCGAGACCACTCTCTCGAATCGTCCGGCAAATTTCCTTCAGGTCACAAGGCGACGGAAGGTTGAGAACGGTGACCCGAGTGAGGGTGGTATTGTGCATCAAGGCACGGAAAAACGCGTGAATGTCTGTCTCTTGGAAGTCGATAAAGTCGATGATCAGCGTCTCAAGGACTGAGTTCTTTTTCAATGCAGGCAGCCACGACCTCACTGTTTTTTGCTGGATGCCTTCCAGATTTCTAGGACAGAATGCATATTGTTCTTCCAGCGGTACCGTTATCCAAGTCAAGCTCAGCCTCCGTAGGGTTCTGTTCTGGGCGACCACTTGAGCGAAAATGTCGATATCTTCAGCCCCGTAGTACCCTGTCACGACAGTCAGTTCCTGCAACATTGTCATTGTAGAGATGGCACTGACAAGGTTTCGTAAAATCGCCGTCTTTGTCGCATCTTTTGATATGAGAGCAATTCTCTTGAGCGTCGAGTTATTCTTCAAGTAATCGGCGAAACAATCCAGCCAGAAGAAGTTTTCCGAAACAGAGAGACTAGCCACGGTGTTGTTCTAGATGAGCTGTGCGATGAATTCGACAACCGTCTTCGGAATCAGTTCCAAGTGGGCCACGTCAATGGTTACTAGTCTGGCCACCGCGCAGCCGACAGAAAATGTGTTGACATACAAATAGTCGAATTTCTTGCGACACTTGACAAAGAGCAGCTCCTCGATCTGCGTCATTGAATTGATGAGTTCGAGCACCCGTTCATCCATGACGTCTTCCATGCTGCTGACAATTGCCTCGCAGCAGCGGACAAGCAGCTTTTTCACACCGCGGCTGAGTGTCAGGGCCTGCATGAGATGCACACATCTGGTGACGTTGCAGGTCAGCTCGACATACACGAGGCATCCATGCTGCGTGAACAACCAATGCAGGAGATCACTGGCAATGCGTGCGGAATGAATCACTTGCGAGTCATGTTCATGCGGGAACGACTCCAGCGCCACCAGTCGCAAGTCACCAACGTTGGCTTCATCCTCTCGCAGCTGGAGGCCCAAGTGCCAGAGGACGGCGTTGCAGGCTTCTAGGTGCCCTAGCAACTGGCAGACACGTCTCGGGCCGCTACGAGTGCAGGAAAGACGCAGCTGAGGAGGAACAACCTGGACTGTGCTGTGAAGAACGAGCATATTTGCAACTTCAGTCGCTTTCCGTGGCGTCCTTTCCATGGAAGACGGCTTGTTCGTGGCACGGAGCTGCACACAAGAAAAACGCTTGTCAAGCAGATTGGCAATCTCAAATCTCCAGCTTTCTGAACTTGTCCTCTCAGTATCTGAATCAATATTTCCTACGAAAACCGCAACAGCGAAGCGTTAAATGGAAGTGAAATTGAAGATCTAGTTGCGCGACGTTATAGCGAATTGCACAGTTAATTAGTAAACTGTAGCCCACTCAGATTTAACGCGTATTCCCTTGTGCGCATTTTGTCGCGTGGTGAACAAAGCCCTACGTGCACATAAATAAAATTTCTACCTTAAAGGGCAACTGCGTATGTTTTAGAAATCGATGAGCTTAAAATTGTCGATTGTGTGAAACCTGCAGCTAAAGCATGCGAAGTCCTTTTGGGCTAGCATTTGAAATGGTGACGTAGTCGCCGATTAAATTCGCGAAGGCCTTCAAGCTTCTCCGCAGCGCACAACGCCAAGTGGGGGGGGTCGCATAATGACGTCATCGAAGGTATCGGTACATAAAGCCCTCCGCGCCTGTCCTGTGTCTTTCTTACTCTTGTTCTTCGTCTTTTGCGCTTTGTCACCATGAACCAATTAAGCCTGTCCTTCGCCAGTTGCGGCCACCGTATTCCTGCAAACTTCTTAATCTCATCCGCCCACCTAACTTTCTGGCACCCCCTGCTACGCTTGCCTTCTCTTAGAAACCACTCCGTTACCCTTAAGGACCATCGGTTATCTCATACATGTCCTGCCCAAGCCCATTTCTTCCTCTTGATTTCGACTAGGATGACAGTAACGCGCGTTTGTTCCCTGACCATCTCTGCCCTTTTTCTGTCTCTTTATGTCGCACCTTCTTTATTCCTTTCAACAGCTCGCTGCGTTGTCCTTATGTTTCAAGTTCTTGTCTTATCCTCTCTTGTAAATTAAGATAATAATAGCGTTCTTCCAAGCACTTGGTACGCTAGAGGTAGCAAGGCATTGCGTATACAGGGTGGCTAGATTTTCTAGCACACTCTCCCCTCCGCCCTTCGAGAGATCTGCAGTCACCTGGTTCTCACCAGCTTCTTTGCATTGCTCCTAAGACGTTCTTTACTGCGCAAAAACGAGCCTTACGCGAGCTCGGGAAGACCAACCCGGGTCTCGAGAGTCAAATCGGTAACTGTGTTTGAAACGGCCACTTGCAGGGCAGTGGCGCATCGCTTAACCGCTGCACCACTGCGCCAGTAGTGGCAGGAAGACTTCCCGCGATCTATGAAAGAAAAGGAGTACTTGCGCGGACGGGATCTATAATGCGATCTATCACAAACTGCCCCTAAAGGTGTAGGGGTACCTTACGGTAGATCGAATTAGTGAATAAATCAGTTAATCCAATAAATTAACTACTTAATTAGTACATTGGTACGCTCACTAGACGCTCAAGCAAGGTACCCACGTCTTCAGATGTGGTGGAACCGAAGTTAGAGTGAAAACACAACCTAGAAACGGCAAATACATAAGGAAACGAACACGCAACATAATCAGCAGCAGTAAGAGGAATGCATTCGCATTACTAGACCTATAAGCAGGCTTACGTGCACTCCTGGAAATTTTTCTTTGCAGTCATGCGTACGGCATTAGCATTCATGGGTTGTTAACACGCAGTATTCACCCATAACCATCAAATAATTTATAATCGAATTTTCCTATCCTGCAGTTTCTATTTTTCATCAGCCGGACGATAACTATGACGTCAAAGGTGCGTATCAGCAGAAAAAAAGTATTAAAGGACAATGGTATAAGCTACGCGAAGCATTAAAAAACTGCGGTATATCGCTGCTTTGTCGTTTTGATTCACTACAACTTAGAAGGCAGCCTGCCTCAAGAGACAACGAGTGCATAAACAGCGATTATATTGCATATTTTTTTTCATGTCTACGTTACCACCATGTTACCTAGGTTACCAACGCTAGGTTACCACCATCGGCGAACGAGCGCTAGTTTATCGTGAAATCTGAAAACAAACTCGTGCTCACCTCGGCCCTCTCGGCTGTAAAAACTACAAATACCTCAATGGCACCATCACCTTCTTGAAGATTGCTACAACAAAAGGAGGCATAATGTATGGGACTCGGCGCTTTAGTAAAGCAGCCATCATGGTACTTGGTACGGCCTCCTAATATAAAGAAACAGACTTGTGCTGCAAGGTTAGTACGCCATGCATTCGGTCACATCAGAGCGGCAGGCTGCCAAGAGACTTCACCGTGGTTTCTGAAACCACGGTTGGCAAATAAATGGACACGGTGCCCTTGGGACTGCCACCACCGCTTCCGTTCCACAGTCCATCACCTCTATGAAATGAACTAGTTGTCAAGCATAGCACCCTCGCGCCTGCCTCTGACGCATATGCCTACATCTGACGGCACTCCTTACAAATGCGCAAATTTGAACGCAGACCTTGTATGCTATAGTCGGGTACAACTCAAGAATGCAGCGGCTTTTCCCCGGAAAAGGACCCCTTCCAACCAATGGCACCAGCTGATTGTCATGACCCTGCTAGCGTGACAACGCAGGGAGCGGCTACAATGGAGAGAAAGGTCTATCCCCGACCATAGAGGGAAGGGATTATCCCCTTTCAACTACCGCTCCCTGCTTTGTCACACTAGCAGGGTCATGACAATCAGCCGACGCCACCGGATGGAAGGAGTTCTTTTGATGGGGGAAGGCCACTTCGTTCTTGAATTGTGTCCGACTATCATACAAGTGATGGTAACACGCGTCGGCTAAGCCGCCGCGGTGGCTGTGGTTATGGTGCTCGGCTGCTGACCCTGAAGACGCGGGTTGGATACCGGCCGCAGCGGTCGCATTTCGAAGGGGGCCAAATGCTCGATGCCCATGAAATGTGCGATGTCAGTGCATGTTAAAGAACCCCAAGTTGTCCAAATCATGCCTAAGTGATTTTGGTACGCTAAACCCTACAAACTAAACAGGAAGGCGCTCGAGGGTTGCTCTGCTCCGAACCTGAAGCGATGAACGGGAGCGGAGGAGGTCACATACAGAGACATGAGAACGGATAAAGCTCAATAAAGCGGACGCGCACACAGAAGCGCGCGAAGAGGCGCACCATCGCACAGCGCGCGAACTGCGCAGACCTCGCATGGTCCGCGCGCCAAGCGGCAGCACAAGGGCGCGCAATATGGCCGCCACACGGTGGGGAGGCCGCATGGACGACACAGCGCGTGCGCAGTCCGGCACGCGCGATGGCCGCTGCGAAGCGAGGAAGCCACTGAGGAGGGATGCGCGATAGCGCGCACGCGCAGTGAAGGGCGAGCGCCGGGAAGGCCTCTCGCAAAGATGGGTGAAAGCAGTGTGTGAGAGCCATGATCAGAGCAGCAGAAGCTACACAGGAGAAGGAACCGAGCTGCCGCCACTTCCCTCAGCGGCGCAACGGACTCTTGCGAAGAGCACCCCGACACCGGCGAGCTTTCAAAGGTGGCGAGGGTAGGAGCAACCGTGACTGTGGGCAACACAGCGCCTCTACGAGCCAAATCCTTTTAAACCCGAATGATTTGTTTGCAGTAGGCCGGATTTCCGACACAGAGTCGTAAATACATCGCGTATAGCACGGAATTGAATAGAAAAGCACTCACGTCCACTGATGTAGGTTTCACAGATCGAGAATACGCAGCAGGGCGACCCGCACGGCGACGTCCACCCGCCTTCATACGCGAACAAAGACCGAGCGGCCTGCGACGCTACCGTCGGAGCATCACGTGACACTCATGGAGGATCACGGGAGATTAGTTCCATACATGGCCTTGTCACATGGTGTCACATGTCACGCGGGGGACTAGCGGTAGTTTCTAGTCTATTGCTTCGTGATGCTATAGTGATGCGCCTCCTACGTTTCCTGAGTTGCGGTGCCCAGTAGGCGCCCAAATTACAAGCGCTCACGTAACATACACGGCACCGAAAACCTCGACCAGGGTATTATATGAAGCTCTGCTGACCTGCTTATCGCATTTAGGATGGGTTTTCACTGAATCAAGCATTGAGGCAGAGATCGAGGGGGCTCGACTTTATTTTTGTTTCTTTGCCGCGCGGGAAGTGGCCGCGAATGACTTCGGAGCGGAGGGAAGACGCGCGCCACTGTCTCTACTTTTGGTGCACCTTTCCGTCCTAGCGCAGATATATACATATATTAGTGTGGGCAGAGAAAAAGAAAGAAAAAATATGTTGCCCAGCCCGACAGTTATATACAGGGCGATCAAAGTGAATCTTCACAGATTTAATATATCATGCGCTGAGTGGGACGTGAATGCTCCTCTGCACATAAGTTATGCGGCCGGGATGACATAAAATGAGATTAGAATTCTCACCGTCAGACACCTAATTACCAGAATGATATTCATAAACTTTTAGCCACTCTGCCTAGCGTGAATGCTTACACTCGAAACGTAGAGACGGTCACATTTCTAGGCTGCACCATTTGGTAAAATTATTCGAGAGAGCGCGTATTCCGTGTCATTCGCACCCAAAGCTTCCGCTCATTTCACGTAATTACGCGTGCAAGGCGGTGGCGGACGACGCGAAACACCTCCCAAGTGTGAAGCAGCTGCTTCGTCGGGCGGTTATTATATTTCGATAGCCGAAACTGAAACTGAAAGTGAAACCGTTATATTAGGGGTGTGCGAATATCAAATTTCTCGAATACGAATCGAATATGAATACTTGGTTCCGAATATCGAATCGAATATCGAATAATCAATGACAGACGCATTTAACCACTACAAAACATTTATTTGAGCTCCCAAGAACATCACAGTTCAACTATCAGTGATGAAATGAGCACAAAAGGTGGTTTTGGCTGCATAAAATGTATCAAAGTCTCGAACATCGTTTTTAGAAGACTGGAAATATCAGTGAAGATGGCTAGTTTACAGCATTGATCAAGGCTAGCTTGCCATAAGCACAAAAGCGCGTTGCTGGGATGAACATAAAAGATTGTCGTGAAGGAAAACCGGCTGCTCCACATGGTCAGGCAGAAGTAGTTCCCTTCTAGCTGAAACGACTTCTCCAGCCACAGAAAATGCCCTCTCATTTGGCACTGAACTGGCTCGTATTGCGAGGTATTTCGTGCACAGCTCTGACTATACCAGCTGCGCAGGTATAGCTGCAAAGAAGCTCACCAGTGCAGTCAGCTACTGCATGGCCCAACGTTACGCATTGCTCTGAGCGCCATGTTGTTATGTCTCTGGCGATAGGACTGCGGACCGAAATGAACGCCAGTGCTCGCAATAGAATATTCGGCTAGATACGAATATTCGCGTCGTGTCGAATATTCAAACAACACGAATACTTGGACTTCGAATCGAATACCAATACCAAAAATATAATATTCGAATTATATTCTGAAATTCGAATATTCGCACACCCCTAGTTATTACCTTCACCCGTCGCTTCACCGCGTCATAGTAGCTCCATGGCCGCGTCACGCCACTAGGAGCTTCGTGCCGATCGTCACCGCTTAGCATGCGCAATTACGCGAATCGAGCTGAAAATTACATTTGGAGGCGAATAAATCGGAACACACGGCGTGCTAAGAGAATTCCAGCGAATGGAATTGCCAAGGAATTCCACTGCTACTTAGTTTCCAATACAAACGTGACCGCCTAATTAGGTTTCTGACGGTGACTGCAGACTTTCAGGATAAGTTGACCCTATCGGTTATGGCCATAAGGTAACAGTATGGGGTGCCAGTGCCCATGTGCAGGAGAATAACGCCTTTCCGGTTATTGCCGTCCGCATGCGCACTGACGGTCCTTTACTCCCTTACGCCCATAACCTTATTCTAAAGGTCCTTAACAGACACATTTAGCATGCCGTGCACCGTGTCACCTTTAGCGTTACCGGAGTACCAGGAGCCCGTCCACCGCCAATGGGCATGCGAAGATCGCCTCGGTGGCGCCAGGTGCCCAGCAGCTGCATGCGCGCCCCTCGCATCGGGACGATGGAGGTGGTGGAAAACGTTTATTTTCTCTATTTTACAGTATTTTTTGCGGCTTCCATGGAGTCTTCCATCTTCCCTTCAGGGTCGGTTCCCTTAGTCCAGGGCTCCGCTGAGGGTAGCCGCCCTGCGTGCACGCCTTTCCTTGTTGGACTTTCAGGATGTCGCTGGATAGCATCCTTTCCCACTGTTCCGCTCTCCGGTTTTCTATTATGGCTAGCTCGACTATTTTCTGGCAAGCCCATGTGGTATGGTATAGGGTTAGTTTGTCTCCACAGGACGGGCACTCGCTCTTGTACTGTGTGGGGTAGATTTTACTTAGCATGTTTAGGCACGGGAATGTTCCCACTTGTAACTGTCGCCATGCGACGGCGTCTTCTTCTATTGAGTTGTTTTTCCGGGGGTGGGTATTTTCGTCTGACTCCTCTGTAGTAGTTAAGAATCTCTGTATAACTTTGGGCTACAGGCTCGGGTTCCTCAGCGGGGTCGGGATTGTTGGATGCTCGGTTTGTTGCGTACCCTCGAGCTATCCTATCCGCCTCCTGATTTCCCGTAATGTCAGTATGTCCCGGCACCCAACTATCTTGTGTTTGGCCTGGTTATTTTCGGTTTTGCCTCTTGAGCGGAGAATGCGGAGCGCGCTGTGGCTGATTCTGCCGTTTACGTAGTTGCGGCATGCAAGTTGTGAGGCGGTGAGTATGCTTAAGGACCTGTTGGATCGGTAGCCCTCCGCTGCCGCTAGACCCACGGCTGCCTCTTCGGCCTCGGCTACGGTACAGTTCCGGATTGATACGCTGGTGATTTTTTTTAGGTCCGAGTTGATCACCGCTGCCACTTTGCTTTTCTTGTGGGTTCTGTCCTCAGTGTATGTAGCGGCGTCTACGAACACTGTGTCGTTTCTAGTTGGCAGTGTTCTTTGTACATACTGTGCTCTTGCTTCTCTTCGCACCATGTGTAGGTTCGGGTCCATATTCCTTGGTATCGGTGCTACTTTGATACGCTAAAACTATTCAGAAGCCTGGTGGTAAGCAGAGTAATATACAGCCTCCCATACTACCACTGCACAAAATACGAAACGCAACAAGCGGACGCAATCCTCAGGAATGCCCTCAAGACGGCGCTTCACCTACCACAAACAACATCAACCGACAAACTACTGGCTCTGGGGCTACACAACAGTCTCGAAGAACTCCAAGAAGCGCAAATAATAGCACAAATCGAAAGACTAAAACTGTCGGCAATGGGCAGAAGACTCCTGAGCAGATACGGTGGTGAAGCTATGATAAAGGAGGCACAAAGCACGGAGATGATACCAGACGAATACAGAAACACCATCAAAGCAGCACCGATACCAAGGAATATGGACTCACACCGGGACGAATCACCGCGTTCTCACTGGCTGTGGGAGAGATACTCCGGAAATGGTAACGGTAACACGGTATGCTAAAGGCAAGTGTCTAATTTAACATTGGGCCGCCATGGTCGCAGAACTTATGTCCAGAGACTTTAACAAATCTTTAAAGCTTAACTTGATATCTCTGTGCAGCGCATCGCGCACGGTCAGCGTCAAATGAAACGCCAAGACAATGAAAATGGAAACAGCGAAATTGGCATAGTTTAGCAACGTGAGTATAGTTCCGAGATCCTCTGTTGTACGCAGCGAAACCCGTGGCGAAGAAGTTTTAACGAACCGAGCGTATATTTCTTCTGCATTACGTTGTTCCCTTGTGTTCACGTTTTGTTCATCCTGTTCACGTTCAATTTGCAGCTGATGGTGCGTGCTTGAGTATCGGAACGATCCCGTGGAGCTCGCCGCTTGAATGGACGTCCCTATCGCGGCGCGCGTTGTGCCGCAAGCGGCTTGCCGCGCGCTTTACCGCTAGTGCCGCAAGGAGCTCTAATCCAGGCGTAACCGGCCCAAGCGTGTAGTCGAGGTACACTTCAGTCGAAGAACGTAAACACGCACACTATAGTTCAATACAACTCCAGAACGAAGCGGATTTTCACCGTCAAATGACCCCCTTCCAGCCAATGGCGTCGGCCGATTGTCATGACCCTGCTAGCGTGGCAATGCAGGGAGTGGCAGATGAAAGGGAATGGTCTCATCCCTGTATTGTCGCGCCGCTTCCTGCATTGTGACGCTAGCAGGGAAATTAGATTCGGCCGATGCCTTAGGCTGGAGGTTAATCCTTTTTCGAGGAAAAACCGCTTCATTCTTGAGCTGTATCCGACTGCAGAGGCTCTTGCGACTGGTGTCTCTCCCTCTCATCATTCTTGAGCGGTCAATGACGGGCAAGGCTGTCTGAAGAAAGGGCATACCGTGGTGAACGAAAATTACTTATATACAGTCTCTACCAGGACATAATACAGGAGGAGTTCGGTACGAGTGCCGACAGCGTCATAGCAGCTCGATAGAGGCCCGCACTCGGTGAAGACCTCCTCTACCCTTTCTACACTCTAAACACGAATACGCCTATATGAGAGTAAAAAGGGAGTAAGTTTTCCTCTAGCGCACACCCTTTCATGAAAGGGAGTGCAACAGAGGACAGTTTACTCCCTTTTCACTCCTTTCTGTTTCGAGTGAAGGTGCGACTCTCCCCACGGGTTTTCCTCTCTCCCTCTAGTTTTGTACAACTCGGCGAAGGAGATCAAATAATGTCCTGGGCCACTTCGGCTTGCATCGTGCGACCAACAGCTCCGACATTCCCCGGGTGCCGGCTGGGAAGCAGACATCGCCTGTCGGATTCGCTTGGCTCCAAGGCGGTCGTATAAGCTTGCTTTTGGCGCTCGAGGGGCAGCGAAATATGTGGCGCTGCACTGGTTATCAATGCCCTTTGATTCATAAGGCGACCAGCTTAGGGAACCGCGTCGCTTTTCCGTAGCAACAACTGGTTCCATGACAGGGCTTAACGTGGCTCTTATTTCTTCGATCTCAGCAGTTCTAACGCGTTAGCGCTAAAGGCCCTGTTGTCCAGAAAATCCGGTGTTGGTGCTGTGGGCGTTCTGAGCAAAATATCACGAGCATGCCTCTGGCAGGTGGTCCCCAGAGAGCAACCTATGAGGAAGGTGGGCCACCTAGGTCACGTGACCTTGCGACGTCATCACAGCCTGCCCGCCGGATAGTGAGCAAAATGCCCACCGTCTGTCTTACCCTTCACCACCTGCAATCTCGGATGGCGTGATACGGCTGACTGCCCCGTATGGCTGCGCCGATAGGGGCAGATATACATTCTTATACTAATGTCAAGCTGTAATCATATCTTGTTACCCTCCTCATGGGCTCGGCGGGTCACCCATAGGCTCGACTGCATTTTGTCCCCATCTAAATGCAGCCACCGCTACCGGGACTTGCTCCCACGACCTTGGGCTCCGTAGCCGAACGCGATAGCCTCTGAGCCACCGCCGCTTCTAGAGGATAAGGAGTGTACAAGGTATCCACAGGCTAATGATTTAGAAGTTTCCTCACCCTTTCATGACTCATTGGTGAGCAGCACTGAACTCGTGTTGGACGCAGGAGAACCGCCCCATCTGCTATGCGTGCGGCTTTCCCGGTCGGCACGTCGCGCGTCTGTATCGCCAGCGGCCGCCGAATTTTCAGCGCGGAGCACCCCCGTACCCCTTTGTCGCAACACTTTATCAGATCGTGTCTCTTATTTTCTCGTCGGTCACCGTCGTCGCGGTCCTCTATATCCACCCCCCCCCCCCTCACTATTTGCATCAGCAGCGCGAGCACAAAACAGGAAGAAGGAGAAGATAGTACAGAGCGCTCAACCTATGCCTTTCGGCTCTACAACGCGTGACCAGGTCCACTCCGTCCGTGGTACATCGACCCGCTTCCGCCGCTGAGGCGAGGCGAGAAACTTGCCTGACCATGGTCAGAATTCCGGCGGTGTCCTCCTCGGTTCCACGGCGAACTTGGGTCCGTGGCTAAGGAAACGCTGGAGCTCCTCTGGGATGCTCCTTACACTTCCCACGAGGTGAACGGGGTTTCCAGTATTTTTCTTCTTTGGACGAACGAGAGCACGCAGGCCCGGTACTACCTGCTGCCATAGGCACTCTCTCGTTCGGCAGGCTAGCGTCACTGCTTTGGTAGAAAACCAACGGCCGCATTTACGACGGCAAGAACTGCACTCTTCTTGAACTCTCAGTCATCCGTCATGTGTAGCCAAAGTAGTAGACGTATGCGTCGATGTAGTCTTTGTTCACCGGCTTGTGGACATGGTCGCGGCTGTATGTGCAATTAGTGCCGAAATTTGCGGTAAGCTTCGCAATGTAACGACGGCAGTTGCGAACTTTTCCCCTCGGCAATTCCAGCTCGCAACGCATTCACCCTCTACAGCGATGCTCACTGCCCGCCTTGTCATCCAGGAAAGCCTACTTAACTGAGCTTCTCGTGCTGTCGCGTTCCTTTCACGACGTCATCCTGGGGTGTGACCTCCCCACGACTAACTATTGTCAGACTTTACTGCACTGCAGCTAAGCCTCACCGGCATCGCGTGTTTTTGACGAGCCCGTACTTATTAACGGCTACTTCACCCCCGACGACAAACTCTTTGGTTGCGAGACATTATGTATGAATTTCGCTACGTCGTAACAGTCAACAACGTGCTACAGCCGACACCAAAAGCAGCAGATGCATCTCGAAGTAACGGCGCAAAAACACAGACAGGACACATAAGAAAAGAAGACACCACGATCGCTGACTTACAACAAGTTTATTTCGAGCTAAACATTGCCTGATATACTGCCTACACTCAGCACGTGACACAGATACGTGACTTCTGCCGCCCGTGTCATCGCTTCCCCCCAGAGTCATCGCGCGTACAACAGCTTCAGTTCTTTTGTTGTCAAAAGTACAGATGGCTTGCCGATGCAGTCGTCTCCAAGCTTCATTATCTCGGCTGCCTCAATTATCTCGCGAACGAGCTGGTCGGTGTGCTTATTATCACATTGCACTGTGCATACTCAGCCGAGCAAGTTTTTGATGGGCAATCCCTTACATGAATTCCAACATGCCTGCGTGCTTGTTCGACGTTAATTTTATGTTCTTTCAGCCTTTCGTTGGTGCATCTGCCTGTCTGGCCTATCTACTTCTTCCCACATTTCACCGGAAGGGAATAAACAACGCCTTCCGCGCATTCCACGAAGCGGGTCTGGTGGTTTGTTGTGCACCCGCGTACCTTCTTTCCTTTCTTCTTTCCGTACCTTCTCCGTGTACCTTCTAAACTTATTTCCGTGTACCTTAAGTCCACGTATGTACTCTGGGAAGAGAACGTATACATTCAGAAACGCGGCGTGTGCATAGGGTCATGCATTGCTCCTATCCTCAGTGATTTATTCCTGGCACAGAAATACAGGTATCTTTTCAACACCCTCACGGAAAGCAGTGTGCGGAAGGTGTTCAGATATGTGGGCGACTACTTAGTGCTTTGCGATGGCAGCAGCACGAACACCCTTGACGTGACCTCAGGGGCTGTAGCCTGCTTTAGTCGTGTTCTTCAGCCATTAACAGTTACACACGAGGTTCCTGTACAAGGGTCGTTGAGATTCCTTGATCTGAGACTGCATTTCACTAAGGGGAACGTGTGCTGGGCCTATGAACCAAGACGTGATAAGACACCACTGCATTTCCAATCGGCGCACTCCAAGCTGGTAAAAAGGGCCATTGCAAACCTATGCTTGTAAAACACGCTCAAGAAGTCGTGCATCCACACGATGGAAGCGTGCTTTCGTCGTCAGATAGACCGCCTTTTGGTAGCAGGGTACCCCTCACACCTACTTGTGTCCGTCGCTGGACGATTAAGCAAGAAACTTAAACTGCGTGATAGCTGTAGGAGGCTTAAAGACAAACGAAAAATTGAGGCCCTCCCTTACACCCACAACATCTCCCACCGCCTCAAAAAGATTGGCCGAAGAGCTGGTGTTAATGTCGTGCTCACAGCCCCGAGAAAACTAAAAAGCCTTTGCCGGCGCGTGAACGCCGAAGAGCCGGAAAAACTGCGCGGGTGCACAACAAACCACCAGAACCGCTTCGTGGAATGCGCGGAAGGCGTTGTTTATTCCCTTCCGGTGAAATGTGGGAAGAAGTAGTACATAGGCCAGACAGGCAGATGCACCAACGAAAGGCTGAAAGAACATAAAATTAACGTCGAACAAGCACGCAGGCATATTGGAATTCATGTAAGGGATTGCCCATCACAAACTTGCTCGGCTCAGTATGCACAGTGCAATGTGATAGGAAAGCACACCGACCAGCTCGTTCGCGAGATAATTGAGGCAGCCGAGATAATGAAGCTTGGAGACGACTGTGTCAGCAAGCCATCTGTACTTTTGACGACAAAAGAACTGGAGCTGTTGTACGCGCGATGACTCTGGGGGGGGGGGGGGGGGGGGGGGGTGGAGCGATGACACGGGCGGCAGAAGGCACGTTTCTGTGTCACGTGCTGAGTGTAGGCAGTATATCAGGCAATGTTTACCTCGAAATAACTTGTAAATCAGCGCTCGTGGTGTATTCTTATTCTATGTGTCCTGTCTGTGTTTTTGCGCTGTTACGTCGAGATGGATCACCAACAAGCCCAAGCTGCTGTTCTAGCAGATGCATCGGGTATACCTCCTCGCGTGACATAGATGTGTGGCTAGCCAAAATTGCTTGAAACACTATCTACCAAACGCCCTTCATCGCCACCCTAGGCAACGGCACGAAAGACAAGCGCGACGAATCGAATGGATAAATGCTTGCGAGTGTCGCGGAACTAGCAAATCCAGCTCATTCCTTATGCACTGCGTTGATCATACCCAACAATTCTGGGCAAATGCATTTCTGAACGGGAAAAAGTTTATGAACGCAATTTTTTCATATACTGCAAGATTTCAGCAATATATCCGCAGGTCTCCTGTCTGCAGGCTTGCATTTTTTTTATGCGAAGCATATTACTAGAGGTACACTACAGCCCTTCGCCGTGGTTACGCGCCGTGCACACCACGTGGTACAGTGACGTCACACCACGTGACACATGACGTCACGACAGAGGAAGACGGAGGTACACTACAGCCCTTCGCCGTGGTTATGCGCCGTGCACACCACGTGACATACCACGTGACACATGACGTCACGACAGAGGAAGATGAGGGTCCACCTCGCGCCGTCGCTGTGGTTGCACGCCGTGCAGACCACGTGGTACAGTGACGTCACACCACGTGACATACCACGTGACACATGACGTCACGACAGATCGCCGTCACGCGCTGGGAGAGGGAGAACGATGCCATCGCACAGACACCGGAATGTCCTCGAGCGGCATTCCCGCGCATTTCGAACGCGCGTTCACACTCGGTGTAGGTGAAACGCTCGCTCCACCGGGCAGGCGGACGCGGCTTCCGTGGCAATCCAGGCGCCCACCCAACGCGCGTCTCGGGGTTAGTCGGCGTTCCGCTGTAGCCATGCCGTTGTCTTCCCCCACGACGAAGGCTACTAGTGGTTGTATTAAAATGACCAAGTATTCAACCAAGGAAAGCCACGTATTACCAAGCCTAGCCATCAATATGCTTCGCATCTGACCAGGGTTAACCAAGTTAAGCCTCAGCCATTTTTTTTTTGCTATTATCGTTTTTACTATCGCGAAAAGCATTCCCTATTGGTTTTCTATGGCAGTTTTAACTGCTCGATGTGAGAGATGAAAACATTTTAGAAGAAAGAACTTGCTACACAGCGGATCACTATCTGCAATATTTCCATAGGAGAACCTTAAAATTTCCCGATATAAAAATTTCAGTCCGAAAATGTTTGACATGTTAACGCACTGAAATCCTACTGAAGAAAATTCTCTGTATAGTACTTTTGAAAGCAAAAGAGAAGAAAAAGAAAGTATAGAACTGGGTTCTTGTAAGCACCGGAATTCAAACACGGCACTCACGGATACGACGTTCCTACGTGCTTTTCATGTGAACGCATTGTTTTTTTTTTTTATTTCTAATAATTTTCTCTTCCTTTCTACTGACATGCCTACTCAGTGGGATAAAGTCATAAGGCAACGCATATACTAGTTCACCTTTGTTCGCCAAGAAGCAAAGCGGCCTTGTGGCCTATGAGTTGTGGCTTATGTGGCCTCGCCTCGCAATCTGAAAGTCATGTGCTCAATTGCCTGCACCTTCGAAAGGAATTTTAGTTTTCCTTGATACCACGGTGACATAATACCGGGTTTCACTGCCGACGTGCTATCAGATGCTTTCGCATTGAAAGGGAATGCTCTCCGATCGCCTTATCTCTGCTATAAAAGGAGAGCAGGCGCGAAACCATACGTGCGACAGACGCTGCATCACGGCGACTGCAAATGCACTACCGTGCGTCTTTCCTGGGGTAACTAGCGGTTCACGTTGCTGCGACCGCTTTTATAGAAGTTCAACTCCCTTACAGCCCCTCTCTATGCAATAGAAGGACTCTGATAGAAGGCAGACAAACGCTTTTCCAGGTCTGTCGCAAATACAGGAGTACTGAAGGCCACACGCAGCGTCAAATCGTAAAATGGGCTTTATTACCTCGATCCGCCCGGAGAAAAGATGGCATAAAAGCGTACTTGACCTGGACAAAGAGCGGGGTTCCGTCCGATCAAGAGTGCGCACCGATACGCATGATGACCGCCTATACATGGCAGTCGTGGTCAATAAGTAAAATGGATTAAGAACACGGCGCGCGAACATATTCGCCGCGCATGAAACTGGCCACGTGCCCGAGACCACATCGTGCGTGACAACGCGTCGTCAAAATGGGCTGGTAAAAAGAAAACTACAATAAAAACTTGCGACCCAATCCTTCGACCGCAATGATGGGCTATGACGGGCTGACGGTTCAGTCTGTTTGCAAAGAGTGTAGGGTCCCAGAATGCCGCAGACTGCTACACGCTTACTGAAAAAAAATTGCTCCACAGTATTCAACACGACAGCACATTACTGCACACCATACGGCTTGGTGGCCCCGATGTAGGTCTTGCAGCAACATAACCAGACGTAGTCCACAAGCTTAGCGTAGTAGATATCAGGATTGTCAGCTCGTTCGAGCAGTGTGGAGGGAATGAACATGTCGCGGTCACAGTGGAACTCCAGGAGCCGTTGGTGGAAGTGGATGATGCCTACGGCAGGACAGATGCGCTTTAGAACTTCGGGAAGAGGGGAGTCTGCGGGCTGACCTCGGATGGTCGTGGACAAGCAGAGGCGCGTGAGTTTAGAAGCCACGGGTAGGTTGTACATGAAGCCGAAGTCAATGGCATAAAAGCGAGACTCCAGTTTAAACGACCGCAGCTGGGACCAAATTTCGGCGACGGGCGACATGTCTTGGTGGCGGTCGGGACGCCAGATGCCCATGTTCTTGAGTCGAAGGTGCCGGAGAGAAGTGCAGCCGACTAGGAATCTCAGCGTGTGGGCACGCAGAAGACCGCACAACGTGAGGCACGTCAGATGTCGCAGATGACGCAAGGCCGCGAGCGAGACGTCGTCACAGGTGGTCTGGAGTTGACAGACATCGCACTCGTACCAACGGTCACTCCCGAAACCACGGACGTCCAGTTCCCGCAACTTGAAAGAAGCCCGGCTGAGAAGTTCCAGGCGCATCGGGCAGCACAGTGCACAAGATGCGAAAGCCAGAGACCGAAGGTTGTCAAGGCCTCCCGTAGAGACAACGGAACAGCAGTCTAAGTCCTCGCTGAAATGAAACGCGGAGAGGTTGAGCTCGGTCAAGGCAACGCATGACCTGATAAAGTTACAAAGGGCCGCCTGGTTCCGGATATTGTGCTCGTACCTGAACATGCCCTCACACTGGGGGAGTGCCATGAGCGTCAGGGCCTCGAGATGGCGGCATGTCCAGTTCGTTGATGCCTTCCTTAGGCGGGATATCGAGCCTTCTCCGTTCTGTGCGACCAGGACCGTTAGCTGCCTGTGGTACTTGATGTGTGGCATCGACACCAGTTCGGCTAGGGTGGCACAGTTGCGGCTACGTGGGGGACGCCACCTTACCGTAGCCTGTTTGTACAGTTGCACACTGCTACCGAAGTCTGCTGAAACATCCTCCGCCCACTCAACAGGATACGTAGGCAGCGCCGCTTCGTTTGGCGGGCTGTTGCACGTGTAGGTAAAGTCGTCGAAGTCGTCGCGCGTTGCACCGCGGAAGAGGGAAAGGATGCAACCCGCGAGTTCGGAGTTCTTGCCATGGGTCCCATGCCCATTGAAGTGCAGGGACCGCAGGTGGTGACAGTGCTTCACCACGATATCAAAGAACGCAGTGCAACTGGGGGAGGCGACGACCTCTACGTACATTAGCCTCAGAGTCGCAGGTATCATGGAACACTCGCAGACATTCATAGTCGAATTTTCTTCGGCAGCAGGAACGAGTACATCCGAGGTATCGAACAACACTGACCAGTATAGGCACTCGAGTCTGCGCAGGTGGTCCACAAGAAAGCGGAGAACGAAAGCGGGACGCAGGTGGGTGTGAACGCAGCGGAGAACGACGAGGTTTTTGCACTGCTTGATCCCTTCCGCCAGCCTTCGGCAGCTCGCAAGGACGTAGTAGCTTAGGTCCAACTCTGTGATGGCTTGAGGTCGAAGTTGAAGCATTACTGTCTTGAAGACAATCGGCGGGTCGTTCAGGGAGAAGCCCGCGCTTTTCAGCCAAGGCCCGTCGTTCACGAGCTTCTGCAGCCGCCGACACAGGGATGCGATGTTCACTCTGCGGTGTCAGTCTAGTAGGCTTAGTATGATGGTCAGGACGTCGTCTGGAAGGGACATGAGAGCACGCCGTGCTTTCCGCTCGCATGCTGGTTGTAGTGGCTCGATGAGCGCGGCAGCTGACGCCTCCCAGCCGATCAGCGGCCCGCTTTGGCGTTCGGACATGCCGATGCTCCCATCGCTGCCTTCTTCACACGCTGGCATTGTGCGTACTGGGGCTGAGCGCTAGCGGACGGTCCTTGAAATAGCTGATTTATAGTGATTCAGCGCGTGTTATCAGTTCTTTTTTCGTCACTTGTGAACCGCTGCCAGATACCAGAGGTTGAAGGACCAATTTCTAAGACATGCCTTCTCTTGTCCAGGCGGCCATGACTTGGTAATTGCTTCTGGTGAAATGGACAGAATAGAAAAGTTTGAATGAGTGCTGCTACGCGAGTTTGTAGATCGGGAAGATTCCTGAGGGTGTTTGCCACGCCGATTCTCTTCCTGTTATATTTATTTCTCTTATCCGAACCGGTGTTTTCAATACGCCAGTGATAACGATTCCCACTGTTGTGACAGGATAGAACGAAAACTACACTGACAGGCATAATGAAAGAATCGTCTTGTTAACCCTACCGAGCACCAAAATTCTGCTAAATCTTGGCAGTAGGGGAGAATATAGAGTAAGAAAAATCAGACTGTAAAAAAAAAGAGCAACAAGAGGGCGATGCATCAAAACCTAACTTATCCTAACAACTCCAGATGCCCCTGGGAGCCGAAGTGTGCAGCAGCATGTAGCTAATCGGAATTCGCGATGTCTTTTGCGTCCCCCACACTGCTGTGACTCCAAATCCGTTGTAGCGCGTAGTGGAAATTGCCACTGAGTGGAAGCTTGCCGTTTATAGACGCAAGATATTTTCCGCTTATTTCCCCTCTTTCCGTTTGATTATGTCTTCGATGTGCCACAGCACCGCCGGGCAGCCGATGCAGTCGTCTTGTTAAGCGGATTATTCACACGACATCTTCGGATGAGACACACTGCCACCTTGGGGATTCGTAGCTTTACAATTTCGCACATGTACTCCTGTTGTCTATGGGCTAAAGCATAAAGAGGACAGTGGGCTAAGCTTGTGCATTGCATTCGTTGTAGTATGGTGTGCAAAAGTAAGAGACCTCCTCTCCAAGTTCCGATCCATGCCACTCTGCTTGGGGGGCTCCATCTGACAGAGCACTTCCGGTTTCGAAAAAGGCTCTGTACGCAGGTCTCGACTCCTGAAGTGCTTTGTCAGATGGCGCCCCCATGCACGCAGAGTGGCAGAGATTGGAAGTTGGAGGAGGGGTCTGTGACTTTTGCCCGCGATAGTGCGTACTTCCAAGGTTGTCTGAACAGAAGGAGGTACGAAGCTATAGTGGCGGAATGGGGAGTGGTGGTGGTGGTAAATATTTATTGGCTATGTAGAAGGAGATGTTTGGGCCCAGGACCTATTGGCTCACGTCCTCACAAATCTAGGTGGAGCTCCTATTCCGGAGCCCCACAGGGATCTAAAGCCGCTCGTGTCCTGGAGACCAATGTCCGTTGGGGCTACAGGTCATGGCAGCTGAGCAGCGCCGCCTCTCAGGCCTCCCTAGAAGGGTGTGACATGAAGGACAGGGATGGGTGCGGACAGGAAGGGCTGGCCCACACCACGTGGAAAACGTCCGAGAACGTCGCTCCACACAGGCTGCAGCCCGCATCAAATTCTGCGTTGAAGTGTTTCAATACTGCAGGGCACAGCATAGGGGGAAATGGATGAGGGGTACGGCGCGATCCACCGTGATTGCTAGAATGGACCGGGAAAGTGTTTTGCCGGTGCTTTTAGTGCGAAAAGCGCTACTCATCCCATGCCGAGCCTTAAGGTCATCTGGCTCTTAGATTTGACCTGTAACGGCAGGCGCGCCGCATGTGAAAATTCGCGCGTGGTAGGTGCCTCGATCTTCATCTTCACCTTATCTTCCTCTTCTGCGCACTTGGCACTCACGTCCGCCCCCGCGCCGACCGCCGCTCCGGACGCCCGCTCTTGCACTTGTGGCACGTGATGCATCAGGTGATTTGCTCTCGCTGAAGTCTTGAAGAAAAAAGAACTAATCTCAACTAATATTGTTGACAAGTTTGTGCCAGTCATCACCATCAGGTATAAATATGCACCGTGGTTCACAAATCGCCTTCGTCGTCCTAATAAAAATTGGCTGTCGTTTAGCTGTGGTTAAACCTGGAGAGACGCGAGAGCTCCGCCGAGCCGCCTGCTTATACAGCTGAGACACCTCTCCTCTCCCCCCCCACTCGAAACGGCGCATGCGCACAGCTGTTGCAGCTTGGTTTCGCTGGCGCGGCGCGCGGCCGGCAGCAGCAGCTGCTCTGCACCACGTGACCAACCGGCTCAAGGCCACGGCGTCGCCACGGAGCTCAAGGGTCGCCACGCTGAAGGCTCGAAGAGCTGGCGTTGTGTAGCTCTCGCTACAATAAGAAAAAAAAGTCTGTGCCACCAAGCAGTCAAAACAGGTCTTCCATCGTCACGGACAAAGTGCAGGCATTGCGATCACGAATATCAGCCACTGCTTAAAACAACTCGTCATCATTTCTTCAGTCATGACCTGCCCACCATGTTAACCAATGATTCTCGTGGATTCTGGCGCTTCATCAATCCGAGTTCCCACCCCGAAATAGTACTAATTAATACTGACGGTGAACCAGTCACTAAAACTGAGTGTGCACAGCTTCTTAACGACGCATTCTTATTCGTGTTCACCCATGAAGACACCACTTCCTCGTCCATGTTACAGCCATAATAAAATCCCCTGTGCCCCTTGGTTTCTGTGGCTGTTGGATTCTGTCATATTTATAACGAGCCCCTCATCCCCTTCCCTTGTTTGCTTAATTGCTTAGCGAGGGCCTCGATTCTGGCAGCCTTGACGCCTTAGGAAGCATAAGAGGGTTCTCACGCAGCTTCCACCCTCTCCGTTCGATGACGTTCTACGTCACACCTGCGGTAACTCAGGACGTTCTACGTCCGCTGCTTATGAACGTGGGTGGCGCTGATGAACACTCTCAAGGTTAGGTTACTTGTAAACATAAATACCTCCGAAAACAGAAGATTTGACAGCCGTCGCCGTAGCTCAGAGGTAGAGCACCGGACGTGTCATTCGGAGGTCGTGGGTTCGGATCCCACCGGCGGCATGTGGTTGTTTTTTCTTCTGCTTTTCTAATCAATTAGCTTTAAGCAATAACATATTCAGTAATATTCTAAATTTATCAACACCACAAAGTAAATAAATTAATTTAAAAAAATCCCCTGTGCCCCTTGGTTTGTGGCTGTTGGCTTCTTTCATATTTATAACGAGCCCCTCATCCCCTTCCTTTGTTTGCTTAAGCACCTAGGAGGTCACTTTAAGTCTGACCTAACTGGGCATTACCGTATTAACACAATCTTACCATCAGCAAACCACGCACTCGGCCTTGCTAGGCGTAATCTCAAACACGCGCCTGCACATGTCTAAAAAAAACTTGCTTACATCACGCTAATCCGCCCGAAAGTTGAGTACGCTTCTGCCATATGGGATCCTCAACAAGCATACGTCATAAACAACATTGAATCCCTGCAAAACCGTGCTGTTCGCTTCATCTCTTCAGATTAGTCACGCTTCACCAGTGTCACAGCATTAAAACAACGTGCCGAGTTGGGACCACTATCATGTCGACGCCATTTCGCTCGCCCATGCTGCATTGAGGAGAAGCGAAAAATTGAACCCTCGATCGCGTCACTATTTGAAATGCTAGTGCAAAAACAGCTGGCATGCTTTACCTACAGCCTATATAGATTTGAATCCTTGAATGTCGAGAAATTCTAAAAAAACTGCTGCAGTTGCCCTTTAAAACTGCATGCGTGCGGGAATGCGAAAGCATTACTGTACCTGGTTGCACTGACACGCACCCACTCGCGCACCACCCACACGCGCGTGCGTACGACGCCATCCGGAACCCTGTACGACAGCACCACAATTTTGATACGAATATTGGATTTAGAGGAAAGGAAATGCCTCAGTAACTAGACACCTTTAGCATACCGTGTCACCGTTACCGGAGTACCGGGAGCCCGCCCACCGCCAACATGGAGGAAAAAAAACTGAGGAGGGAGCGTCCGGCGACAACCTTGAAGCCTCATCTTAACAAGTAAAGATATAGCAAAAAAAAAGAGAGTGTGTCCCCCGTGATCGCACCACGTGATAGCGTGCGGTAAAGTCTAGCCCCGCTGCGCGCGCGCATGCGCCGATTAGCGCGGCAGACTAACTGTAGATCAACTTCCTTGCTGTAGACGCCCGCGCCGCGGGTCGCGCATACGCGCGCACTAAAACATACCGGAATCAAAACATGAAGGACCGGCTCGGAGAGCGAAAAACTGAGGGAGAAAACGACTTCAAAACACTCGGCTTGCGAACGCTGGCCGCGTGACGTCATGCTCCCTCCTTAGCTTTTTTTCCTCCATGACCGCCAATGAGCACGCGCTGACTGGTCCCGATGGCGTATTGCCAAAACATATCCTGTACACGCATTCGAGCCGACGACGCCCAGGAGTGCTATCACGTGACCTCACGCACTTCCGCCGTCATAAAAAAATGGCGCCCTGCGTATGCGTGCGGTATAGTGCCTAGAACGTGCGGGTTGCAGTTTCACGCGAGCGGTTTTACACAGTTTTATGCAAGCCGCCTCGTTGGATCGTGGATACTTGGCTCCGAATGCTTAAAGTGCGTAGATTCCAAGGAGCTATGCAAGCCGCGCCGTGCCGCTGTTCTACGCTGGAAAACGCATCGTCGGTCTCGCAGCCTGCCCCTCTGCCCGTGTGTAATTTTCTATCGATGCTCGCCGTTCGTGACAGCGTTGGTTCGCGATATATAGCTCTTGCGGAAGCTGGCCTTAACGCAGAAGTGGTTTCGCCAGTCGGTTGTGTGAAGTCGCGTCTTCAGAAGTTTTGCTCACTACCCAAACTCACTTTTCACCAGCGCACTTGCGCTCGCGGTGCTCTTTCGAGCAACAACGGTGTGCGCGTTTTGTCCCCAAGGCTAGACTTCTCAGAACGTGCGTCAAACTTGTTTTGACGAGTGTGGCCCAATGAAAGTGCACTTACTGTAGCCGATTTTTCCGGACTGGTGGTAACGGTGTTCTTGGTGCGATAACATAAATTTGGATTGCCAAACCGCTATTTCTCAAAGTGAGGGGTAATAGGAACACTGTGCCGAGTGGGCAGTCGGGGATGCCGGCCCGACGCTAGGCACAACCTTTAAGCAGAGAAGATGCTAGTTTCTCTTTTGTGTATTTCGTAAATCCATAGGCATGTGATCGGTGTGCTGGTCAGGCGCCATGATAAATTATCCATGCTTTCAGAAAGGCAGTTTTTCATGTATGCTTTCAGTTGTTTTAATGATTGCCTGCATATCCATCACAGACTATTGTAGTTCACTTCTCATCTAACAGGTAGACCATCATTAGTGCCAAATCATTATGGTGTACAGCCTGCCTCACCCTTGTGTAGAGCGCTCAGCCGGCACACTTCTCTGCAAATAAAGTGACACCTCGTCGTACCTGCTAGATTATAGAGGAAATGATTCCATGTCAGTTGAGCCTCGCAGACCCACAAGCAATGTGGGCACTACAGCTTTGGCCAGGTATCATGGGTTGCTGTCTAGTATGAATTTTTATTGCCTGCTGGCCACTGGTTTAGTGCTCGACATGAGGGTGATGCAGACTGTACATTACTTACTTTACGAGTTATCTCTGTTGACATGCGAGGAAAATTTAGCACGTTTCAGAGTAAGTCATATTTAAAAAGTTACTATTTTTTAAGCTGATGACGTGCTAATACAGTAACCTAGGATGCGTAATATTTGAAAATACCAAAATAAATTTCTTCCCATCAAAAACATTTTTCCTTCAAGTGTGGTATCATACCTTAAGAAGGAACAAAGATGCATACTTTATTGTGCAGGCATATATTTTTAGTATGTTTACATGGGATGGTGCATTTCAGATTAAGCAAAAAATGTGCTGGCTTCCAACAATGAGGTGCTTTCATAATAAGCTGATAACTTCTTTACTTGTGCTTCTTAGAATGGCCATGACCAAACTCAGGTCCAAACTATTTTGCAGCAGTTTCAAAAGATCGTTTCTTCATTGGTTCCTTAAATTTCACTATGTGTGGAATAAATGCTCAGTTGTTGAAGTCTTATGTTCCTTGTTTCACCTCTCTTGTGTCAAGCTTCTAAGCGCAAGTGAAAAGGAGATGTCCATCCGTTCTCTGCACCGCCCCAAGCCCCTCCTTCCTGCTGGTCGGCAGGGCTGGCCTTGGCGGCCCATATGCCCAGTTGACTCTTAGAGCACATATAAGGCCTTGATTTAACCTGTTTAAGTATTTCTCTCTCTCTCTTATCTCCTGCACACAATACAGCATTGATGTAGGAGAGGCCACCTTTTTGTACTTGATCTCAGTCTACCCATTCTTGCTTTAGAAAACTAAAATACTAATCACGCAGGGAGACACGTACCTCTTAAATCTTAATCACTGCATCATTTCAGTACGTGTTAAGAGCAATAGAATGAAAAGAATGAGGTACGCAAATCTGTGGGGTACTGAGTGTTAATGTAATGTTCGAACTTCTGCTTTCTTCTCCCCTGGTGTTAGTTTCATTATTTGTGTGCTCATAACCTTGCCAGTTGTTAGTGTAATTAACTTATTTTGTTTATGTTATCAGCTTTTGAAAGCCTATATGCAATAATATATGATAAAAAGATGTCTGTAGCACAGCTCTTCACATCAAAACGTGCATTTTCTTCCATTAGCTCAGTTGTACATTGTCAGCAACAGCCCTTTCTTTTAGAGACACAGTTTAGATTTACAGCATCACGCTAGAGCACCAGATTAATTGCACCTTTTTCAATCTTCTATCCATTTGCTGCACTGAGTCCGTTGAATATGGCCAGAACTGTAAATATTTCTGAATTTTCATTGCAGTTACAGCACTATGTCTTCACAAATTGCTTTCTTTGAAGTACACAGCTGAAGTCTCAAAGGAGCATTGCGTACTACCTTGGCCTTCCTATCCATAAAATTGATGCATGCGAGAAAATGTCCTTGGTGTATAAGCAAGCCACAGGTCAGTGCTGTTGACATCAACCGCAAAACCTCGTTGATACGTTCATGGTTTATACAGTTTCCGGGTTCGTACACAGGTTACCTGTGTATGTTATGTTTTGCGTGTTGTGCTTCTCTGCGCTGCCACGTGTAAAGGGGGTCGAGGGCCTCTCAAGCTGCACTGTCGCAGCTTTTACCTTGGCCTCCTCCATTTTGTAAAAATGGACATCAATAAAAGAAAGAAAGGAAGAAAATCGCGGACACATTATTATTATTATTTACAAATTTATACATTCCAGGAAAACTCGATTTCCTGGCTACTACGTTTAGAATTTCGACAATTTGTGGTCGTATAATTCGTATATTGACCAACCGCACATGTGCAAACATACAAGTGTGTCGAACGAGAGGGCACGTTTTTTTGCGGAGTGGTGACGTCTTTGCAGTGCCTACTTACTATGAGGCGAAGCACCACCATCAAAAACAAAAAAAAAATAAAAACGACGCGTTAGCATTCGCGATGGCCTTTCCTGCGAGTACGTGATGTGAACAGCAGAAACGCTGAAGTTTCATCGCGGTGCATAAGGGCAAGGAGAAGTTTTTTCCGGGTCTGGGAAACGCAGCCTAAAAAGCAAAAACACTTCGACAATCACCCGCCGCGGTGGTTTCCCCACGGTACTTAGGTGCAAACGGGAGAAGCATCCAACAATGACACGGAACAGATTTTGGTTACTTTCGTCATTGCCGACGATGGAGCGGATGTGTTGAGAATTTCCTTCTGTGTTAAAGACAGCACGAACGCGGAATGAACTCAGCGAGCACTGGAATAGGGCCTGTTCAGCTCTTGTGCCAAGAAATGGCAATCGACATTTTTATAAAGTGAAATTGTCAGTACATGTTTTTTACCTTATTCAGCAGGTATATATCTCAGAATTAGGCGGTTTGGTTCATGCGTTTTCCCGTATCGTAGAGTTTTCCCCGTAATTGAAAAAAAAACGCATCAACGAGGTTTTACTACATTGCTCTTAGGTTATCTGAAATATTAAGGGGCACTGGGCTGCTCATGACTGTGCTTGGCCTGTAATGGATGTGTGATCATCTCCAGCTGGATTAAACCCACTCTCCCAATGTTCTCCAGTTACCCCTGTCTTGTGTGAATTTCCTTATATCATGGCTGTAACTAACCTCTGCTGGCTGTTACTATATTCGCCCTTTCTTGATATACATTCTGTGGCTCAAACTGGAAGCTGGTTATCTGTTGTACACATTGCATGATATGCCCTACTCCACTTCTTTTCCTTAAGTTTAATATATGACCACTGATCCAGGTTTCTCTTTCCCTACCTGTTAAAATTACATTTATTGATCTTTTTCCCACCACTTGTTCCAGTATTCACAGTTTCAATTCCAGATACTTTATTTTAAAGTCTGCACTTCTTAAGTGAGCTCTGACAGAATGGTATTTTCTTATATTAACAAGCTACTGTTCATCATGTCGGAATATCTACCAAATATGCTTTAGCTTATTCTTATTTATTTTCTAATCCTTCATTATTCGTGTCCCCAATGAATACTTGGCCATGTAATTGCACACAAGGGCTGCTTCGAGTGTTTTCCCACTTTTGAGGAAATTATTTACCAGCCATTACCTTAACTTTAGTACAGTTACTTTATACATGTTGTAATTTTCAAACCTATCTGTCTGCAGTGCCTCATGAGCTCCTCAAATATTTGCCGCAAGTCTCCAAAGTTACTCAACAAGGTAATGTCATTAGCAAACTAGAGGCTGCCGAGGTACTCCCCACCAATTTGCATACCTCATTCTTTTCAGTTTATTGCCCTGAGCACATATTGAAATTTGGGAGTGAATAAGGTTTGGGAAGTGCACCTCCATGCGTGATACGTATCAATTTTCTGAAGAATTGTGGCAGTGTGGTTATGAAGCGTGCATATGATTGCAAGTATTTTCAATCAACCAAGTGCTCTTTTATAACTTATGAAGTTCATATACAAGGGTTATACTAGTGCAACATTTCTTCTATTCCTGAATGTCGTGAACATGATGTATGGGTGACACTAATACGCAAAGATACATGCTGCACTCCACAACCTCAAGAGGAACTCAAGCAGGTTAGCAAATTTGTTCGAGAAAAGTCCGTGCACAGCTATACTTAATATGTCAAAATAGCAGCTAGTGCATTAATTTACTGATTCTTGGTAACGTTTCCTGGTTATAATGTGAAATAGTCATCGTCTTGTCTGTCCTGCGTGCCCATTTTCCTCACGACACTGCTATCACGTAAATCACCCTAAAAGAGGAAGGAAGGAGTAAACTTTATCCGTAAAAAGGAATAACAATAAAATATTTCTTGCACCCTAGAAGGCCCCTGAAAGTTGAGGAGCCCTTTGGAAGAGCGAGATGGGTTCAGGAAGGGCCCAAATGGCCATCTTGACATCGCTGTTATGTGGTGATGTCCACTTGGCAGGCGTGTATACATAGTCGCAAATTTTCCTGCAGAAGGCTGCACAAGACTGCAAAATGTTCCACTACCTACATGGTTCTGCTGGCGACATATCATTTGAGCGACATATGTACACTGAACGAAATTTAATGCTCTCATTATCTGCTATTCGTGTGCTCAGTCATTTCGTTTCTTGCCTGACAGGCTTCCTGGTCTTTGAATATGAATGGGTCCTGTGCAGCTTGCTTTCTCAGCTCTTACTTTCCACACTCAACATATACTTATCGTAAGTACAGAGCTACACGTTCTTTTCCAGTGCATGAAAGCACCACAGAGTTCAGGCAAAGCAGTAGCAGTACGTGCTGCACAACGGGCGCGAGAAGCGAACATTTCAGCTGTGTGATGCCTAGAAAAAGAAAGTAATTTAAAATACGTTGTACAGTGTTTCAAATCATCAGAGAGAGTTGACAACATCACTTCATTAACTATCTTCACCGACCTCATGCCCCATGGAAAGCCCTGGAAAACAAATTTAATCTAAGTACGACATATGTCATTGCAGGCAGGTCTGCACAGCACAGGCACCCGCAGGTGTAGTTTCCCTTGATTTTGAGCTCGCTCAAAACAGCGTGTCGTAGTCCACATCGGATTTATATTGTTGCTTATGCGACCAGCAAGAGGTGGAAATTTTGGTATCTTTCCACCGCCGGAGCTCGTGCTGCCAAGACACGCACTTTGCCGATGAGGTAGCTAACAATGCGCAGAGCTGCTTGAGAAAAAAAAAGTTGAACGTCGACGATCGACACAGAGGTTGTGAGTGAAAAAAAAAAAAAAAAAGCTGCGACTTGTCTTCGTCCTTCGTTTTATCACGTGATCACGCACGCACGCGCACATACACACACACACGACCAGACACGACATACTGTAACGGCATACGACCTTCGCAACCAAGAGCGCGCTGCGGTATACAAATAAAGAAGAGGCGCGGCGCGAGCGCGAGGGGAGAGCGCGCGGCGCTAGCGCGTGAGGCAGAGAACAAAGGGGAATCGCCGCGCCGGTTATGTCTGAGTCTCCTGTGTCTGAGTCTCTGTGCCTTTCTCTGTGCGGGCCCGCCGTCCCGTAACATTTGGTGGCAGCGGTGGGATCATGCCGCTCACCCGCTCCCAGAATCAAGTCCCCGACGTGCCAGTCGACAGGACTCCGCCACCAGCCGACGGCGCCGACGACGCCGCGGCCGGCATCGCTACACCTGGGCGCTCGGAGGGGCTCGGTTCTCCGCAGCGGCTGGACGCCGGTATTGACCGCCTCCTCGATATTTTTACTCAGCGGATGGACGCATGGGAGGCCCGTCTGACTGTCCAGGCTGGGGAGATGGAGGCGATCCGGCGCGACTTCCGTCGCCTTCTGCCAGGCGAGTCGAACACGGGTCCGGTGCCTCTGGACGTCCCCGCCACCGCTGTACCCAGCTCTGCCATCGCTGTACCTGCGGTCGTAGCCGCCAACAGCGTACTCGGCGCGGGCGCATCATTGGACGTCGTGGAGTTGCCCACGTTCGACGGCACCATTTCGTGGGATGCTTATCGCATCCAGCTGGACAGTATTGCGGCGGCGAGAGGCTGGGACGAGCAGATGAAGGCACGGATGCTCGTCGCCAAACTGAGAGGCCGCGCGACTGAGCTGCTGCAGAACGTGCCGCCTGACCAGCTGGGCTCTTATACTGTCCTGGCGGGCCTCCTCGCCGACCACTACAGTGCCTCAGGTCACCCTCGTGTGCAGTACCACCGCCTGCGAGTCCGCCGTCAAAAGCCCGGGGAGACATACCAGGACCTCGCCGCCGCCATTGAACGCCTGGCTCTGCAGTCGTTGCCGGGGGCGCCTCAAAACGCCGTGGCCCTGGTCGGCACCGAGGCATTCGTCGACGCCATCCGACTCCCTGAGGTGCTGCGCTTGGTCCGCTCTGGGCGTCCTGAGTCCGTCCGCGCCGCCATGGCGCTCGCCGTCGAGGCGGAATTGACTTTGCTGGCCACGCGGGGGTCGCCACCATCTTCCGAGCACAGCGTCCCGGTGCAGGCTCCTCGGTTCTCAGTCCCCACAGCGGCCTCTACCCGACGCAGGCGTAATGACACCCGCACGACCTGCTTCCGCTGCGGCCTGAGGGGACACTACGCGAGGGACTGTGCTGGCCCTCCGAAGTCGGAAAACGATTCGGTGGAACGGTGCCCCCGGATAAAGTCCGTCCCCGCACTCCTTAGTTCGCCGCGTCCCCTTCTTTCGTCGGCTTCGATGACAACGGAAGCTCCCTACGTGCTCGTTGACGTCGCCCGGCTTGATCGGCACGTAGCGGCCTTGGTCGACACTGGAGCGGCTGTTAATGTGCTCGACAAATCGCTTATTGTCAACGCGCCCCACCTGCTTCTTCCAGCCGCCAAAACCCGGCTCGTAGCTTTTAACGGCGCCCCGGTGGAGCAAGTCGGACGTGTTACCATCAACGTGACAGCACTCGGAAAGACCATCTCCACCGAGTTTGTTGTCGCGGACAGCCCTATTTGGCCAGTGGTCCTCGGGTGCGGGTGGTGCCAGCAAGCCGGAGTCGTTCTGAATTTTACCACCACAGAACCACGTGCGAGCCAAACTCTGTGTGGGCCGGGTTGGCTTAGCTGGATTTCCAGCGTCGGTGTCACCCTGTGGCAGTCCCTGGTGTCGGCGACCAAGCGTGCTTCGGGATCTGTGCGCTACCTCGGAACGAAGTGGCCACGTCGAGTCAAGCCAGTCGACGTCACTACCGTGACTGTGGCGACCGCCGTGACTCTGCCACCGGGTGCGGCAACTTGGGTGCATGCCAAGTCTGACAATCCGATCACAGCGGATGTGATTTTCGAACCTACCCGGTGTTCGGCTCCGGCCCGAGAGATGATCTCCCCTCGAAGCCTTCTGTCGGTGCTCAATGGAGAGGCCCACGTGTTAATGCTTAATATCAGCCGCGCACCGCTCGTGCTGACTCCCGGCACGCAATTGGGTGCAGCATCAGTCTTGGACTCAGCATCACCGGTTGCGTCTTTGCAGCATGAAAAACCATCTCACCACACTCCAGCGCCGGCGGTCCTATCATGGGACGCATTTAACTTTGGGCCCACCCTGACCTGCGCGGAGCTCGCCTCTCTGAAGGCCTTGCTGCTCGAGCATCGCAGTTGCCTTGCTCTAAGCGCCAGTGAACTCGGGTGCACTTCTTGGGCCCAACACCGGATAAACACCGAAAACCGTGGGCCTATTCATCACCAACCTCGCCGTGTCGCGCCAGCTGAACGGAGAGTCATCCAGCAGCACGTATGCGACATGCTTGACCAGGGAATCATCTCCCCTTCTTGTAGCCCTTGGTCCTCCCCTGTCGTCCTTGTGCGCAAGAAGGATGGAACACTCCGCTTCTGCGTAGATTACCGCAAGTTGAACGCTATCACTCGTCTCGACGTGTACCCGCTGCCCCGCCTCGACGATGCACTTGACCGCCTGAAGGGGGCCCGTTATTTTTCCACCCTAGATCTGCTCTCGGGCTACTGGCAGGTACCTGTTCACCCCGATGATGTGGAAAAGACAGCATTCGTGACTCCCGACGGCCTCTACCAATTCAACCGTATGCCGTTCGGTCTCTCAAATGCTCCAGCCACCTTTCAGCGCCTCATGGACCGCGTCTTAGGCCATATGAAGTGGACTATGGCGCTGGTCTACCTGGATGACGTCATTGTCTATGCGGCCACGTTTGATGAACACCAAAGGCGACTCAAACTCGTCCTCGAAGCCCTTACCTCTGCTGGGCTTCGCTTAAAACCAAAGAAATGTTTCTTCGGTTTCGCAGAGGTCACGTACTTGGGTCACGTTGTGAGCCGGCATGGCATCCGTCCCGACCCGGAGAAGCTAAAAGCGCTTACGGCTTACGAAGCTCCCACCACTGCCAAGGAGCTCAAAAGTTTCCTCGGATTTGCTTCATACTTCCGTCGTTTTATACCCAACTTTGCCAAGCGAAGCGCTCCCTTGACCGCCCTACTGAAGAAGAATGCAGCGTGGAGTTGGACACCGGCCCAACAGCTCGCGTTCCTTGACGTCAAGCACGCGCTCCTCGAGCCTCCTACGTTGGCCCATTACAACGAATCGGCCCCCATCGTCCTCCACACGGATGCCAGCCAAGATGGGCTCGGCGCTGTCCTTCTGCAGGTAGACGAGTCTGGTGACCATAAAGTCCTAGCTTATGCCAGCCGCCAGCTTTCCGACGTTGAGCGCCGCCGCCACTCTTCAGAACTCGAGTGCCTCGCCGTTGTCTGGGCCGTCGAGAAGTTCCGTCCCTACTTGTACGGCCGTCACTTTACCATCGTCACGGACAATAGCGCTCTGACTTGGCTGCAGTCTGCCAAACACTTAAATGCCAAGATTGCACGCTGGTCCCTGCAACTTCAAGAGTATGATTTCACCATAGTGCATCGGCGCGGCTCTGCACATCAGGATGCCGATTTCCTTTCGGGAGCTGCTTTATGTCCCAAGAATTTGAGCGTGCCCTCCGCTCCTTCGGCATTGCGCATTCAACTACATCCGTCAATCATCCCCAGTGCAATGGCCTCGTGGAGCGTGTCAACCGCACCCTTACGGATATACTCGCCTCCTACGTCGCTCCGTCCCACACAAACTGGGATCGTTTTGTTTCTACTGCAGCTTTTGCACTCAACACTGCGGCTCAAGAAACAACGCATGTCACGCCGTTCTCAGTCGTCTATGGCAGAACGCCCTCCATCCCTCTCGACGCGCAGTTGGGCCTTCGCCATCCTACTGCGTCACCGACTGACTGCGCCCAACGACTTCGTTCCGCCCGCCTCGACGCTCAGCGCAACCTTCTCACGGTCCATGCGCGTGCGCAAGTGGCCAATGCTGCAGCACCACCACCTCCCTCCTTTCGGTCCGGTGACTTGGTCCTCGTTCGCCGCACCATCCGCGCGACTGGCCGTGCCGCGAAGCTCTTGCCCCGATTCCGCGGCCCTTACCGTGTAGTTGCACGGCTCGGCCCCGTTACGTACCGTCTAGAAGACCTCCCCGAGCTTCGACCACGCGGTGTACACCACATTTTTCCGGAACATGTCTCCAACATGAAGAGCTATGTCTCCGGCACCCACCGTGATCCCGACTTGGCTCCCACGTCCTCCCTAGTGCCGCCCTCCCGTACCAGCACCAGGCCTCCCTTCCTGAATGCCGCCCCTTAAAGGCCCCGTGCCCACCCCAGCGCAGCAGACACTCTCTACCTCTCTTTGAGCGAGCCTCCTCTCCTTCCATTCCCTCCTCGAAATTCTTCTCTCCCGCTCCTCGTCGAGTAGGCTCGGCAAGGCAAAATCACCCCTTCCTTCTCCGGTGTAAGCCGGAGGCGTGGTGTCTGTGGAGTGCGTCACAGGGCGACGTCATGGCCCCGCCTTCAATAGAATTATTTTCTTGGTTTTTGCATTTTCTCCGCACACTGAACGATCGAGAGGCGCGATCGGCTCGACCACCTAGACTTGTTAGCGAGCGCATCCTTTCATACATCTGTTTGTCATTCCCAGTTAACGAGCCACCTTTTCATTTTCTTTTAGGCCTCCCCACCGTTTCACGAGCGGAGGGGCGGAAGTCGGTTGTGTTCGAAACACACGGCGAAGCGCGGACCCGGCAACCGCCCGTTTGCTTTTCTCCATGCGTGTTTGTGTTCTGTGTGTTTGTGTCTTTTCTCCGCTCCAAAGCATATGTCATTCATTGGAGTCAAGGCCTACGCAAGATGCACGAAAGATAAGCGGTGTGTGTGCGGAGCGGCCAAGTGGGCGAGCGAGGGAAAGGCTCTGCTGCACTACTAATTAAAACCTTGTTTTGGGGGGCTCGCATAGAAGAAAAGAAACTGAGAAGGGAGCGCGCACGCAGAGCGTCTCGTGACGTGATCACGGCGGGGGGGGGGGGGGGGGGGGGGGGGGGGGGGGGGGAGGGGGGGCGAACCAACTCCCTCCGTTTTACTATTTCTTTACTTTTTATGGCTAGGGTTCAAGGCTGTCGCCGCACGCTCCCTCCGCAGTTTTTTTTTTTTTTGTTCCTTCATGCGGGTTTGTAGGCATGAGCCAGAACAGAAGGCGCTGCGGAAAGCCTTGTGCAGACGACGCGACGCCAAGGCTACGCCCAACCTTCTCCCGTCAGTCAGAACGATGCACCAATGGAGTGCCTTTAGCGAAAGTAGCCCCCCTTGACGTCAGCGGGGTGCAGAGTAGTGGGCCGGGCCCGTTTTTGAAGGAAGGAAAGAACGAACGGGCTTTGATTTGAATTTTCGCAGCTTTTCGGGGCGCGCATGGCTCTAGTATTTTGCAGAGGTTATCTTCGATGCCTCATCTATGCAGTGGGCTTGTTTTTCAAAAATGTCCGGACCCTGGGCAGTGGCCCTTTAAGTGGAGCGCTGCTCCGTGAACGCAATCCCAAGTCCCGCGGTGCGAGAAGCCCTCGCACTTTTCGTACGGGGAGGAGTCGCCTACAAGCAGCCCCGGGATCTACCGGGACCTTCTCGTGTCAGACGACACTGTCATCACGACGTGACGATGCCTCCTGCGCACCAAGCTGCGCCGGTGCGAAGAACCTCAGCCCGGGCTCATCGGGACGAGTTCGATGCCGCCTGCAAAGCGAAGCACGCGCTAGGGGACACCGGCGGTGTCTTCCCCCTCTTATCTTGGAGACCGGAAGAGACTCTTATCTTCCACCTCTTTCCCCCCCCCCCCCCCCCCCCCCCCGGTGGAAAGATGTAACGGCATACGACCTTCGCAACCAAGAGCGCGCTGCGGTATACAAATAAAGAAGAGGCGCGGCGCGAGCGCGAGGGGAGAGCGCGCGGCGCTAGCGCGTGAGGCAGAGAACAAAGGGGAATCGCCGCGCCGGTTATGTCTGAGTCTCCTGTGTCTGAGTCTCTGTGCCTTTCTCTGTGCGGGCCCGCCGTCCCGTAACAATACCTCCTAGTCCCGCGTTAAGCGAAACCAAAACTTCCACGACAGTTCACGAACGCTAGGCAGCGCTACAGTCGCCGGAAGTGACGTCACTATGTTTATTTGTTTGCAAAGATGGCGTTCTTAGAGCGCGGTGGTGAAAAGTGGACCAGAGTTTTTTCTGCGCTGTGAGCGTATGTCCTCCTTACCTTATTCGGTCCTCGTTCTTTTGCACAGTTTAAAAATGAACGAAGTGCACCAGCCAGCCTGCCAGAAGACATTGGTTTGCAAACAAATGCCGTTCTAAATATGTGATGCCAAGGATCCATGCAAGCAGTGCCGTTGGATGCTGGGTACGCCTTTTCTTGCAGTTTGTCAATTAGCTAGTAGTGTGTAATGTTGGAACATTTGCTCGGTTGCTTGCCGTTCGAGGTGATACTAGGGTTGCAAGTATTTTTAGGGACCACAGTGGCACTGTTGCGAAAGCCGGGGCGTAATGTTGGCAGAGTTACAGCAAGCAGTTATGTGAAGTCACGGCTGCGAAAGTTTACTACATAAACATTTCACAGAGCACTTGCGATCGCGAAACACCCTCCAGCCTTGGGGACTAGCGTTGTCAAATGGTGTACATGGAACTAGTTTACAAACTTGTTTTGTGAAGGCTGGCCAAGTGGAAGCGCATTTATTACATGCAGTTTAACGAAGTAGCTGTGCGAACGCACCCTTTGCTGTGACGGGCTGTTCACAACAGCAACCGCTCTGAACTATCGGTTTGTGTGTTCACTAAGCGAGAGGCTCGGGATTGTGAAACTTGATTCCGAGATCAGTGGACTGTTTTGTGCAATCTGTAACGAGTAGCCACGCCGGCCGTTTGAGAGCACTGTGGTGAATTTGCGGTCGTCATGTCGGCCCTACGTTAGGCACTCCTTTTAAGCGGAGACGGTGGCACGTTTTTTTTTTTTATTTGATGATTTCATAGGTATGTGATTCATGTGTTGCGCAGGTGCCATGATAAGATGAGACAAGAGTGTTTAAATTAAGCCCAGGACAGTTTTTAATATGCTCACATGGAATGGTGGAATTGCAGACTCAGCAGTGAAGAAAATAAATAAGTGCTGGCTTCCCACAGTGAGATGCTTTCATGATAACTTTTTATGTTTCTCAAAATGACCTTGACCAACTCCAATCACAAATTATTTCACAGCTACTTCAAAAGCATCTGAATTAGGTGAAACATTGTAGAACGCCATTGTACCAAGCTATCTCAGGGCAGAAGGAAGACCACAAAAGATGTGGCATAGAATGGTAACTTGGCTATAGGTAAAAGACAATAGAACAAGGGTATGCTGACATCACTTCCTGTGTTGTGCACACTGCCAGTGTGTTAGTTTTCCCTTCACTGATAATTATGAAATTTGGCAGATTCAATTCAAGCAGCTTGACACTTCGTCCTCCAAATTCCAGAATAGTCTGGACAGATAGTGATCGAACATTTCAAAACAGCTTTTTAAAGTCATCAGCAAATGCCACATACAGTTGACTAACATCATTGCTCATAAGATACAAAACTACTCTTAGTGAGACCCCTTGATGAAACCATATGGAGGAATTAGCATTCTTGGAGAGTTGTTTATGCACACTGCTCCGACACTTACTGAGGCAGCGCCTTTGCCATTTAGCAAGTGCACAAGAAACACCAAGTAAACTTAAGGGAAACAAATAGCGCACAAGAGAAGACGGGTCTTCACAGCGCTTGTCTGTATCTCCTCGCTTGTCCCGTCTTCTCTTGTGCGCTATTTGTTTCCCTTAAGTATGTCATACCAACATGCCCAAGCCTCATCTCTACCAAGTAAACATTTTGCGCAAAAGCAATCTTAGTTACACAGCCAAATCCTCTCAACCTATCAACAACAGGAAAATGTGGTAAAAGTGGCTTCGATTGTACATATTGTAGCGTGCAACACCAAAAAGTACACCAGCGCAGAGACGAAAAACCTGCGGCGGTCCCTCAGTGGTTCGAACGCGCGCGCGATAGCCAACTAACTTATTCCTCTTCTAGTGCATGCACTACTTCTGTTTCTTCGAATGCATGCATCACTGCCCCCCTCGTCTGCAGCATCGACACGATGCGACTAGGAGAGAAAAGTCAGGGAAAGGGTACAACACAGCTGCAGTGGACCGCAGTTCAGTCAGGTAGCCGGTCGTGGTAAGGCTTCATGCGAACAACGTGTACGACTTCAGTTCGGTGCGACTGGCGCGATGAACAAGCTGTCGGGGCGGGAGCAACTGCATAAGTCACATCACTGATGCGGCACACTACTTCGTAAGGGCCGAAGTATCGGCGCAGCAGCTTTTCAGAGAGCCCGCGGCGACGAACAGGTATCCAAATCCACACAAGGTCGCCTGGCGCATAACTGACGAAACGACGCCCAGGGTTGTACCTATCGGCGTCAGTCTCCTGGGTGGATTCGCAAGCAGGCCAGTTGACGCGCTTCCTCAGCACGCTGAACGAAGGTATCCACGTCGAGGTCAGCGTCAGAGTCGCAGTAAGGGTCGACGGGCAACATAGCATCCAACGGAGTGGTCACCTGGCGACCGAAGACAAGCTGAAAGGGGGTCAGTCGTGTTGTTTCCTGCAGGGCGGTGTTGTACGCAAACGTTACGTACGGCAGAATGGTGTCCCAAGTTCGATGCTCAACGTCCACGTACATTGATAGCATGTCGGCTAGTGTGCGGTTGAGTCGCTCTACCAACCCGTTTGTCTGCGGGTGATACGCCGTAGCACGTCGATGGTTGTGTGCGTCAGAGTCATCACGGACTGGGTTAAGCGGGCCGTGAAAGCAGTTCCGCGGTCAGTAACAACAACGGCGGGTGCTCCATGACGCAAGACAATCTTGTGGACGAAGAACTGCGCCACGTCAGCAGCAGTGCCTTTGGCAAGAGACGTGGTCTCAGCGTACCGTGTGAGGTAGTCGGTCGCAACGACTATCCAACGCTTTCCAGACGAAGACTTCGGAAATGGACCAAGGAGGTCCATGCCCACTTGTTGGAAGGGGGTCTTCTGTGGATCGACGGGGTGAAGAAATCCGGCTGGTTTCAATGGAGGAGTCTTCCGACGTTGGCATTCACGGCATGTTTTTACGTAGGCCCGCACCGATGGGAGTAACCTGGGCCAATAATACTTTTGTCTAATCCGCGTGAGTGTACAGCTGACTCCAAGGTGGCCGGCGGATGGTGCATCATGACAGGCACTCAAGATTTCAGACCGCAGCTGTGATGGTACGACAAGTAGGAACACTTCTTCGCTGCTGGCAAAGTTGCGCTTGTAGAGAACACCAGACCGTAAAGTGAAGGAGTGAAGCCCTCGAAGAAAAACACGCGGAATGGGAGCATCACTGCCTTCGAGGTAATCGATGAGCGGGGCCAACTCCGAGTCCGCCCTCTGAAGCTGCGCCATTTGGGTGGTACTAACAGAGCCCAGGAAAGGAAAATCATCGATGGTTTCTTCAGTATTGATTGGGGTAGGCGCGCGCAACAGACAATCCGTATCCTGATGCTTACGGCCAGACTTGTAAACTACTGTTAAGTCGTATTCTTGCAAGCGTAGGCTCCATCTAGCCAAGCGTCCTGAGGGGTCTTTGAGGCTCGCCAGCCAGCATAAGGAGTGGTGGTCGCTTACCACACGGAAGGGTTGTCCGTAGAGGTACGGTCGAAACTTGCAGATGGCCCATATCACTGCAAGACATTCTTTCTCCGTCGTAGAATAATTGGTCTCGGAGCGCGTAAGTGTTCGACTAGCATAACTGATGACCCGTTCTGCACCGTCTTGCCACTGGATCAGTACTGCACCAAGGCCAACATTGCTGGCGTCAGTGTGGATGTCCGTGGCAGCATGCTCGTCGAAATGGCCGAATATCGGAGTGCTTTGCAGGCGGCTGCGAAGCTCGATAAATGCAGCCTCTTCGTCGGTCCCCCACAGGAAGGGCGTGTCGTCACGGGTCAGTGCGTTCAGCGGTTCCGCGATTTTTGAAAAATCTTCAATAAAGCGCCTATAATAGGAGCACAGGCCGAAAAACCGGCGAACGGCCTTCTTGTCAGTTGGGCGTGGAAAACCTGAGACGGCAGCGGTCTTGTCAGGGTCCGGGCGAACACCTTGTGCGCTGACAACGTGACCGAGAAAGTGGAGTTCCTCAAAGCCAAAATGGCATTTCTCGGCTTTGATGGTGAGTTGCGCGTATTTGAGCGCTTGTAGCACAATGCGCAACCGCTCCAAGTGTTGGTCAAAGGTGGTCGAAAATATAACGACATCGTCCAGGTACACCAAGCAGGACTGCCATTTCAAGCCGGAGAGAACAGTGTCCATCATGCGTTGGAACGTGGCCGGGGCTGAGCACAGACCAAATGGAAGCACTTTAAACTCATAGAGGCCGTCAGGCGTCACGAAAGCAGTCTTCTCCCGGTCTGTCTCGTCCACTTCGATTTTCCAGTAGCCGCTTTTAAGATCTAATGACGAAAAGTATCGGGCATTCCGCAATCGGTCGAGCGCGTCATCTATCCTGGGCAGCGGGTAAACATACTTTTTGGTCACGTTGTTAAGTTTCCTGTAGTCCACGCAGAAATGCAGAGTATTGTCCTTTTTTTTTGCCAAGAACCACAGGCGATGCCCACGGACTGGTGGACGGCTGAATGACATCGTCTGCAAGCATCTCGGCAACCTGATTCTGAATGGCTTCTCTCTCCACCGGGGAAACACGATATGGGCGCTGGCAGACGGGTCGCGTAGTCTCATCAGTGATGATACGATGCTTGGCGAGTGGAGTTCGGCCGACCTTCGAGCACGTAGCGAAACAGTCCGCAAAATCTGCCAAGAGGTCCGACAGAAGATCCCTCTGAACCGACGGCAGGGCAGGATTTATTCTGACTTACTCAAGAACGTGATGCGGGCCAGCATACTCCGGAGTGGGTCCTCCCACGCTGCACAAACCTGGAACGTCAGCAACGTCGTGGAGGAAGGCAATAGCCATGCCTTTGGCCAGGTGCTGATATTCGTTGGCAAAGTTAGTCAGAAGGACGTGGGTGCGGCCGTCACGTAGTTGGACGAGACCTCTTGCAACGGCAAGTCCCCGCTTAAGCAGCAGTGGACTATGGCTGTCCGCTAGGCCCTCGTAGTCGTGAAAGAGGTCATTCCGCACGAGTACCAGAACACTGCACCGCGGCGGCACCGTAACGTCGTTCTCGACAATGCGCAGGGCGTTACTGCAGGGATCGCGGGAGTCAAAGCGCGCCACGGCCTGTTTGGTCGAGAACGTGACACGTGCCTCCTGGAAGTCAATCACAGCGCCGTTCGACTGCAGGAAGTCGATCCCCAGAATCAAGTCTCTGGAACACTCGGGGAGTACGACAAATTCACCAACGTACGTGAAACCACTAATCCCAACTCTAGCCGTGCACTTGCTCACAGGGGAAATTAGGTGGCCACCAGCGGTGCGGATGGGGGTCCCCGTCCACGGTGTCAGAACTTTCTTGAGTTCTGCAGCAAAGGCACGGCTCATAACAGAATAATCAGCACCGGTATCGAGCAGCGCGGTAATCTGAGTACCATCAATTGTCACACGCAAATCGGATGCAGCGTATCTGATTCTGTCGCTGCCTCTCACTGTCGAGGTATCGTCGGCTCGAGGGTCGCACGATGGAGGGTCTTGACACGTCCCGACGTCAGCGGCCTTGCCTCCAGAGGTCGCTGGTGTTAGTTTTCCCGACGCGGACTCGGCGAGCGACGGCCAGCAGAGCTACTCTGGCGGCCAGGGCTGGAAGAGTGATAACAGAGAGGCGAAGGCGAACGGGATTCGCGCCTTCCAGAGTAGACAGGGTTCTGGCGTGCCCAGAGATGCTGCGCAATCTCATGCGGTCGTTCGCCGTTCTGAGGGCAAGGTGCGTCGGGATGGAAACCGCGAAGGCCCACTTGGCGGTACGGACATGCACGGTATAGGTGACCGGGCTCCCCACAGTGGTAGCAAAGAGGCCTGCGGTCCGGTGTACGCCACAAATCCGACTTGCGAGGGCGTGGCCCAGCTGTAGCAGATGCGGTTGCGGAATATGCGGCGATGTTACTCACGGGGGTCGTCGGGGCCATACCGTAGCCAGGCACGCTTGCGTGACGTGTGCCGACGTTGCTCACGCCAGGCGTTGGGGTAATGGGACCGTAGCCTGTTGTGCGACGTACAACGGATGCGTACGTGGGTCTGTCATCCAACCGGGACGGCGCTTCGGGGACAGGAGGTGCCTGCGCAGCCTGTCGCACCTCGTCCCTGACGACTTCAGTCAGCGTTGCCAGCGGCGCAGGTGCAACCTGGGGCAGATGGATCCGTTGAAGTTCCTCCCGGACAACTGAGCGAATTAGTTCGCGCAAGGTGTCTGCACTGCCGTCGAGACACGACGAAAAGCCTTCGGGCACCATGCAGTTGATGTCCCGGTTGTACTGGCGGGCCCGTTGTTGCAGCGTCGTCTCCATCGTGGTGGCCTCGGTTAGAAATTCCGCCACCGTGCGGGGTGGGCTGCGCACGAGGCCCGCGAACAGCTCCTGCTTAACCCCACGCATGAGATGGCGCAGCTTCTTCTCCTCGGTCATGTTGGGGTCGGCGCGCTTGAAAAGACGGGCCATGTCTTCGGTGTACATGCGCACGCTTTCGTTTGTGCGCTGATTTCGAGAGAGCAGCGCAGCTTCAGCCTTCTCCCGGCGGTCAGCGTTGGGGAACGTAGCCAGGAGACTCCGGCAGAACGTCTCCCAGGTGGGAAGGGTAGCCTCGTGGTTTTCAAACCACGTCCGAGCAGACTCTTCCAGGGCAAAGTAGACGTTATTGAGCTTGCGCTCGTCGCACCAGCCGTTGTAGCGTGCGACCCGCTCGAAGGTCTCCAGCCAATCCTCAGCGTCTTCGAACACGTCACCGTGGAAAGATGGCGGTGTTCGCGGTGGGTGGCAAAGGATTGGCGCCAAAGGCCTGGTGTCAGCGGCCATGGAAGTTGGACTCGACGGTAGAGGCTGGATCGGCGGCGGGGTCCTGGTGTCAGTGGCCATGTCAGTTGAACTCGGCGGTCAAGGCTGCGTCGTCCTTGTTGGCGGGGGAAGCGGCCCAAATTCAGGCGACTCTCCGCGGAGACGGCGGCTGGGTCGCTGGTGAACCGGTGTGAGGTCCGTAGTGGCGCTGTACAGAGTGTGCAGGTCGGGAAGCGTACCCAGCACTGCTCCACCAAACTGTAGCGTGCAACGCCAAAAAGAACACCAGCGCAGAGACGAAAAACCTGCGGCGGTCCCTCAGTGGTTCGAACGTGCGCGTGAGAGCCAACTAACTTCTTCCTCTTCTAGTGCATGCACTACTTCTGTTTCTTCAAATGCATGCATCAATATGATATAGGGCAGCCGTGCAGCTGTCATAGATCCCACTTGAAGGGCAAATAGCCGTGTTTGTGTTTCCGAGCAGGCTTAAAGCTGAGGCAGTGCACAAAATGTAGAAGAAAGCCTCTAAGCAAAGTTCACCTTACAGTGTTCAACAAAACTTGGCCATGCGATGGGCAGTAAAACTTTACAGTATGAAGGAGGGGAAAGGTGAAAAGTTTAGACTGGCAGCTGCAAGGTTGCAAGTTAACCAGTGCAACTTCAGCACTGTAACGGAAGACCTGCTGCTTGATTGTGTCATGGCCAGCGGGGAAGTGGTTAAATCAGAGAGGTGGTCGCTGAAGGCTGTCTTAAGGATCTTGAAAACACCGTGTGTCTTTAAAAAGCAACTGGCAAAGCAGTGCAAAAAACCAAAGATATGTTGCAGTGTACAAAAGCCTCTGATGCATTGGAGTCCACCATAGAGTCAGGGAAAATGCCAAGGAATGACAAACATGCACAAGAACACCCAGCAGAATTGCAGACTCAGAGCTGTGTTCACCTTTGGAGTGTTAGAGAGCCATGCTACTCTTTTCAAGCAGAAAAGAGCATAGCTATGACCAAACAGTACAGTTTGCAGCAGTCTGCCGGACTGTTAGAAGACGATCAAAAAATCAAGGCCCCGCTGCGGTGGCTCAGTGGTTATGGCGCTCGGCTGCTGACCCGAAAGACGCGGGTTCGATCCCGGCCGCGGCGGTTGAATTTCTTTGGAGGAGAGATTCTAGAGGCCCGAGTAGTATGCGATGTCAGTGCACGTTAAAGAACCCCCAGGTGGTCGGAATTTCACTATGGCGTCCCTCATAGCCTGAGTTGCTTTGGGAAATTAAACCCTACTAAACCATACCAAACCAAAAAATCAAGAATTATGAGAACAGCACACATGAGAACTCACATCAGATTTTGGAATAGGAAGACTTCAGGATAAGGCCACTGTCAGGGGCACTATGCACCGTACTTTCACTGAATTATTCATGAGCATCAATCGTGTGGTGCAAAATTCCTTCTTAAAATGCATGCGTTTCCAGCTAGCAGCACAAACCTGACATCACAAACAAGTGCACAGTGTTGCGTGCGGTACATGACACGCCCCTCAAAATCAAGTGTGTTATCAAGAATAGACATGTTGCATTTGATCTTCTCGAGAAATGTCCTCAGTGCAATTCTGCACTTCGGACATTTTCTAGCACATTACTCCGAAGGAAGTGGGGCCTTTTTTTGGCCTCTTGGAACAGGGTTGACCTGGTGGGCGTCCAGCTGCCACCCTTTTGGAGCCCCTTGTCAACCCCGGCCGGCGTCTCGCAATGCTTGTAGGCTGCACCCGGATTTGACGTCCCCGGTGCCTCCGTGCTGCTGCGGTTGCCTTGAAGGCAAGCATCAGCCCAGCTGCGTCATTTCCATTGGGCACGCGGTCCAGCTCATGCCCAAGACACCGCAGGGTTTCTAGATATGCAGGGTTGTGCTCATTCATGGCATGCAGGCGGCGCAGCTGGGACTCCAAGCTCTGGTACACATCTTCTCTTTCCTGCATGAAAGGTTGTGAAACTGAATGACTAGATTCTGTCCACTTTGAGCGTTTCGAATGTCCAAAGCTCTGCAGCTATCATCTACCCTATGATGGAAGTTCTAGTAGCAGGCTGGGCTGCAGCAGCTGAGGATTGCCATGTTGGTTTTCTTTCTTTTTATATATTAGCATTCTCATTATTTGCATGCACACTTCTTTGAAATTAGCCGCCGCGGTGGCTCAATGGTTATGGCGTTTGGCTGCTGACCCGAAAGACGTTGGTTCAATTCCAGCTGCGGCAGTCGAATTTCGATGGAGGCGAAATTCTAAGAAGCCCGTGTACTGTGCGATGTCAGTGCACGTTAACGAACCCCACGTAGTCGAAATATCCGGAGCCCTTCACTACGACGTCCCTCATAGCCTGAGTTGATTCGGGACATTAAATCCTCATAAACTAAACTAAACTTGTCTGAAATTGCTACAAGTAGCCAATTATGACCGTGGCACCCTATTGCTATCCTTGCAGCAAGCTCTGAGCTGAATCAGAATATTCATTTGCTGGACATGAAACTTCACTGTAGCAAGGCATACCTCTTCATGCATATGCGGTAAAGACCTGGTCAGTGGAACAATCTGAGTTTAACATTCTTGATATATACGTCCGTTGCAAATGTTCCCAGCATTTACAGACAAAACTGTGGCTCATTTATTCATTCTTGCCTGGTATAGCCTTTCATCTGAATGGAAAGCTGCAGACTTGAATGTGCAACTAACATCGGCAAGGTAATATGTATCGCAGAGAATTCTAGAATTTGTATTTCTACATTTGTGTTACTTTCAGCATGAACTCTAAAAAGTGTCTTTTCTACAAGTTTGCAAAGATCAACCAGAAAAAATGTTCATTGTCTTTACCTGCACTGGCATTGCTGAGGAAAGAAGGATTTAGAATGAGAAGGAACTTTACAGGGAATATGCACCTGGGCAAGCTGGGGTTGATCACAGTCTTGCGCAGTAGGTGACAGCTGTCTTGATGTGGAGGGCTGGCAGTCATCTTGCATGTGGCTTGCTTCACAAGCCTGTGGGTTTTCGTAACTGCAGCTTGCCTGGTCGGGCTCTTCTTGAGGCTGCTCTCCTTCCAGGAAGGGCATAAAGAAATCCAGAGGGGGGCACTTGTTGCCTAAGGCCAGCTTGCCCAATTGATGCCTGTCTCCTGTGTTCAGGGGCGGAGCATTGGGAAACAATCCCCCAAAAGTTTCATGGACAAGCGCCTGGTGCTTGCAAAAAGCACCTTGTTTTCCTGCTGCGCAGCTGCACATTCCAAAATCTGCTGACACTTCATATATTGTGTCTTGGCGTGTGGCACTGGGCACTGCATAGAGGTTGTGGCCTGTTAGTCGTATGGTGTCAGCAGCTCCTGATGGCATCCGGGAAAGGAGCCGTTTGTAAGCCAGGTGATGACTGGCAACACGGCTGTTAGCATGGCGGAGGATGCGGCTCTCGAAGTATCTCTCCCACACCACGGCCACTGCATCCACTAGTGCAACGGCGTTGAAGGCCTCTGCTCTGCTGAGCACGATGTCTTTGAGGATACGGATGGTGGCCTCAGAGAAATTATTTGTGTTGTGCCCCCGTGTGGTGATGTTTGCACGGAAAAGGAGCACCCACTCCTCCTCCCTTTTGAGGAATGCCTTCACCCGTTCTACGTAGCCCTGGTGGGATTCAGACCCAAGCCTGGCTTTCGCAGCTTCCAGCTTCTCTTCTGTGTCAGCATACATGACCTGTAGTTGGAGTTTGGAATCCTTTAGTGAGAAATGTGCCAGTGCCTTTCACATACACATATGCACATTTACGCTGTGCCTGTAATTTCGCACAGTCCCCCTCTTTAAAAAAGAACTACGTTTGGACAAAACTTGCCTCCTGGAATGTTGACATTAGTTGCCGTCTCTGGCCCTTGCCAACATGGTTGTGGGCAGTTGTCAGCCAGCGCCACTCTGCCTGGGCCACATGAAAATGGCACAGAAGCTGCCTGGCTGTAGGCCATGTTTCCTGCAGTGCAGTCTTCTCTGCACTGGAGTTGTCTGTCATGAATACGTGTGGTGCCTGCAGCGAGAACAATAGCCGATTTCAGCACGCCTATCAAGCCAAGAACAATTGATAGCTTTTAGCGTTTGTTCTTCACGTGACCTGCAAGGATTCATCCTTGGATCTTTGTTTTTTGATTAACAATATTGTGGCTAGCTTTCTTCTAGAAATCTGACTTTACATCATCTGTTGCGAAACATTTGCACATAGTGTGAATCCTGGCGGATATCCGCTACTTTCAGAGGACTGTTATAATGAGGATCACAGACAAGAAAATTCTGCCGCAGTTTAAAGCAGCTCAAATAATATCACTATGCAGAAGTGACAGCGTATGCATACTCTGGACTCTGGCTTACTAGTAGGGGTTGGACTTTTCGGTTGAAACCAAAAAAAAAAGAAAAAAGGTCAGTATCCATGACATGGATGCCATGGCTAGCTTGCTGTTAAGTAGAAATAACCCAATCCGCTTGTCGATGGAACTGCATAACCAGGCCTGGGGTTAGGTTTGACATCGGTGACCAGAACCGACAGTGCACTTCCTCACCAGAGCAGAATTTGGCCGCCCTGGTGTAGTACTTGGTCGAAACCTCCTGTATGAATACACTAGTTAACCCTGTCTCCAGCGGCAGCTCAGCAACTGACCAAGGCAGCGGTCAGGCCTGTGACACAACAGAGGGTGCCAAGAATCTCTTGCTCTGGACAGACCGCCGCTGGAAACTGAACCTGGTGACGCTTAACTCTAGCCTTATCCAGTGAGGCTAGCTTAGCAGTGCTGCTGGAGGAACTAGCAGGCATTAAATGGGATGTCGTGGGGCATAGCGAGGTTAGGACAGATGAGGCATATAGTCCTAAAAGGTGGGCACATACTATGCTATCGTGGATTAGTGGAGATAGCAGAACTAGGTGTGGAGTTCCTTATCAGTCAGAATATAGCTGGCAACATAGAGGAATTTATAGTATTAACAAGAGGGTGGCAGCTATCGTAAATAACCTTAAGTACTAACTGAAGGTGGTACAAACGTATGCACCCGCATTTAGCCATGATGACCAGATCGCTGAAAGCTGCTATGAAGACGAGGAATCTGCAGAGAACGAAATAAAAACACACTGCAGTGTACTGATAGCTGACTTCAATGCCAAGGTAGGAAAGAAGGAGACCACGCAGTAGGCGACTATGGCATAGGTTCTGGGAACAGCAGGGGGAGTTATTGGTAGAGTTTGCAGAGAGGAATAATTTACGGATCATGTTCCTTCTGAAATGAAATAAACTTCATACTGTGCGCTCATCCTGGTATCGTGCAGGATGTGGAAGTTCTCAGAAAGGTGCGTTGTAGCGGCCACAGGATGGTAAGGTCTTGATTTAGCCTACGAGGGGGTACCCAAAAGAAACCGGACTAAATTTTTTGGTCGGCAAAGCTTCTGTGGTACCGCGTTTTGCCACTAGGAGCGCATAGAACGAACATTCCAGAGTCAGTAAGCCGAGTGCCGTCGTTGAAGGAGATCAGACTAGCTTAGGCAGTGTTTTAGAGTTACGACTGTTTTGTGTGAATGTCGTTTTTGCAAAGGCTGATTTTCGTGCACAGCGTGCACCGGTGAAATTCTGAATTTTGCTCGGAAAAATTTGAATGGAAACTCTTGAAATATTAAAAAAGACGTACAAGGACGATGCTATGGGGACAACTCGTGTTCCTGAATCGAATCCTGAATCAAAGCAACAATATGCCAATGGAAAACTTCAAATTCACCTCGCCTCAAGAAAGCTCGTCAGGTGAAACGAAACCTCAAAACAATGCTGATTTGTTTTTTCGACTTGAGAGGAGTTGTCCATTGAGAATTTGTTCCGCAGGGTCAGGCACTTAGCCAGGCTTTCTACTTGGATGTTTTGAAAAGATTGGGCAACAGTGTGCGGTGGAAGCGGCCTGATTTGTGGCGGTCGGGTGACTGGTTTTTCCATCATGGCAATGCCCCTGCTCACACAGCCCTGTCTCTACGACAATTTTGGACCAAAAATGGCATGACCCCTATTCCTCAACCCTCATACTCTCCCGACCTTGCCCCGTGCTACTTTCTTTGTTTCCTAGAATGAAAAAATAGGTGAATGGAAAGCGTTTCGCTGATGTTGCTGAGGAGAAGAAAAAAACGACGGAGGCACTGTCAAGCATCACAAAAGATGAATTTAAACAATGTTTTGAAAAATGGAATGAAACATTCGACAAGCGTATCATTGCAAGTGGGGAATACTTTGAAGGAGATTGAAGGTCTGTGCTTAAAATGTGAACAAATAATTTCAAACAAAAATAAGTCCGGTTTCTTTTGAGTACCCCCTCGTATGCTTGAAGAAGGGATGGGAAAAACCAGTGAGACGGAAGCCCATTAACGCGTTAGTGGTAAGAGGGAAAGTAAAGGTCTCACTGCAGAACAGATATTCGGCTATAACCAAGGGCGACGACATTAATGTTCAGGCATTGGACGATAGTCTCACATCTGTCATTGCGTAGTGTTCAGTAGAAGTAGAAGGTAGGATGGTAGACGGCATACTGCCAAGCTCTCTGAGGAGACGGAATATTTGCTTAAGAAACGCTGAAGCATGAAAGCCTCTAACCCCAGGTACGGAATAGAATCAATACGGAATAGCTAATCAATAAGTGCAAGGTAACCGTCCTAAGAAATTTTAATATGGAGAGAATTGAGTGTGCTCTGAAGAATGCAGGTAGCCAGTAATGTGAACATTTCAACACTTTTGCTTTTATACTGTAGGCCCAAAAAGTTACGTGTGCTTTCTTTCTAGTCTGTACAACAATTTTTTTACCTTTAGAGAAATGGCTGTTCGCATGTTTGTATGACCATTGCAATTTTATGGGAACTGATATCATTCCCTTTCGTGCCACAGACATGTTAGTAAACAGCAACATTCTGTTCCCCTCTATTCTTAACTCAAACTTGAGCCGTAACTGCACCCTCACTGAGTGCATATGGCGAAGGTATGGGTTTTGTCTAGCACAGTGTTGAAATATCGCTCTTACATTTTTCATTATGGGGTGCTTTCGTGAACAGCCTAGAATTGCATCTCTAACACTGACCTACAACCTCTTGCAATTCTTGGCAGACAACCACATTTTATGGTGGTGAAGTAATGGGGAAGGAAACATGAAGGCATATTTTCTTGAAGTTAGCTTCTGCAATGCACAAATTAAAGGCAGTGTTATTGTTTTTCCTACTTACGGCCTGACCTCCGAAGCAGAAAGGATGAGTGTCTTTTAGAAGTTGAAATGCAGCCACGTAGCCTTCTGTGCTCTGCTCATTGTGAAGCAGCACCGCTATTGGCACAGCACCAGCCATTGTTGCCACCAGCACCACCGTGACGGTGCATTTTGTGCTGTCGCAAGAGGCCGTGGAGTCTATAAAGACTATGTCTCTTGCAGCATCCAGTGCCTGGGCCCGCTTCATGATGGGGGTGACAACTAGAATAGCCCAGCAGGTGGTATTGTCACTCCGGCGCACCGTCACATCAGTGCCTGGAAATTGTGAGAAGCCAAGTGTACACTCACAAGAGATTTCAGGCACATTATATGCACTAAGAGTCTCAGAATCTGGCTCTGTACACTGAAGAACGCCTGCACAGATCATGCTGTGTCATTGTCAAAATACAAGGGTCCAAAATATTACACAGGTACTGGCCTACATGAAATTGTTGTGGCAGGTTACAGTTACCCACAAGCACAATACTTTTGGTAAAATAATGAGACACTATGTTTAGCTACATGCACCCCATGATGAGGGATGTTGTTGTAACAAGTTTTCGCATACCGTTGGCTGCATAGAGGGGTGCCTTCTCCTCCAGCTTCAGTAGTGGATACCGCCAAAGTGGATACCGCCATAGTGGTACCGCCAAAGCACGCAGTCCTCCAGACATTGTGCCAGTGCTGCACGGTTCTTGCCAAAGGATTTAAGGCACCGTTGGCCAACAACACTGGTCCATTTTCCTCCAGGCAAAGCTTAGATTCATGCAGCCTGCGTGCTTCGCTAACTGTCATCCCATCACTGAAGTATTGCAGGAATGTTTCCCGCGTAGTGCGGGTTCCACGAAGAAGGCGCAGGGCATCTGCTGACTGTGTGCTATGGGTATGCCTGCTATCAATTCTTATGATGGCAACCAAGGGCACATTCCTTCGCAGGTACTCATCATTTCTCCTTGTGGCTTCGGTCAGCTTTTTATCTTGATGTCAAGCCTAGCCATTCACGCGGCATTGCGCCGACTTGACACCTTGTTTCGCTTGTTGTGCTGGCAACGCCAAACCTTGTGGAAGACCATTCTGAAAACCACACAGATGAAACATTGAGCAGGAGTAGTGGCGTTACTACATGCTGTTTAAATTAAATTATACTAGAACAGAATGGTTTTAAGAGCTGCAGTGCAGGTTTACTGCAAAAATGCTGCGCAGTTCTTTGTTCACTTGTCAGCAAACCTAACTGTCCTTCTGTCATGCAGGCTAACAGCACACTGCATGAAAAGAAGACTTTACATAAATAGTTCATGAAAATGCAAAGTCTGCACAGGAGCAGGTGCATGCTTTCTGAAGTGTGGATTTCGCTTAAGAATTTTGACCAAAATTGACTGCTAAATTTGATTTACTGTTACTTGAGATGAGCTCTTGCAGTGAGTAGCTGTCTGACATTGATGCACATATTATTTTAATATTATTCTCCCCAGTCAGCCGGCAAAGGCCTACAAAATTATTAGGTAGATTTATATTGTCAACCAACCTCTCATTATGTGATCTTATCTGAAACTGCCATCTCAGATCATTCAAACTTCTGTTACCTCTGCAGTTAAACACTACAGCTGCCTAGTGTTTACTTTAGCGGTTAATCATGCAACTTGTGAAAAGGTGAAGGGTTTGCAGAAGTTATGCTTGTTAGTTTGTTTTGCTGAGTGATTTTAGAAGCGTTAATTTTACTCAAAGTGGAGTTGTCGGGTTGATAGCACTGGCAAACATTTTGTCTCACAATTCGTTGCAGTGGAGTGAGTATTTCAACTTCAAGCTGATGCCGAGTCTCACCCTCATTCTTGCCAGACAACTACACGAGTCTGGATGCCGTCGCCTCGTGCTTGTATACTTTACACTCTACTGCAACAAGTTATGAAACGAGGCATAGCTCTATGTTTTATTCAGGTAACCAATAATCAATTTATACTTTTTTTAACGCGGCAGGACCTCGTGTCGGAGAAAATCCATGAAAAGTCCCCAGAGAAGCAGCCCAGTGGGCAGGTGGGCCACCTGGGTCACGTGACCTTGCGGCGTCATCGCAACCTGCCCAGCGGATTGTCACACAAGCTCCACTTGTGGCAGAACTTGCCATCACAGCCATGGGGAAAATCATTTTCAGTTCAACTGGTTTATGGAACAATTCTCAGTTGGAACCAAATGGGTATTGTTCCATAAACCATTTGGAGTGGTAAGATAGCTCCCAAGGATCTATAAATGTTAAGAATTCCCAATTCTGCGCACGGCTAGACCCGGGTTCGAACCCGATCGCGGCGGCCGCGTTTCGATGGAGGCGAAACGCAAAAGGCGCCCGTGTGCAGTGCAATGTCACCGCACGTTAAAGATCTCGAGATGTGAGGTGGTCGAAATTATTGCGCAGCCCTCCACTACGGCGCCTCTGTCTTCCTTCTTTCACTCCCGCCTTTCTCCCTTCCCTTACGGCGTGGTTCAGTTGTCCACCGAGATGTGAGACAATTACTGCGCCATTTCCTCCCCCCCTTTTTTTCATGCATATCCGTTTACCGTTCTTCCCTTTGTCTATTTTAGGCCAGGCGGCTGCGGTAGCTCTGCGCAGCAGAGCGATTTATGCTCGCTAGCTAGTGACGTGTAGTGCACATCCGAGTAGAATGCCTTGAAAATAATTGGAATACAGCGATAAAAACAGTATCGCCTATTCAGCAACGTACCTTTCTCCTGATTTTTGGACCTTCTGGACGATCCAGGACGTGTTTGTCTCGACGCCGTATGCTTCCAGCCATTCGTTGACGGCTGCCTCGTCGACCAGGTTCGCGCGATACACCGCTTCATACTCTTTTGACGCGGGCTCGACTTTTACGACCTCCAGCTCGAGTGGCTGGGGATGCTCGTCCATTTTAACTGCTCTTGTTCAGTTAAAATGAAAGTGCGATGGAAACAAATTCGCGCCGATGATGAACAAGTGCTGTGGCACCACAAGGACGTAGGCGGAGTGGCAACACGAGTGCTCGTACCAACTTGCTAAATTCTCAGCTCTTTTGAACCCAGAAGTACCTAGAAAACGGCCACGAAAGTACAGTGCGCGGGTGGAGGGCAGTGCGGAATGCGTAGGAGGAGGAGGTAGAAGAGGAAAGGCAGGGAGGTTAACCAAAGAATAATCGGTTTGCTACCCTACACGGGGGAAGGGGGTGAGGGAAAAAGAAAGAGAAAGGAGGGTAACAGAAAATTGAAGTCACAGCGAAAGTAAGCGTTCGTTAAAGTCACAGCCTGTCATGCAGGCCAGAAGTTCGCAAGAAGCCGAGCAGTGCCCCTTCCCCCTTTCGTCGGGGCCTTTTGTCGGGGCAATCATGAAATAAGATACCACGTAGTACACTGATTTGCTTAACATTTCCTGGTGATAAAATGAGTCATGGTCTTGTCTTTCTGACGTGCCCACTTTCCTCACGACACTGCTGCCATGCGGTGAATCTACCCTACAAGGGCGCATGCCATTGTGTGGTGAAGTCCACCTGGTAGGCGTGTAGTTGCGAATTTCTCTGGAAAACAGTGCGCAAGACTGCAGAACATTCTACTGCTTGCATAATCCGACTGGCGACATATCATTTGATCGACATATGCGCACTAAACTTAACGCTTTCCAGTTTTCAGCTCAATCGTGCGTTCAGTTTCTTTTCGCACTGCATGTCAGGCATTCTTCGAAAATGAAGTCTTGTGCAGCTAGCTTCTCAACTCTTATTACCTTAGTGATACTTGGTGGGTATGTTAAGACCGGCGAACACAGGCCTGGGAGGAATTCCAGGAAGACGTGAGTCATGCAACAAAGGTGCGGCGGGGAACAGCGGCGACGGCGGCGGCGTCAGGTGGCCAAGTCTGCCCACGGGTCGCCGGACAGAGTGACGCCGTGAAAGGTCACGCTGTTGATTTTACTTGAAAGGCGACTGCGACATTGACTGAGGTCCTGCGTTTCGGACATCAGGCGGGGGCGTACAAGGCCCCTCCTTCACCTGCTGGGAAACGCAGCGCACTTACTTTCCCAGGGGGCACCGATCTCAACACAGTGCTGAATCGACACGAGAGCCTTCGATGACGTGTCTTTCCCCTTGTCCACCGGCTGGGAAACGGCGTGGCCTTCCTTTCCCACGGAGGTGCTGCACCTGCCAATTCGACACGACAGTGTTCGAGGACTGCTGGCTTTCCCATCGACCGAGCTGCGGGAGAGTTCAGCACCGCCCCTTGACGTGGGTGGTACCGCCAGTGCCCACAGCTGTCCACCTGACTGGAGAACGTTTTCCGAACTTTATTCCCTAGTCAGAGATCTCAAGAATACGAAGGACATTTAATGGGGTGTTGTTTTGTAACCAACACACTCCCATCTCGACTGTAAATATGTAAAATAAACCTTATGTACAGTTTCCTCCATATCGGAGTTCGACATCGTTCTTCGGAGCTGGGACCTGCGGGGCTGAACGAGTCAGTCAACTCCAGGACCCCTCCGTCTCCAACAGGTGGCTAGTTGGTGCATGTTTCCAGAAAAAGGGTTCAACATGTGCATGTTATAAAAACAGGGTTACACGTTCATTTTCATTGTGCTAAAGCACTACAGAGTTCAGGCGCTGATTGAATGCAGCAAACAACTAAATAGTAGCACATCAGACGCGTGATGCCCGGAAAAAACAAGCTAACTACTTTAACAGCGTTTATATTCATCAAAGCTTGACATCTCGCTTGGCTATCGGCGCCGACCTCATGCCCCCTAGAAAGCCTGCGGAAAAGAAAAAGTATGTACAGTCGCCGTTAAAAGTAAATGGAAGGCGACTTGGTCAAAAAAAATATTAATTTCTTTAAATCTAAAGCATAATGGTTCATGTTTGTTGGTGGACAGTGCAATTCGCGCAACCACAATTAGTCTGCACATATGTATTCAAGGATGCATGAATTAAGGGGGGGGGGGGGGTGCAATTATTAAATTTTTCGTTAATATTGCCTTCCATTTACTTTTGACGGCACCTCTACGTATCACTGCATCCACTGGTATACGCTGCACGGACACCAGCGGATGTGGTTTTCCTCTATGCTGAGCCTGAGCTCGCTCGAGCTGCACGCAAAAAGAAAAAAGCTGTGCAATGACGTCGCGCCCACGCCTGCGTAAAGAGAACAACAAAAAAAAAACGCGACGAGAACCCAGGCAGTGCGTGTGAATCGAGTACAAAGGCGCCGCGTTGCACGCAAAGAGGAAAAAAAAAAAGCTGGGCGCACCCTCGCGCAACGACAAAAAAAAAATGCGACGAGGGCCGAGGCAGTGCGCGTGAATTCGAGTCCCTGCATGAAAACAAAACCGAAACTTCTCTAGAGTCGCTTTGCAAACGCTAGGCGCCGCCAGCGCTGCTTCAGCCGACGGAAGTTGCGTGAGGTCACGTGATAGCACTCCTGGGCGTCGTCTGCTCGAATGCGTGCACAGGATATGTTTTGGCAATACGCCACCCGGCCGGCCTAAGTCATTCAGCGCAAACGTTTCCCCTCTTCTATCCTGTGAGGGCAGGCGAGGCGTCTCGAATCGGGGTAGAAAGGCGGCGAAGGAGCCCTCGGGACCAACAACACCTGCTCAGAACCAAAAGTTGTCAGTTCTGCCAACCGGGCCACAACTTTTTGACGTCACGCTGCTTACAATAGGGAGGGGGTTTCACAGTTCTGCGAAGCTGATGTTTTGCAAAGGCGATTGACATGCGGCCGTTCCAACCCAAGGTTCTTCTGCAGCCAAGGCCAGGCAAGAAAGAGGAGACAGACCTGTGTGCGTCTGCTGCGGGGAGAAAGAGCAGTATTCGAAAGAGCAACTTTTGAGAAGGAAAACCGAGACTCCTCTACTCTCTTCCTCGATTTTGTTTTTCACATTCCCTCAAAATGCGGACTGAACTCGACTTCTGTCGGGCTTATGTATCCACGGGACGAATGCCCTGTGTTGGCTGACGCTCTGACAACCGGTGCCGTTGCGCAGTTTCCACAGCTATTCTAGAAGATTTTTTTTTTTTTCAGCGAGAGAGCTACCGGGCGCTCCGTGTTAGAAGGAGCACAGGGAACGCTGTGAGTAGCGAAACAGGAGGCGGCCAGAGATGATTATCCTAGGGCGAAGACACGATCTTGCACCCCTGCCTCGCGCTATGGCTCATCGGTTGAGAAGCGCTGTCTTGAAACGCCGCCATATATTTCGCATCGGCTCCTGGACAATGCAGACCACTGGGAGGCCAGATCTGCGAATTTCCGCTACCTATCGCCGAAATTCACTAATTGTGCAAGGATCGATTCGCCCCAGACCTCAGGGTGAGCACAAAATGTTTTCTTATGCTAGATCAAACACGAAACAGAGCAAACGAAACAGAGCAGCAGAAGCGATTTCAGTTGAAAAGTGACGTGAAAGCAAAAGTCCACTGATTTTGCGGACATTAGCTAGAGGACTACCACGGTGCGTATAGTTTTGACTTCCCGCATTCCCCGGAATGGAGAAGAAATGAGCCTTTTACTATACAAATTTACTGCACAAACAGTGCCAGTACAAAAAGATGGGAGGGGGGGGGGGGTAGTGCAATATCCACATTCGATCGCTTATTTTCTAGACAGATGCTGCCGCACGCTCACATCCGTGTTCACAAGACAGCAGGGAATTAGAACTGTTCGAATATCACAATTTCGTGCTGATCACTAACGATATCACAAAAGCAGGAACGTTGCCTCGTGTGGCTACAAAATGCAGTTCCAATGAATGGATGGAAATGCTATGCTAAGGCCACAGTAGGGAGAAACTCGACGCGATTGTAATGAGTACTTATTAGCTCTTTCCAGCTATGTCCCGCAGTCTCCAGTCGAAGTTTCACAGCCAGTGTTTCCTTTTCGTTTTTCGAACCTTGGTGGTGGTAGCAGTTTATTTGACAATAAAAAGTGAACGAAAAGAATGTTGCCGGCTGCGGCCGTAAGCGCTTTCGGGATTTTTGTTATCATGCATGGATGCGCGGACGGAAAAAAAGAAAATCAGCATTATTTGCAACGTATCTCAACGTCACAGACTACCTCTCCCAAGCTATTATCGGGAACGGGTGGGAGATGAAGGGGGCTAACACACTGTGATATTGCTTTCTTTTCCTCTCCGCAGCTACTGACCCAACGACTTGAACGCAATATGTTTGTACCATTCTGATATGCCTTATTCTGCCCATTTTCTCTTATTTGCTGTTACCATATCAGCTGTCTCTTAGAATTCTACATAGCACTGGCAGTGTGTGAGTAAACAATAAAAACACTCGCCATGCTTCGAAATCTCGGGTTGATGTTTCACTGCAGGTGTTTGTCCTGGAATTGCGAAATAAACGTTTGCATGGTGAACGGGAATCAATAGCACACAAGCTACGCGCCACGCGCCTTTGACCTCAGAAAAGGCTGTGACAACACACATGGCAACCGCCCTTTGAAACCAAGAGGTCATCTACTGTTCCGCTGCATCCATTTCGACATCATCCATAGTTTTACGAAGGCCATAGCCCATAGATGTCTTGTGGCCCTTTGTTATGGATGCCAGTGGAACCTACGAAGCTTTATTTTGTAATATTGCTTGCCGTGGCTGCCGCTGCTAGTCATCAAAATATTTGTCAGGGTCGCGAGAAAAGAATAACTATAGAACAACGTGTACAACTCTGGAAAAAAATGGAAACAAAATATAATTTCTATAAATGTCAAAGATATAGAGACTTCGTGTTCAGGAAAGTAAAAACAGCGCTAAATTCTACACAAAACACACACAAAGACGGACAGGACGGGCGCTGACTCCAACTGAACACAATGTCACATCAACTATCCCCGCAAAAGGTCACATTCGAAATAGTGCCTCCTAAAAAAGAATCGCCAGGCACCATGGCAGGGCCGCCAAGGGGTGCGTAGGGGCGAAAGAAGCAGTACGGGTGTGCCAAACACGTTCGAGCGCGGTCGTCATTGTCGTGGCGTTTATCCCCCCTCCGTGACTAACCGCCTCCTTCTGCCACAACGCGAGGGAGAGGAGGTCAAGGTAGCGCAGAGAGGAGGACCAGACCGTCTCGGAGGAGCGCTTATTCGCTTCCACGGACAAGTGGAGCCGCCCTGGTGGTTGAACTAACGTCTTGTCCAAGATGTCCGCCGTGGTACCCCCGCCTTAACGCTGTCTTGTGACAGCTGCGGCCACCCTATCCTAGCAAACTTATGAATCTCACCCGCCCACCTAACTTTCTGCCGACCCCTGCTACGCTTCTGTACGCCTGGAGTCCACTCCGCTACCCTTAAAGACCAGCGGTTAATCTTGCCTTCGCATTACATGCCCTGCTCAAGCCCATTTCTTCCTCTTGATTTCGACTACGATGTCCTTAACTCGTGTTAAGGACACATCTACACTGATCTACAGAGAGAAGTCACAAAAGAATACACTAAACTGAAACCAAAACCACATATAAAACAACTACCATGTCTCGGCTTTCCCTACCCATTGCCAGTAATGGGCTAGGCTTCGCGCGGTTGCCGCTAAAATAGTGCGTAGCGCTCTTAACAATTGAACGTGGGCATGATTTGCCTTCTGCGCAGCCCAACGTGCCTCGCCTTTCGGCCCACCCTCTGACAGAGTGGGTCGTGGATGGAACTGTTCCGGGGCAAAGTGCTGTTGACGAAGGACGGCACCGGCATCTCGGCCGACGCGGCCCTGCGCAACAAGCGGATCGTCTGCCTCTACTTCTCGGCCCAGTGGTGTCCGCCGTGCTGCTCCTTCACGCCCCTGCTGGCCCAGGCATACCGGGAAGCCAAGCAACTCGGACTCCCTGTCGAGGTACGTGTATGCGCACCCGAAAGCTTAACTGCGCCGCACGTCTTGGGCTCAGGTTGGTAACTTGGTGACAATCAGAGAAAACGACGCAACTAAAGACGAAGATTAGTAAGGTGTGGGTTTGGGCTAGTTTGTAATCCAATCCGTGGCACAAAATGCGCATAAAACGCAAGGACGAGTATAGCGTTATTGATAAATCACCAGGCCATATGACAAGCGCAGTTATGGTGGCGGCAGAAGTGGTACTCCAGGGGAACAAGTGCTTGAACGCTTCCTCAGAGTCCCGGTCCAATTCGTCTCAAGCGGTCACGATGCATTTGGGTTAGGTCTACATTGCATGTGAACATATAGGCTGCCCTTTTGTGCCTGGACTTGCCGTTCCTCCCCAGTGAATTGTTGTATTAGCAGCGCCACCTGAAGGGTTAGTTTTTGTATCCCTCGTTCAATCTGCAACGAAAGGCAGCTAGGATTGGAGCACCACATACCGCCAAGTTCCTTTCGGCCTGGTAGGCATTCGATGCAAAATCGGCACGGCTTCCATTCAGCGGGTAGCTATACTGGTGCGGGCAAGGACCCGTGAAGATTGAAGGCCAAGTGAATGATCGCTATTGAAACTAGTTAGCTAGTAGCTTGCGCTGATACCCGCCATGTTGCTGGAGCAAAGAGCAATGCACAAGATTGCGCTTATTATCGAGCCGTGCACCACCGTGGTTAGAAATAGTTCAGTGGTTAGCAAGGCGTTAAGAGCAACACCGGTGTAAAAGACACGTGGCTGCTCGGTGGGAATTGGCGTGGTTTCGACGCGGCAGGCAGCCAACGGGAGACTGTTCTCACCAACGCAGGTCGTGTTCCTCTCGCAGAACCGAACTGCGGAGGAAATGCGGGACGACCTGAAGAACCACCACGCAGAATGGCTTTCGCTTCCCTTCGGCGATAATCTGCAGTTGTGAGTGACGCGCTGCTCAATGTTTTTTAATGTAAAATACATCGTTGGTCATGAAACTCGCCCATTGACTGGAGGAAAGTGACGTCACCAGACCGGAAGTTCCGTCACTTCCGGTAAAGGCATAAACCGTTTCTAATGCTATCGTATTACCAACATAACATGTTAGGTTTTTTTCGCACTCATTATTTGTGACTCCGAATATGCACGGGCTAATTAATTAGTGACTGAAGAATGACCATTTTGGCTTACGGACCCGTCGCGGTGACTCAGTGACTAGAGCTCTCGACTACCGATCCATAGGACCCGTTCGACCCCGGCAGCGTCGTCTGCGTTTCGATGGCGGCGAAACGCAAGAGGCGCCCGTGTGCCGTGCGATGCCAGTGCACGTTCAAGATCCCCAGGCGGTCGAAATGATAAGTTTCGTTATCAGGAAATGAGTGGTGCAGTGACTGTCTCACATATCTCGGTGGACACCTCAACCGTGCCGTGAGGGAAAGAAGGAAGATGGGAGTGAAAGAAGATGTGTCGCAGTTAGAATGCTCCGGAATAATCTTGAAAACAGGGACCCCCCCTTAGTTTTTGTGAGGGCCGGCCCTTAAGAGTCGGACCAGTCATAGCTCTCTGTACCAATAAGATCCTTTTATCATCATCATCGGGGACCCAGAACGATTGTTTTTTGCCTGTCTGTGTCTGTTCCTTCTGGCCGGCAGGCCAGGAGTTTGTTTTCTATGAGGCTACCCTTATTGTTTTGGATGGCTCGACTGGCTGCTTGTGAGTCTGATACTACCCAGTAACTGTTTCGTCTTCTGTTGACTTCCGAGATTGCTAGGGCTATCGCCACCTTTTCCGCCGTCCGGATGCATTTGGTTGGTATAGTTACTCCGTATATCTACTGCGGCCGCCTCTCTGCCCTTATACCTCAATGCATCCACGTACCCGCCGCGGTGGCACAGTGGTTACGGCGCTCGGCTGTTGATCCGAAAGACGCGGGCTCGATCCCGGCCGCGGCGGCTGAATTTCGATGAAGGCGAAATTCCAGAGGCCCGTGTACTGCGCGATGTCAGTGCACGTTAAAGAACCCCAGGTGGTCGAAATTTCCAGAGCCCTTTACTACGGCGTCCCTCATAGCCTGAGTCGCTTTGGGACGTTAAACCCCCATAAACCAAACCAAACCAAACCAAAGCATCCACGTACATCACAAACTGGGCCTTTTTTAGATGTTCGTCCAAGATTTTAGCTCTGTGGCATTACTTCAGCCCTCGTGGTTGGCCGGGTCGATACTCCTGAGCAGCGGTCTAACCACGAAGGTGTCTCTGATTTCTGGAGCGATGTTTGTGGTTTGATCGCTATGGTCTTCTATAGGTTGAGAAGTCTGAGTTTAGTGAGGAGAGTGCGGCCCGTCCTGATCCGTTTAAGTCTCCTGATCTGGGAGTCGAGCAGATAGATTTTTTACGTTCTTCGAAAGCCCAGTAGAATCCCAGACCGTCCAAGTACTTCCTCTCTGAGACGCATGGGGTTAATCTTAACACGATGTTATGAAGCACTTGTGGTAATCTTAACGCCAGTCTAGAGGCCTTTCTAATTAGCGCGTTTATTTTTCCGTTCCGTCATGATTGATATCTGTTACGGGTGGTGGTGGTGTGACACTTTTATTAGAAAATCCTTTCTATTGGGCGTTCAATAGGTCCTGAGCCAAGGCGACGAGGACACGTTGCTGCTTCAGATCTAGGGAGGCGAGCCAGATGAGCCACGGTTGGGGGGGGGGGGGGGAGGGGGGGGGAGGGGGGGGAAGGATAGGCGGGGGACTGGAAGGCAGCGTGGCACTGAGTAAGGCAGTGCTCTATGGCCGCATATGTGTGTGGACAGTTTGGGAACTGAGTTGTGGAAGTGCGCCGGTATAGATGAAGTTTGGCTGGTGTACGTAGAAGATTAAACTGTATTCGGCGAAGAATGCGAGCCACACGGATCGATAAGGATTGGTGTGGTGGCGGTAAATCAGCTAAGTCCAATTTTCGCTGCGTGTAGTATTCGTCGTCAGTGTGTTTGTAAGCCCTGACCGCCTGCTCCGTCGGTGGACTCGTCCATGGAATCCCCGGCGCCCGGTGTATAGTATCGCAGGCAAGCTGGTGAGCCAGCTCATTGTTACGGGAGAGGGTAGTTGAGGTGCGGTATGATGGACGCTGTCATTATCCGAATAGCCTCTTTCCTTATCATTATCCGCCTTATTAACGCGGCCGCCACGGTCGGGTTCGAACTCAGTAGGCGAGCGATAGGAAGGAGTTTGTGCATAAAGGTACAAATGTAGCCAGGATATGTGCATCTTATACACGTGTATAAAAACTGTCTCGGGACAGAGTAATGGACGCAAAGTTACTTTGTTCGCAGGACGCTGAAGACTCGCTACAAGGTGGCGGGCATACCAACGCTGGTGGTTCTGAAGGCGGACGGGGCGCTCATCTGCGCCAACGGAAGGCCCGACGTCCAGACCAAAGGCAGCCAGGCCTTCAAGGACTGGCTCACTTGCATATGAACAAACTCGTCAAACAAATGCAACAATTAGCCCGCTTACTTGGGACCAACGCGTTCAACGTGCCCGCGAACATTGCGTAAGGTGTAATGAAATGCGTTGCGTCACCTGTATATCAACAGAGCAGATGTACATGCAATGACGCAACTGGCTGACGCGTTATGTACACCTTGTATTTGGCAAGTATAGTAAACAGTATAAAAACGGCACTTTTTCCTTTACGTCATCCGGGTTTTAACGTACAAAACTCGCGAAGCCTGCATAGTGGTAGAACTTTTCCTAGGTTTCTGCGAAAGCTTACAGTCGCAATCTTTGTACCCAGTACTATCGAATGTGCTTGTGTACGCATTTTTCATATCCATTTGCACAGCTCGACACTGGCTTTTGTATACCTATAATATATTGCCACGCGCCTAACGCGCCGCGCGGCCTCCGCGCTGAGTCGAAGACGACGACGAAGCGGCGGTGGGCTCTCGAGGCGCGCTTGTTCTGTTCGGTGTCCTGGAACCTGGCGCTGTAATTAAAAGAAGGCTCCCAGTCTTGGCTTCTTCCCGACGCCTATCTCCACGGCCCCTCTGGTCGTGACACTGGTGGAGGTGCGGCCGATGCTCCCTACTCCTGAGGACGACTCGACACGCCCGCCTCTTGTGACCACCCCTGTCCATCGTGAAAGCCGGAGGATCCGAGGCTTGTCCCCCGAGGCCCTCCCTTTTGTCGGTGAGCCCTCGACTACCCCTCCACTCATGGCGACGCCAATACCCGCCCTGCCTCCGACTGTCCCTGCAGCCAGCCCCACCTATCTCACTCTTCAGACCCCACGAACGCCTAAGCCCTTTCGCGGTGACCTGTTTGAAGATGCCGAAGATTGGTTGGCGCACTACGAACGGGTTGCGACCTTCAACTGCTGGGACGCCGCTACAAAGCTGCGTAACGTGTACTTTAGCCTTGAGGACTCTGCGCGCACATGGTTCGAAAACCGTGAGGCTACTTTCTCGACGTGGCAGGACTTTCGACGTCAGCTCCTGAGTACGTACGCCAACAGCGACCGCCGGGAGAGCGCGGAGCGCACCCTGTCCTCTAGAATTCAGCTCCCCAATGAGGGTGTTGCCATGTACGTCGAGGATGTGACGCGTCTTTGTCATCGCGCCGATCCGGCAATGCCTGAAGAAAAAAAGCTGAGGCACCTCATGCGCGGCGTGAAAGACCAGCTCTTTTCCGGCCTCGTGCGGAACCCGCCCAACACCGTCGCGGAGTTTCTGGCCGAGGCCGTCCACATGGAGAAATTGCTGCAGAAGAGATCCCAACAGCACGCCCGGCAACTGCGTCCGTCGTCGACACTGTCAACGTTTGACCGATTCGACCATGATCCCAGGACGAATCCGGACTCCCTTCGTGAACTCATCCGTTCAGTGGTCCGCGAGGAGCTGCAGCACCTTCAAGGAACCTTTGCCCCTCGCGTCGATTCCGTCACCAGCGTCATCCGCGAGGAAGTCCGGCAGGCCCTCAGAGCACCAGACGCTGCAGTGTTGCCGGCGCCGCCACCGACTCCATACGATCCCGCGCCGTACCCGACTCCGGTCCAGCCAGTCACGTACGCGGACGTCGTGCGCCGCGCGGCCCCATCTCCTGGGCCTTTGCCTTACACCGCACCATTGGTCGCGGTGCACTCTGCTCAGCCTACTCCTTACTGGGCGGATCGGCGCCAGGCACCGCGGAAGACTGACCTCTTGCGCACCCCGGATCAACGACCGCTCTGCTATCACTGTGGTGAGGCCGGCCATCTCTACCGGCGGTGCCCCTATCGCGAAATGGGACTACGCGGATTTTCTATCGACAGCCCCCGTCCACGGCCTGGAGAGCACCCTCAAGACATCGCCGAGTATGTCACCCGCCAGCGCAGTTCGCCGTCTCCTCCTCGCCGCGAGTCGCGATCGCCTTCTCCACGCCGGTCTTCTCCCTCTGGGCTCCGTTTCGCCTCAGGACAACGCGGTTCCTCGAGCCCTCGTCGGGAAAACTAGCTCCGGCGGCCTTTGGAGGCGAGGCCGCCGAACGCCGATCCGCCGCAAAGCTTCCACCGCCGCAGCAACCGAACAGCCCCGACGTCGGATGCCGCAACGCTGCGCAGTTTTCCCCGACGCGCCTTTCGACTCGCCGCGATGCCCTAACCCCAATCGCCGACCCGCTTCCGCCGCCGCACCGACCCAATCGCCCCGACGCCGAACGCCGCATCGCCGAAGAGTTTCCCTCTACCCGCCGCTTGAATCGCCCCGACGACGCAACCCCAGTCGCCGACCAGTTTCCGCCGCCGCACCGACTGAGTCATCCACAACAGCCATCGACGGGCCGCGCTGAAGGAAGGGTCTCTTTGGATATCCCTGTTCTCGTCGACACAAAGGAGGTTAGCGCGTTGGTCGATACGGGCGCAGATTACTCTATCCTTAGCGGACGGATTGCGACGGCCCTGAAAAAAGTGACGACACCCTGGGACGGCCCCGACATACGTACGGCCGGCGGACATCTTGTCGCACCACTCGGTATGTGTGCGGCCCGGGTTACGGTCCGGGGCTGCACATTCGTTGCCACTTTTCTGTTCTGCGCGAATGTTCTCGCGATGTCATCCTTGGCATCGACTTTCTTCGCGAGCACGGAGCTATCATAGACCTCCCGAATCGCTTGGTGACATTTTCGACCGCAATGGCCACAGAAGAACCTGCGCACCAGGGTTCTCGATCCGCCCTGCGAGTTGCCGACGATACCGTTACGGTGCTACCACGTGCCAGCATTCTCGCAAGAGTTACCTGTGACGAGCCACATAGGGGACTGCGGGTTGTCGAGCCTAATGTCTCCCTCGTACTCACTAAGGGAGTTGCGGTGGCACGAGGCCTTGGATCCCTTCATGACGGTTGTACAGAGGTCCTTGTCACCAACTTCTGCAATGAGCATCGACATCTTTTTCATGGCACAGCCATCGCTTACGTCGACTATGTTCAAGAAGTGGCCGAATGCTTTGCTTGCGAGGAGGGCACACCTGGAGCTGACACCGAAGCGGTCACCAACGTAGACATCAATCCAGGCCTTCCACCCGCTGAAAAGAGGCAACTCCAGGACCTCTTGCGGAAGTTTGGTGCGTGTTTCAACACCTGGAGCTGACACCGAAGCGGTCACCAACGTAGACATCAATCCAGGCCTTCCACCCGCTGAAAAGAGGCAACTCCAGGACCTCTTGCGGGAGTTCGGTGCATGTTTCACGTCGTCGTCCAAAGTGCGCCAAACGTCGATAGTTAAACACCGCATTATCACGCATGAAGGAGCCCGACCCATCCATCAGCAGCCCTATCGTGTGTCCCCTCGTGAGCGAGATGCTATTCAAACACAGGTAGAAGAGATGCTCACAGACGGCGTCATCCAACCGTCAAGCAGTCCGTGGTCGTCTCCTGTCGTGCTCGTGAAAAAGAAGGACGGGACACTACGATTCTGTGTCGACTACAGGAAGCTGAACAGTGTGACCAAGAAAGACGTGTATCCGCTCCCGCGTATCGACGACTCCCTCGACCGACTTCGTCAAGCCAAGTACTTCTCTTCGGTCGACCTCAGAAGTGGTTATTGGCAGATAGAAGTTGATGAGAGGGACCTTGAGAAAACCGCCTTCATCACACCGGACGGGCTGTATGAATTTCGCGTCCTCCCATTCGGGCTCTGCTGTGCTCCTGCCACGTTCCAAAGAATGATGGACACCGTGCTAACAGGTTTGAAGTGGCAGACCTGCCTTGTTTATCTTGATGATGTCATCATTTTTTCCGCAACGTTCACGGAACATCTGCACCGTCTCAGGACTGTCCTCGAAGCCGTTCGATCGCCAACCTCTCCCTCAAACCAGAAAAATGCCACTTTGGGTTCACCGAGTTGAAGTTCCTCGGGCACGTCATTAGTGCTGACGGAATCCGAGCTGACCCAGAGAAGCTTGCTGCCGTTGCTGCCTTTCCGGTCCCCGTCCACAAAAAAGCAGTCCGACGCTTTCTGGGCCTGTGCTCCTATTATCGCCGCTTCATTAGAAATTTCGCCCAGCTCGCCAGCCCTCTGACGCTCCTAACCCGTGATGACACGTCATTTTCCTGGGGCAACGAACAGCAGGCTGCCTTCGACGAGTTACGACGCCGACTCCAATCACCGCCCATCTTGGCACATTTCGACGAAGATGCCGACACAGAGGTGCACACGGATGCGAGCAACGTCGGACTTGGCGCTGTTCTAGTTCAGCGGCAAAGCGGTGTCGACAAAGTAATTGCCTACGCCAGCCGCGCACTGTCGCGCGCTGAGTTGAACTACTCTACCACGGAAAAAGAATGTTTAGCGGTAGTCTGGGCCGCCGCTAAGTTCCGCCCATACCTGTATGGCAGACCGTTTTGTATCGTCACCGACCACCACTCGCTGTGCTGGCTGAAAAATTTAAAGGACCCTTGTGGCCGCCTCGCACGTTGGGCATTACGCCTGCAGGAATTCGATTTCACCGTCACCTACAAGTCAGGCCGGAAACACACCGACGCTGACAGCTTGTCCCGCGCTCCCGTCGAACCTCCCCCACAAGACACCACCGACGATGATAGCTTCCTTGGAGCGGTCAGCACGTCTGAGCTCGTTTCCAGACAGCGTGCCGACGCCGAGCTGCGTCTGCTCATCGATCATCTCGAAGGTGGGTGCCCTGAAATACCACGATACCTCGCTCGTGGACTGTCGTCGTTCTGCCTGCGGAGAGGAGTGCTTTATAAAAAGAACTCTGCCTCAAATCCGACAACTTACCTGCTCGTCATACCGTCTTATCTACGGGATAAAGTCCTCCTTGCCTGCCATGATGAACCAACTTCCGGCCACCTTGGAGTTACACGCACCTTGTCCCGAATCCGGCAGAACTATTACTGGCCCAACCTTACTTCAAGTGTAAAGCATTATGTCCGGACATGCCGGCAATGCCAGCGGCGGAAAAAACCCGCGCTCAAGCCTCCTGGACTGCTTCAGTTCATCGAGCCGCCACAAGTACCATTCGACAAAGTTGGCATGGACCTTCTGGGGCCATTTCCTCTCTCGTCGACCGGCCACAAGTGGATCGTAGTCGCCACAGACTACTTGACCCGCTACGCTGAAACGAAGGCCCTGGCGCGAGGTACTGCCGCCGAAGTTGCCCACTTCTTTATGCACGACATCGTGCTTAGACACGGCGCCCCATCGGCCATCATTACTGACCGAGGCAAGGCGTTTTCAGCCCGACTCCTACGTGACATCTTAGCGCTTAGCCATACTGCTCATCGACCAACAACAGCGTATCATCCCCAAACCAATGGTCTAACAGAACGGCTCAACAAAACATTGGCGGACATGATCTCGATGTACGTCGACGTTGAACACAAAACCTGGGATGAGGTCACCTTCGCATATAATACTGCGACGCAGGAAACCACCCAGTTCACCCCGTTCCGTCTCGTGTATGGCAGAGAGGTACGCATGATGCTAGACGCCATGCTGCCGTACGGCGACGCAGAGCTCCCCCCGGAAGCAGGCCACTTCGTGGAACAAGCAGAGCAGGCCCGTCAGCTGGCCCGCTTGCACATGAAGGACCAGCAATCCGCCGATGCCCGACACTATAACCTTCGGCACAGGGACGTGCACTACGAACCGGGAGACCACGTGTGGGTGTGGACACCAGTGCGCCAGAAGGGATTGTGCGAAAAGCTTATAAATAGGTATTTTGGCCCGTACAGAGTCCTGCGCCGCCTGAACGGCGTCAACTACGAAGTTGTCCCCCATGGAACTGTGATCGTCGGCCCTCAGCGTCAACGGCCTGAAATTGTGCATGTAGTGCGCTTAAAGCCGTACTTTTCGCGTGACTGAGCGCTGTGTTCACGCTGTGTTTCTTACCTTTTTCCCCTTACCCCACGTGTGACCTTGACTCTCGCCGCATCTCATCTAGCGCACATTGTGTAGTTCACCTCACCCATATTCTTCTTGTTTTTGCTCCTCCTCCACTCACTGTACATACCCCATTTCACATCGAGACGATGTTTGCTTTCGCGGGGGGGGAATAATGCCACGCGCCTAACGCGCCGCGCGGCCTCCGCGCTGAGTCGAAGACGACGACGAAGCGGCGGTGGGCTCTCGAGGCGCGCTTGTTCTGTTCGGTGTCCTGGAACCTGGCGCTGTAATTAAAAGAAGGCTCCCAGTCCTGGCTTCTTCCCGACGCCTATCTCCACGGCCCCTCTGGTCGTGACAATATTTTACATGTTTTGCGATAAAATGTCTGCGTGTCGGTCTTTTATCTCTGTGTACATAGCTGATAAATGTGTTTAAAATGTGCCCATAATGTTGAATAAACAAACGTTGCCGCA